>NW_027142473.1:1087396-1404928 GCF_026170545.1 Melanerpes formicivorus
TGGCTCTCTCTTACCTTCCAAGGACCTAATTGGATTTACTGCCTGAGTGCAGGACAACTTGAAAAGCTTCTGGAAGGAGAAGAATTTGAGGTTAAGAGCTCCAGCCCCCTGGGTGCAGCTCGGGGACAGCACCAGCACAGCTGGGCCTGGGGACGTGGTCTTGAAGCTGGGAAGGCTCTCAGTCTGGATGGGACTCAGTGCTCCCAGCCTTGATCTCCCTCGAGCAGCCAGGAGCTGGAACCACAGCCTGGGGCTAGGGACTCTTCCTCTCCTTGGCTGCAAACCCTGAGGAGAGGGGAGGCAAACACAGAGGACTCAGTCCCTGCTGGCCCTGCAAAGGACCAAGGGAGACTTTACCTCCTCGGGCTGGGGGGTGGTCGGTTGGAAGCAGCAGCGCTGGGGGGAATCCTGCCTTGCTCAGGAGCTAAATCCACTCCTGAAACAAAACTGAAGCCATTCCCGGGGCCAGAGCCCTGTGTGCTGTTTCTCCTCCCTGCCTGAGCAGCAGGGCTGCTGAATTCCATTTCGGTGTGGCTCAGCCCGGGCCCAGCGTGGCTCCCTGGGCTGCTTTCAGAGCAAATGAAGCTGTCCCTAGCGTGAATAGCAGGATGCATCCAGGAGGATTTACATCAGAAGAGGGACTTGGCCTCATTCCTTCAACAATTAGAGAAGCACAGTGCTTCCCCTAGGTGTTGGAGCGAAAGAAGAAAGACCTCTTCATGGGCAGTGAAACGAATGAGTGGGTCCTGAGGAGGCTGTCTGCTCTTGCTTAACCCCACGCTCCCTGCACACTCCCACCCCTCAGCAGCATGCTCTGAAGGCCAGGGGGGCTTCCAGCAGGGGAGGCACTAATTTGGCTCTCTGCTCTCCATGCCCTTGATGGCCTTCATGACCTGTTGGACTCAGTGATAATCACTGAATCAATCACAGAATCATGGAATGGGCTGGGCTGGAAGGGAGCTCCACAGCTCACCCAGCCCAACCCCCTGCACTCAGCAGGGACATCCTCCACTGGAGCAGGCTGCCCACAGCCCTCTCCAGCCTCACCTTGAACATCTCCAGGCATGGGGCCCCAACCACCTCCCTGGGCAACCTGCTGCAGTGTCCCAGAAGCCTCCTGGGGCAGAACTTGTTCCTCACATCCAATCCCAATCTGCTCTGCTCTGGTTTGAAGCCATTGCCTCTTGCCCTATCCCTGCAGACCTTTGCCAAGTCTCTCTACATCCTTCTTGTAGGCCCTCTTCAGGTACTAGAAGGCTGCTACTAGGTCTCCCTGAAGCCTCCTCTTCTCCAGGCTGAACACCCCCAGCTCCCTCAGCCTGTCCCCACAGCAGAGCTGCTCCAACCCCCTGAGCATTCTCATGGCCTCCTTTGGAGCTGTTCCATCAGGTCCAGGTCCTTGTGTTGAGGGCTCCAGAGCTGGACATCTTAAAGGTCTGGTCTTATAGATCTTTTCCAACTGAAATGATTTTATGATTCTACAACTCCTAAACAGTTCTGCATTTGCAGTACTGAGGGGAGTGACCTGAGGTTTGCCTCTCTCCATTTGCAGGTGAGATCCAGGGAGTGAATGGTCCATTCTTGAAGGAGCCTAAACAAACCCCAAACAAGCAAGCAGCTGCACCACCCAAATCTCTCTGCTTGGCTCCAAAGGGAGGTGAGGGTGAGCAGCTCAGCTGCAGACACCTGTGCTGGAAACACCTAAAGCTGGTGAAACTAAGCCCACTCGTAGAGCTGAGGAGTTTTGGTGAGGATCTGAGAGCCAGATGTGGGTGGGCAGGGAGGGCAGGATGCAGCTTGCAGGTGAAGCAGGGTGTCTGCAGGCAGGCAGGGTGTCCACACACTCTCTGTGCAGTTGGAGGTGTCTGAGGAGGGAGTCACTCAGTGCTCTGTCTGCCAGGAAGTGAGCTGGGGCAGCTCCCCTGCTGCAAACTGACAGGTTGGCCTGGGCCTATTGAGCCAACACCTCCTAATAGCTGAGGATGGAGTTGTGGTGGCTTGGCCAGGCAAAGGTCACTTCTGAGGTCGGTTCAGAAGTCATTCTGTTTCCAGCACCCTCCCCACAGAGGCACTGAGCACCACTACCTTCTAGTGGCAGCAGTGTGCCCGTGGCAAGGAGGTAAGGCAGCATCCCTGCATCCAAAGCAGCTGGCTGAACCAGAGGGCAGGAGCTCAGCTGTCCACCACTGCACCAGGGGAGGGCAGATGCTCCTGGTGCCTTGCAGGAGCCAGCTGGAGGTGCACAAGTGCAAGCAGCAGGTGTTGCATGGGGAGCAGGGCTGCTGCTTGGGGACAGCTCCAGCTGCCTGGAATCAGATCTGTATCACTCCTGGGTGCAAAGATGATTGCACTGAGGGTAGAGAAGGGACCTGAACAGCTGTAATTAGGTGATGAGAGCTCCAGAGCAACATTCAGATCACAGCACGTTTTAACCCTTTCTTCTGAGGCTGTGGCAGGCAAAGGAAAAGTAAAAGTTGGTGGTGAATGGTGCCACAGCCAGCAGGCAGCCAGTCAGTAGTGGAGTCCCCCAGGGAGCAGTGCTGGGCCCCATCCTCTTTAACATCTTTATTGATGATTTGGATGAGGGCATTGAGTCTATCATCAGTAAATTTGCTGATGACACCAAGCTGGGGGCAGGAGTTGATCTGCTGGAGGGTTGAGAGGCTCTGCAGAGGGACCTGGACAGGCTGGGCAGATGGGCAGAGGCCAAGGGCAGGAGATTGAACACATCCAAGTGCCAGGTTCTGCACATTGGCCACAGCAACCCCAGGCAGTGCTACAGGCTGGGGTCAGAGTGGCTGAGAGCAGCCAGGCAGAGAGGGACCCTGGGGGTGCTGGTCGATGGTAGGCTGAACATGAGCCTGCAGTGTGCCCAGGCATCCAGGAGGGCCAATGGCATCCTGGCCTGCATCAGGAACAGTGTGGCCAGCAGGAGCAGGGAGGTCATTCTGCCCCTGTACACTGCACTGGTTAGGCCACACCTTGAGTCCTGTGTCCAGTTCTGGGCCCCTCAGTTTAGGAAGGAGGTTGACTTGCTGGAATGAGTCCAGAGAAGGGCAACGAAGTTGGTGAGGGGCTTGGAACAGAAGCCCTGTGAGGAGAGGCTGAGGGAGCTGGGGTTGCTCAGCCTGGAGAAGAGGAGGCTCAGGGGTGACCTTATTGCTGTCTACAACTACCTGAAGGGAGGTTGTAAACAGGCAGAGGTTGGTCTCTTCTCCCAGGCAGCCAGCACCAGAACAAGAGGACACAGTCTCAGGCTGTGCCAGGGGAGGTTCAGGCTGGAGGTCAGGAGGAAGTTTTACACAGAGAGAGAGATTGCCCATTGGAATGGGCTGCCCAGGGAGGTGGTGGAGTCCCCATCCCTGGAGGTGTTCAGGAGGAGACTTGACAGGGTGCTTGGTGCCATGGGTTAGTTGATTAGGTGGTGTTGGTTGATAGGTTGGATGTGATGATCTTGAAGGTCTCTTCTAACCTGGTCTATTCTATTCTATTCTAAACATTGCTGTGCAAAGCCTGAGCAGATCTGGAGTGCCTGGGGAGGGATCTCCAGCAGCTCCCCACTGCTGGCATTGCTCTGGCAGGTTTAGCACATTCCCAGTTGTCCTGTGCTTAAGAACAGGTCTTACATTCCATGAAAATCCCTTGGGAGAGACCCAAAGTGACCTGCAGGTGAGGTGGGGTGTGGAGGGAGGAAGATGAAATGTTACTCCAGCCCCTAGGCAGGGGCAGTATTGCCCTAGCAGGACCTATGCTGCTGTGTCAAGCAGCTGTAGGTGAGATTTGGGCAAGAAATGTGATCCTTGTGCGTTCCTGTGACAGCACCAAGCAGTCTGGAGCCAGGCCAAAGTGTTTCAGGCTGGCTCAGCAGGGCTGCTTTAGTGGTGGAGGCTTTGGGAAGTATGGATTTGGATACCTAACTCTGCTGTAGCACTGTGTGACCTTCAGCAAATCCTTTCCCATGATGTCCCTTGACCCCTTGCAATAAAACAAGGCCAGCAACACTTCCTGGGTCACACTTGTTTCTTTGGATTGTCACCTTGCAGGGCAGGGAATGACCAGGCAGCTGCTCTCTGGGAAGAGAGAGCACTCAGAGCTCTGGTAACAACCTTGACATGCTCATTGCTGGAGCCTCCCCCTGCCAGGCACAGGGGGCAGTAACAACAAACCCTTGTTCAACCCTGACAAATGCACTCCCTGCTTCTCTGAAAGGCCTCTTTGGGTTCTTGTCAGGTCTGCTTCCCTGCCATGCTGCCAAGGATGAGCTGCAAATGCCAGCACAAGACAGTTGTGTTTTCTCCTCCAAAGCAGGACAGCTCTTACTGTCGAGGAGTGGCTCCAGAGCAGGCTGCAGGAGAAGGCCTTGGGGGAGTCAGGTGGTGACAAACTCCCCAGGAGCCAGCACTGGTCCCTGGCAGCCCAGAGCCAGCTGAGTGCTGAGCTGCAGCCAGAGCAGGGAGAGCAGCAGCACAGGGAGGGGATTCTGCCCTCTGCTCTGCTCTGCTCTGCCCCCACCTGCAGCACTGCCTCCAGCTCTGGGCCCCCAGCACAAGAAGGACCTGGAGCTGCTGGAGAGGCTCCAGAGGAGGCCACAAAGATGAGCAGAGGCTGCAGAACCTCCCCTGTGGGGCCAGGCTGGGAGAGTTGGGGCAGTTCAGTCTGGAGAAGAGAAGGCTCCAGGGAGACCTCAGAGCAGCCTTGCAGTACCTGAAGGGCTCCAGGAGAGCTGGGGAGGGACTGCTGACAAGGGCTGGGAGGGACAGGCTGAGGAACAATGGCTTTGAGCTGGGAGAGGGGAGATGGAGACTGGAGATGAGGAAGAAGTTCTTGGCAGTGAGGGTGGTGAGACTCTGGCACAGGCTGCCCAGGGAGGCTGTGGCTGCCTCCTGCCTGGAGGTGTTCAGGGCCAGGCTGGATGAGGCCTGGAGCAGCCTGGGCTGGTGGGAGGTGTCCCTGCCCATGGCAGGGGGCTGGAACTGGATGAGCTTTGAGGTCCCTTCCAACCCAGCCCATTCTGTGACTCTGTTATGCCTGAACACCTCAAGGGTGTCTCATCAAAAGCAATGTCTTTTAGGTGCTAGGAAGAGATGTCCTCATCTCTTCACCAGGATGTAAATCTGTTTCCCTGAGCTGAAAGGGAGGTCTGGACTAATGAAGGACCCCAGTGAAGCTTCCCTGGTGCCAGGTCAGGGCATCTTGCTGTGTCTCTCTCATGGGTGTTGCCCAGCACTGTGTGCCCAGGCCCCTGCCATGCAGACCCCTGCTGCTTTTGATGTGTCTGATCAAACCAGGCCTTGGGCTCAGGATTTCAAAACTGCCTCCAAAGTGCTGGGGACAGCTTAGGGTGCAGTGGAGCTGCAGAGCTCAGTGCACCCCAAATCTCACCTGCTGCTGTGTGCAGCCAGGCTGCTCTTCCCAGGCAGCTCTCCCTACTGCAGAGCATCCTGGGCGTGCAGGAATCAGCACTTCCCTGCACTGCCAAGAGCCTTGCACTGCCTGAGCAGCTCTTGCAGCAAGAGAGAGAATACAGAGGACACATGGATTGTGTTGCACTGCTGGAAGGTGCCTGCACTGATCAGGGCAATGTCCAAAACCTCATCAGACCTCCCTGTCCTACCTCAACAAAACTCCCTGGTTCTCCCCAGAACTGAACAGATGGAAGGATCACAGCTTACAGGAGGTCAGGGGTTGGAAGGGACCCAGAGAGATCTTCCAGTCCAAGCCCCTGCCAGAGCAGGAGCAGAGAACCCAGCACAGGTCACACAGAACACATCCAGACAGGGCTGCAAAGGCTCCACAGAAGGAGACTCCACAACCTCTCTGGGCAGCCTGCTCCAGGCCTCTGGGACCCTCACAGTCAAGAAGTTCCTCCTCATGGTGAGCTGGAACCTCCTGTGCTGCACTTCCCATCCATTGCCTCTTGGCCTATCCCAGGGTGCAGCTGAGCAGAGCCTGTCCCTGTCCCCTCCCTCCTGACCCCCAGCCCTCAGCTATTGACAGACATTGATCAGATCCCCTCTCAGTCTTCTCCTCTCCAGACTCAACAGCCCCAGGGCTCTCAGCCTCTCCTCCCCAGGCAGTGCTGCAGTCCCTTCAGCATCCTTGGAGCCCTCCCTTGGACTCTCTCCAGCAGATCCCTGTCCCCTCCTGAGCTGGGGAGCCCAGAGCTGGATGCAGGATTCCAGGTGAGGTGTCAGTAGGGCAGAGCAGAGGGGGAGCAGAACCTCCCTGGCTCTGCTGGACACACTCCTCTGCATGCCCCCCAGGACCCCCTTGGCCTTCTTGGCCCCCAGGGCACATTGCAAGGCTGAGCTGCTGCTGTGTTGGAAAAGGAAAGGTTATGCAGGGGTTTCCTTCTCCCATACCTCTCCCACAACTAAGGAGGCTCACCAATGGATTAGGCTTTGAAAGTCTTGCTTTGAAACCTCTTTAGACACCTCCATCCCTGGTGGCCATGGTGCTATCTGTAACCAGCTACTAACCCACAGGTGACAGATGCCACACATCCATTCATTCCTGCCCTGAGGGACATCTAAAAGCTTGGCCTAAATTAGCTCTCCAGGCTCCCTCTGCATTGGATGGAGAGAAACAGGCACCTGCAGGGAGCATCTTGTCTGCCCCGGCTCTCTCAGCTTATATTCAGGGTGAGAAGTGCTGCAGCAAGCCAAGGGTTTCAGAGCTCAGATCATGCAAATCAGTAGGAGTGTCCAAGGCTCCACATCAGCCTCTCCTAGGGTGGAAACTGGAAATGATGCTCTCAACTGCACTCCTAAAGATGCAGGCAGCTAAAGTGGCTCTGTGGGATCAGAGTGACAGACTCCCTGTCCTGCCTTCCTGGTTTCAAGAGGTGGGATCCTGGAGAAGGCTCAAAATGTATCTCCATTCTCCATCACTTTGCAGGTCAGGAGCTTTCTGCCTGCAGATGAGGCTCTCTGCATTCCCTAGCCCCTGTTGAGCTTCCTTTCTGTGAACCCATCCTGCCTCACCACAGGCTCCCATCCTCCTGAAGCAAGGAGATGCCCAGGACACAAGCTAGGCCCATCCACCTTCCCTGGTTGGCTTGGAACCTGTTGCCCAGCAGCTTTGCTAGCTTCATAGAATGGGTTGGGTTGGAAGGGACCTCAAAGCTCATCCAGTTCCAACCCCCTGCCATGGGCAGGGACACCTCCCACCAGCACAGGCTGCTCAGGGCCTCATCCAGCCTGGCCCTGAACACCTCCAGGCAAGTGGCAGCCACAGCCTCCCTGGGCAGCCTGTGCCAGAGTCTCCCCACCCTCACTGCCAAGAATTTCTTCCTCATCTCCAGGCTCAGTCTCCCCTCTCCCAGCTCAAAGCCATTGTTCCTCATCCTGGCACTCCCAGCCCTTGTCAAAATCTCTTCCCAGCTCTCCTGGAGCCCCTTCAGGTACTGCAAGGCTGCTCTGAGGTCTCCCTGGAGCCATGTCTATTGTCTAGAGCAGAAGAACACTTCCATGGCTGTCAGTGAAATCTCCTTACACACACAGCAGTGTTTGGCCTCACTTGAGTGCCATTCACTCTGCTGAAGGAGGTCCAAGCTTGCTACTCTTAGGTGTCAGCCTGGACTCCCTCCACTGTCTTGGAGTTGAGGCACCAACCCTGTGTGTTTCAGGGCCGTGATTTGTGGTGGTCCCACAGAGGTAGGGTGAGGCATGAGCTCCAGCACCCTCCACACCATCCTGGGAGGGAAATGGCACAGCTCATCTCTACTCATTACTTTAATTAGACAGAAAATCAGCACTGCTTGAAGGGTCCAGGGGCAGATTAACCATGGGTCCTGCCCTGCCCTGCCACATGGCCAGAGCTTTGCTTTGTCAATCAATCCTGGATGCAAGGGACTGCAGGAAAGGGAAACCGATCCCAGGAGCCCTGGTGGCTTCCGCTCTGCTGCGGCAGCCAATTGCCTGCATCAGGCCTGGGATGTTTGATTCACAGCTCTGTAATCTCCTTCCCCGTGTCCCCAGGCACTCTTGTAAGACACCACCTGAAGTATATCAGAGCCTGGCTGATTATGGGTCTGCTCCAAAGCCCTCTGAAGTCAGTGGGAGTCTTTTCCCTGACTTCAGTGTGTTTGGGGCAGGCCCTGGATGAACATCCCTGGGGTTAGGCAGTTTAATCACCCATTCAAGCAGCACACAAAGCAGATCACATACACTTTCAGCCTGCATTGTAAGGTGTTATGAAACGAGAAGATTATTTGATATGATTCAGAGATAGCTCAGGTATAAGGCAGGGGGGGGTGGAGGGAAAAAAAGCAGATCATCTTTGATGTTCTGCACTGCACTTCAGTTATTCCTTCAGGGGCAGATTCTCGTCACCTTACCCAGGTGAATACTGCGCTCAGTAATTTGGTCAAAAACATTCCAGCAGCTTTCTGGGTAACAGAAAATACTGGAGGGGGCTGAGTGCAGCCTGGAGGGAGATTTCTGCCCCAAAAAAAAGGAGGAAAAGGAAAAGGTGAATCCATGTTTCCTTTCTGTCAATGAGCAGAAGGAAGGGGGGGGGGGAAGGCAAAAAAAAAAGGATTTCTGCCAAAAAAAAAAAGAAGGAAAAGGTGAATCCATGATAAGCAGGAGGGGGGGAAGAATGGGGGAGAAAAAAAGGGATTTCTGCCAAAAAAAGGAGGAAAAGAAAAAGGTGAGTCCATGATTTCCTTCTTTCAGTGATCAGAAGGGAGGGAAAAAAGGAAAAAGAAGGATTACTGCCAAAAAGGAGGAAAAGGAAAAGGTGAATCCATGTTTTCCTTCTTTCAATGAGCAGAAGGAAAAGAAAAAATAAAGGGGGGGAAGGAGCAAAAAAAAAAGGGATTTCTGCTAAAAAAGGAGGGAAAAGGGAAAGGAGAAGGGAAAGGAGAAGGGAAAGGGGAAGGGAAAGGGGAAGGGGAAGGGGAAGGGGAAGGGGAAGGGAAAGGGAAAGGGGAAGGGGAAGGGGAAGGGGAAGGGGAAGGGAAAGGGAAAGGGAAAGGGAAAGGGGAAGGGGAAGGGAGAAGGGAAAGGGAAAGGGAAAGGGAAAGGGAAAGGGAAAGGGAAAGGGAAAGGGGAAGGGGAAGGGAGAAGGGAAAGGGAAAGGGAAAGGGAAAGGGAAAGGGAAAGGGGAAGGGGAAGGGGAAGGGGAAGGGGAAGGGGAAGGGGAAGGGGAAGGGGAAAGAGAAAGGGAAAGGGAAAAGGGAAAGGGAAAGGGAAAGGGAAAGGAGGAAAGGGAAAAGGAGAAAAGGAGAAAAGGAGAAAAGGAGAAAAGGAGAAAAGGAGAAAAGGAGAAAAGGGGAAAAGGAGAAGGAAAAGGAGAAAAGGGGAAAAGGAGAAGGAAAAGGAGAAGGAAAAGGAGAAGGAGAAGGAAAAGGAAAAGGAAAAGGAAAAGGAGAAGGAAAAGGAGAAGGAGAAGGAAAAGGAAAAGGAGAAGGAAAAGGAAAAGGAAAAGGAAAAGGAAAAGGAAAAGGAAAAGGAAAAGGAAAAGGAAAAGGAAAAGGAAAAGGAAAAGGAAAAGGAAAAGGAAAAGGAAAAGGAAAAGGAAAAGGAAAAGGAAAAGTCTATGATTTCCTTCTTTCAATGGTCAGAAGGGGGGGTGGGGGTGGGGGGAAAGGCTAAAAAAGAGACTTTCTGCCCAAAAGGAGGAAAAGGGGAAGGTAAGCCCATGATTTCCTTCTGTCAATGAGCAGGAGGGGGGAAAAAAGGGAAATGAAGGATTTCTGCCATAAAAGAGGAAAAGGGAAAGGTGAATCCACGATTTCCTTTTTTCAGTAATAGGAAGGGGAGGGGGAAAAAGGCAAAAAAGGAAGAATTTCTGCCAGAAAAGAAGAGGTAAATCCACGTGTTTCTTCTTTCAGTGATCAGAAGGAAGAAAAAAGACAAAAAAAGGGATTTCTGCCAGAAAGAAGGAAAAGGGAAAGGTTAGTCCAGGATTTCCTTCTTTCAATGATCAGAAGGGAGGGGAAAAAAAGAGAGAAGGCACCAAATAAATCTGGGAGCCAGCCTGTGCCTGGGAGAGATTCTCTGACAGGACAATGAAACTCATCAGGTATTTTTCTGCCAAAGCCTAAGAAGGGAGAGCTTTGAGCCACCTGTGTGCCATCAGCCCGGCCTGCTCTCATCAAGCCACCCTTACAGGCACAGAGCTGTCAGGGCTGGAAGGGACCTCCAGGCTCAGCCAGTCCCAACCCCCTGCCATGGGCAGGGACACCTCACACTCCAGCAGGTTGCTCACAGCCACATCCAGCCTGGCTGCAAACACCTCCAGGCAGGAGGCTTCCACCACCTCCCTGTGCCAGTGTCAAGCTACAAGAGGAGGCTTTGTCCCTCTCATGCAGTGCCAGCAGAAGGGCACTGAGCAGGGTGTGTGCTGTTTGAAGTCAGGTGAGAGCTGCAGGGCTCGTGGGGCCTTATGTCACGATAAGGACTGCTGAAGATGTTCCCTTGCTAGCAGCAGAGCCAGGACCAGGACAGGACAGTTCTTGTTTCCTTCAACACTTCAGCTTTTGATCCATTCCTAAAGATCTCAGGGGAAATCTCCCTGGGTCGGCGCAAAGGAGGCAGCAAAACCTTCTGTGCAGGCACAAGGTGCCGTGGCCAGCTGTCTCCGCGGTGGCCTGTGTGAGTGACAGGGCAAAGCAAAAGCCTCCCCCTCCTTCAGGGGAGATGCAAACCACAGCCCATAGCCGGTGGCAGCAACCGGAGCCCTCCTTCCATTAGAGCTGGCGGGGGATGAAACCTAGCGCGGATGGCTCCGTTCTGCCTCCCGAATCCCCTCCCAGCCCCCGCAGTACCCTCGGTGTTGCTGGGGGTGGGGGGTTTCACTTCCCTGGCACAAGAATTTCCTTTGTTGATGGGAGCTGGGTCTCCTCTAGGGGACTGGGCTGATCCAGCTGTACTGGGAAAGTCTTTGTAATGCGGAGGAGCTCAAGTGCAGACCTGCAGTGGGTGCCTGCCCCAACCTTTGCTGGCACGTCGATGAGGCCAGCGCTGAGCAAAGTTAAACGACCCCGTGCTGGAGAGGCGCCACACGTAGGAGCCAGCAAGCATCTGTGTTACCGATCCAAGGCATCTCTTGAAACGCCTGTGGACTGTGCTGCTTCCCACCCAGGCGCTGCCTTTTGGAGGAGCTGCGTGCTGGAAGAGCCACGGTCCCCAGCCGGGAGTGCTGCAGGGCACACCAGCCCAGAGCAGGGGCACCAGGCACGTGTGTTTGCTGGCATCAGCACGACCGTGGCTGCACATCGAGTACCACTGTGCTGCAGCAGTCCTGCCCAGGTGAGGTGGTGTCTTTCTAGATGCCCAGAAAGTGTGGAGAAACCAGGCAAGGACTTCCTGTGGCACTGAGCTTTAGCCTCCGGCAGCCGGGATCCGTGGGCTCCCAGCCGCCTTCCGTGAGATCACTGCACCTCCAGAGCCAGAAGTCATTCTACAGGGTGATTCCTGTGGCTGCCAGAGCGGAGAGGACAGAGGCCTGCAGTTGGAGCCCCCTTCCGAAGGAAAGTCCTTTCTCCCCTGACTTCCCCGGGAGCTGGCAGTCACCTGAGCAGGCTGGGAGGAGGCTCATTGTCATGGAGAACTGCCCACCCCAGGCACGGCCTTGGCATTTCGAGGGCAGTGAGGGCTCTCAGGGTGGGATCAGCAGGCTAATTGCCTTTGTCTTCCCCCTCCTTCAGTGGGGCAATCGCAGTAAATCCCCAAAGCCATGACAATAGCCCTGCTGCTTTTAAGTGCCTTTCATTAAACTCAATCCTCTCGCTCTCCCTCTCCTAAGACTTGCTAAAAGAAAAGTCTCTTTCAATGACAAAAGGAACCCTAAAAGGCTGCCATTAGCTCGTTCCCCTGGCCCCTTTCCTGCAGACTGGGTGCCTATTTGCTGAAATCTACTCTCCAGTGTCCCTTGGGCAAGTTTCTTTATCATGAGCACCCCAGCCTCGGGAGCGATGTGTCCCTAGAGGGGTCACAGCGCCTGGCTCCATCCAGGAGGGAGCAGGATTTGATGCTAACGGCTGGAAAGGTGCACTGGGGACAGACAGATCTACCAGAACCTCCCCAGAGCCCACCACGACGCCCTCCGGAGCAGGGCTGGAGCACTGTGCTGGGTGAATCTTTCCCGGGCACTGATCTGTCAGCTGCTGCCGATGCCAACACCTAACCGAGGTGGCACAAGAAAATCCATTGAGCCGTGGGACGTTTGCTGAGGACATACTGCCCGAGACAGACCACACAGCAACACACATTTGCCACTGATTCAGGATCCTTAGGAGCAAAGGTCCGTGGGTACTGTCTGCATAAAGGTGATGGAAGGGGCAAAAGTGCAAATCCTGAAACAAATCTGGGTGGGAGAACAGGAGTGGGCACATGCAAGTGTGCCATAGTGGCCCGCTGCGTGCTGAGGTCTGCCAGCAGGCTGGTGGAGCAGAGAAGGGGTGCAGTGGTCACTTGGATACACGAGTAAGCTGTCCATGGTGTAATTAGGGACTGGCTCTAAATCTTTTGAAGGTGTTGGGCAGCCCTCCTCTGCTTTTAGAGGAAACCCAGCAGTCCAAAGTCCAAATAAAGCTGTGCCCCAGCCGGTGTGACTGAGCCTGAGCGCGGCGAGACTGACCACCTTGTCTTCTTTTGCTAGTGTCACTCTGCCCTCTCCCTCCCATCATCATCACCTCTGCATCACTCAAGGTGCAATTAACAGCCAAGACAGGGAGGAATTACCCCTAAAGTCAAGATGGTATCTGTGCTGGGAAGGGGTGGGAGGGGGAGGAATGAGGCAGGAGTTGCCACCCGCCCACTGGTCTCAGCTATTGCAGCACCAGCAGCGGTCGGCCGGTGCTGGGGCAAGTTCTTGGTCCCGATCCCAGGCACATGGAAGTCATCTGACACTTCCCCATGGCTTCATCCGGATCGGGGCAGTGCTCTGCCTGCTGTCACTGCGTGCAGGTGGGCAGTGCAGAGGTGCTGTGGCGCTGCCTCTAAGCTGTGCTCTCAGCCCAGCCTCCCCCCAGCCCTTGCTCTAGGCTGAAGAGTTTCATGCTTTGCTTCATTGTCGCTGCTGCATCCCTCACAGCACAGACACTGCCCCCCCACAGCACCTGGCACAGGCCTGTGGCAGACAGCAAGGACTGGGAGCTGGGTTGCTCTGCCCAGGGGCTGCTCTAGAAGAGTCTCCCTCCCCAGCAGCAGGAGTCAGGAGGGATTCTCAGGGCTTCCCCACCGGCTGTGGGCCTGACAGCTCAGCAGCTCCCCACGGCACGCAGGTGCCACCCTGCTGCAGCTGCTGTGCGCAAGGCACAGCCCACAGCCCAAGCGCAGAGCTCCTGCCTCCTGCTAGCTGGCACCAGGCTGGACCCGGCCCTGCTTCTTTTCCTTTGGCAAGCCTTTGTTTTTTTCACTGCACCAGGCTGGCAAAGGACAGTTGTGACAAAAGCAAACAAACAACCAAAAGCAGCCTGCAGTGCCCCACTCTGCAGGGCCAGCCCAGGAGAGGCTGCAAAGCAGCTCAAGATGCTTCTCCTCCGTGCCTAGAGCAGGCTGAGTCCTCTCTCGCTGCGCAGATGAAGCTCGCTGTGAATCTTTGCCCCCTTTTCATCCCAAAGCCAAATCAGGCTCCCAGGGAGTTTTCAAGCACCTCAAACACACCGAGGAACAACCAGGCACCGATGAAAAATGAATAGAATAAAATGATCTAACAAGTGTCAAACATTTTATTCCCAACAGCTGTTCAGCCTGAAAAAGTTTCATGAATACACTAAGGGCACAAAAACCAAAACCAAAGGAAAGATCCAACCAAACCAAACCAAACCAAACCAAACAAAACAAAACAAACACAACAACAACAACAACAAAGGAGGAAAGGAAGCAAAAATAAACTTTAACCCAAGATCAAAACACATCATAAATAAGTACAGCTCCAGAGCATAATTTACAAATACAAACCCACCTGGAATCATTATGTACAGAGCAGTTCCATTAGCTACACCTCTGTATAAAAATAGCCCAGGGTCTCCTCTCCTGCTGAAGCTGCCTGGCTACAGTCATCTTTGGTACTAAGCTGAGGGCAAGGGATTGCTTCACAAGACACAGCCCTGGCAGCTGCACAATATGCCACGCACAGGGAGGCCAGAGCCAGCCTCCAGGAGGGCTTGGCTGGGTGCTCGCCCCTCGGCTGTGCACTGCATATTGCAGGAGCAGGGGGGAAAGCAAGGGAGGGCTTGGCTGGGTGCTCGCCCCTCGGCTGTGCACTGCATATTGCAGGAGCAGGGTGGAAAGCAAGGGAGGGCTTGGCTGGGTGCTCGCCCCTCGGCTGTGCACTGCATATTGCAGGAGCAGGGTGGAAAGCAAGGGGCTTCCAGAGGCAGCTGCTGGTAGAAGAGTTTTTTTACAAGGCACTTCATAAGACATCTCTTCATTAGGCTTTTTCCTGTTCTCTTCTAAGCCTCACTGGAGCTCTAAGCTTGGCTCTTGCTGGCACTGCTTTAGGGGTACAGTCTTTCAACTTCTTATTCTACATTCAGGATTGGAATCCTCTGAAAATATTCATTCAGTTCACTTTTGCCTGCAGAGTTTAGATGGCAAGCCATCACTTTTCCGGGGGGGGGTTAAAAGAGGGCTTTGCATCTGCCTCTGCCAGGTTCTGATTCTGAAGGGTGAGCAAATCTGTCCTCCTGGAAGAACTCCTGGGGAGCATCCACATTGAAATGCTGTTTGCAAAAGGTCCTCCTGTGCTGCCAGATGCACCTGTGACTCCCATTCCCTCTGCAGCACCCTCACACCTCCGTTCCATCCCGGGTGTAGATGAGGCTGTTCACCGTGAAGTTGTAGTAGTGGTTGTACTGGGCTCCCTGGCTGCTGCTGCTGGGGTGGAAGGAGCTGTAGTAGGCAGGGGAAGGTCCTGCAACCCTCTGCAGCTGCTCCGGCGACGGCATCTCCTGAGAAGAGCTGCTGGAAGGGGTGAAAGTGCCACTGCTCAGCTGCCCAGCAGAGAAGTTCCTGTGGTGCAGGTCACTGCCGAGCCCCCCAGTCAGCCGGCCGCCTCCGCTGCTCAGGGAGCTCATGCCACTGAAGAAGGTGCTGAGGCAGCTGGGGGTGGATGAAATGATACCGGAGGGAGAGGAGCTTTTCGGATGGTCCCTGGCAGAGGGCGAGGGGTCCAGCTCTGGGGGTGGGCTGTTCCCACAGGGCTTGCCTGTGACGGGGATGGATCGCTCCTCCTCAGCCTTCAGGCCCCCCAGAGAGGAGGCTGCAGAGGTGGCCGCGGGGGCGTTGGGCTCGGAGCGCCGCTTGCGCTTGCGGCGGAAGTTCCCGTTGTCGAACATCTTCTCACAGTTGGGATCTAAGGTCCAGTAGTTTCCTTTCCCTGGCAGAAAACAGCAGAAACAAGTAAAAAGTCAGGTCCTGTGACAGAGAGCCCCACTGCAGCTCGATGAGCAGTATCTGTATCTTGTCTGACTGGCACAGAACCCCTCTCTGTCCTACACCTGTTCCTCCTCTGGCTTGTCCAGCACAAGGATCCAAAACCTGGCTCCAGCACATCACCACCTCCACTCCTCCAAAGCCCAAGTGAAACTTAAGGAGGAGGAGAACATCCCTATCACAGAGCACAAACCTCCTTGGAGGGTCTGCACCTCTCTCTCTGGCCTGGCTGGGGGGAATGCAAAGCGAGGCTCCCCTTGCTCCAGCTGCCTGAAGCAAGAGGGGGCACCTGATGCTGTTTTGGCCGTGCCTGACAAGGTGCTGCCCTGCCACGGCTCTTCTCGAAAGAACTGACAGGCAGCCAGGCTGGGACACCTGGGGGACACCAAGGGGACGGCAGCGCTGAGCTGTGCGGGCTGCAGACAAGCTGCACCATGCCCAAGACTCAGCGTGAGTGCCATCAGCTGTCCCCACATGCCTCCTACCCATGCCTAGCTGTGACCCCACAGCATCCCCGCACAAGCCCCAGGCCGGCACGTTCCTCCCAGCCGGGCCGGGCTAGAGCTGTCCGGGCGAGCCGCCGCCCTCCGCCTACTCCCAGGCACCGGCTGAGCCCCGGGGCCGGGTCGGCGAGCAGGGAGGGGAGGAATGAATCACGGCCGAAGGAGCCGGGCCTTGCACAACCGGCACTCCCGGCCTGCTCGGGGAGGAGGGAAGGGCTGGGGCCAGAGGCCCCTCGCCTACACTGCCCGCAGGTGCCAGTGCCGGGACAGCCTTAGGCGAGAAGGGCGAACATCCTCCAGCTCCGGCCCCGAAGGGACAGCGGAGCACGGTCACAGCTATGGCCCCGAGGGCGACAAAGCGGGACGGTCTCCTCACAGCGACCGGCCCCGAGGGGACAGCGACGCCCGGTCACAACTCCGCCCCGAGGGGACAACGGAGCCCGGTCACAGCGACCGGCTCCGAGGGGGACAAAGCGGGATGGTCTCCTCACACTGCCTGGTCTGAGGGGACGGCGGAGTTCAGTCTCCTCAACGCATCGGCCCGAGGTGCGAAGGGACCGACCCGCCCCGAGGGGACCGCTGCTGCCCGCTCTCCCCCGGACGGCGCCGGCTGCCCCGCGGAGTCAGCGGCCGCCGCTCCTCCCGTCCCACCCTCCAGCCCGGCGCGGTGGCCTCACCAGGGTCGTCCTCGTCGCGGGGCACCTTGCGAAAGCAGTCGTTGAGGCTGAGGTTGTGGCGGATGCTGTTCTGCCAGCCCGCCTTGCTGCGCTTGTAGAAGGGGAAGTTCTCGGCCACGTACTGGTAGATGTGGCTGAGGGTGAGCTTCCTCTCGGGGGCGCTCTGGATGGCCATGGCGATCAGCGCCGAGTACGAGTAGGGCGGCCGCACCAGCTTCAGCAGCTCCTCCTGGCTGGCCAGGCTCAGCCAACTCAGCTCCGCGCCGCCCGCCGACGGCGAGCCGGGCGTCGAGGGCGAGCCCACCAGCTGCCCGCCCCGGGAGCAGCCGTACGAGGCCGGCGGCAGGAAGGGGGCCGCGGCGGCAGCGGAGCCGGGCGGGCCCTGCAGGTAGGGCGCGGGGCTGTTCATGCCCCACAGGTAGCCGGCGTTGGCGGGCGCCCCGTAGTCCCCCAGCGCGTAGCCGCCCGCCCGCTGCCCCGAGGAGGCGGCTGCGGCGGCGGCGGCTGCGGCGGCGGCGGCGGCAGCGGCAGCGGCGCCGGGCGGGTGAAGACTGGGCTGGGGGTAGACGCTGAAGTTCTCGCTGCAGTACACCGCCATGTCGGGGGCTTCCTGGGCGCTGCGGGGCTGCGGGGGCGCGGGGGCGGCCGCCGGCGCCGAGGCTCTGGGCTGCGCCTGCTGCAACTCACCGGCGCTCATAATCCCTGGCCATGCAAGGCGGCCGGCGCTCCCCGCCGCTCCCGGTCCCCCCCCGCGACCCCGGTGGCCCCAGACCAAAAAATCCCGGGGGGCTGCGGCGCCCCGTCCTTATAGGCGCTGCCGTGCGCCCGGACTCCCCGCCCGCGGCCGGGGCTGGGCGGGCGGCGGCGGCGCGCAGGGAGCAGCCAGTAGCACGGCTCCGCGCCGGGCAGAGAGGCGGAGGGGGGCAAGGCTGGGTCCCAAAAGTGGCGATGGGGGAGGGACCGGCGGGAGGAGCTGCGGGAGGCGCCAGGGACTTGGCTCCCGGCTGTGCGGGGGCAGCATCCCCGAGCCTGCCCCCCGCTGCCGGCTGCCCGTCCCTGTCCTGCTCCCGCCCTCGTCCCTGGGTCTCTCCGAGCTGCACCGGCGATGCCTGGCACCACCTCCCCGGGGCTTTTCGCGTTGCCCCGACACTGCCCCGGCACCCACTCCCCAGGGGTCTTTCCACGCTACCGCGGCTCTCTGTGATCTGATCCCCCCGTTCCCACGGATTCGATCGTCCCTGGTCCTTTCAGCCCCGAAACTGAGGTCTGGGGGCATTAGCATCGCTGCGGTTGCCCCGACGGGAACGAGAAGGGTGAAATTCGCTTAAACTCCTGTTGCTTGTGTTCTTTTTTTGCCGCCCGTCTCACAGCAGCTAAGATCCCTGTTAATTAACTGTGGATAAGGAATTGCCTGAAATTAAACAAACACCGGCGGCGTGTTCGCTCGTCCCGCGGCAGGAAAGGGCTGGCAAGCCGCAGGAACGATATCAAACGAATAAAGTTGATTTTCGCCCTGGCGCTTCGAGGGAGCCAAAGGGAAAAGCGCATCCTTTCACAGAGAGCAAGCCCTCGGTGTTCCTAACGATCCTGACACCCCGGGGCTTGTAACTGGGACCCACAAATCCTTCCCGTCCAGGGCAAAGCACAAAGACTGGACCCACAAGTATACCGCGAAAAATAGGGCCAGTGGTGCGGGAGAATTTGGAGAGGCTCCGCTTGGAAGATGAAAATCGCCGGGTCTTAAATGGGATTGTTACCTTGTCGCTCATAAAAATGCCCCCAAATCCCCTTTCCAGGTACGGATGGGAAGCGCCCTCCCCAGGGTTGCCAGCGCCGGGTGTCTGGGTTTGACATCAGCATTTTGGGGAGCGAGGAGAGTTTGGGGAAAGTCTTTGTGTTTTACGCCTTCGATGAAAGAGTTGTAAAGGCACATGTCAGCCGGTGGAGCTGAGCCGGGGCACCTTTCCTGCCCTCCCCCCGATCCCAAATTTTCATGCCTCCGGTGATCTAAGCAGGGATGCGTTCAGGAGGATTTTCATCATCGGATTTCGTTTTGAAACAAGCGGGCAGGCAGTTTGGAGAGAGGGAATCACTTTAGCCCGAATCTGATAAAGAATTCTGATGTCGAGCGTCCTCCTTTAACCGTCAGGGGAGGCGTTTGCTTTGAGGGGCGTTTGTTTGGGATATTTTTGGTGCTTCCTTGGTGTCTTTTGTTTTGTTTTGTTTTGTCTGGCTGGGTTCTTTTATGGTTTGGGGGTCTTGAAGGGAGGATGGGGTGCGGTGGGTTTCTGTTGCTGTTTTGCTCCTGTCGCTGTCGCTGCTGCTGATTCAGTTTTGCAGCTTTTGGGGGAAGAGCTCACTGTGTGTATTTGGGTAGCTGGAACAGTGGGGGAAATCTCCCACTCTGTTTCCCAAGGTGCCTTTTCCCCTTCTCAGCTGCTTTGCCTTTGTGATTTCGAACAGCTCCGTGTCTCTTCAGAGCAGGGTCGCGCTGGGAAGTGCTGAAGCCTGAGCACACAACAGGCGCCTAAGCCCAGCAGTGTATGGGGAAATCGTAGCTAGAAAGGACACCTAAAGGACGAGAAACAGGTAGATTTTTTAAAAGCAAGTTCCCTCTGTGCTCGAAGAGCTAAGCCGAAAAGGTTATTCTCGAAACTGACAACAAATCTCTCTTTATCCGTTTGCTCCAAACCCCGCGGTGGCTCCAGGAGGGACAGGCGCAGGCGGAGGCTTTGCTCCACTTGGCGATTTTTTCCTCGGGGGTTTGGCTGATTCGGGCAAAGGCAGAGCCATCTAGAGGAACAGCCCAGATAGGGCGAGGTGGGGAAGGCAGCCCCCCTCAGAGCCAGGCTGTGCTGCCCTCGGCTTTTCCTTAGCCGATTTCTCTGCTTCCAGCAAAGCAAACGGGTGAGGGAATAGTGCTGAACGAGCTCGACCCAAAACGCTTGCCCTCGGAAAACTCCGCTTGGCTTTGCCAGATAGTGAGGAGCCTGAAGCTTTAGAGAGGTCGTTAGCCAGCTGGGGTGGCAGTGGGTGTGCAAACCAACACTGAATGTCAAGAGTGGGGAGAATAAAGCTTTCATTGGTGTGATGGCTGCAAGGATGTTTCGTTTTCTTAACTCCTGCAAGCAGCAGGAGGAGTCGCCTTGAAGCACCATCAGCTCTCAGTGCAAACCTGTTGCTGTTCCCTTCTGCCAAGGCATGAGGAGGGCAGCAGGAAGAGACCCAGCAGCACTCTGCCTCTCTCCTCTCTAAATGCTGCTTTTTTTCCAGGGGGGGCTGGGAGAAGTTTGCCTTTCAGTGATACACCAAGAAGTTGGGAGGCGAGGTGCTGAAACCTAAGCTGAAAATAAAACTGCCCCAGCTGCAGTCGGTCTCAGGGCAAGAGGCTCCAGTGCAGCACTGCCAGCAGGCTCGGGGCTGGGGCTGAGCAGCTGTGTGGAGTTCTGCTGCTGTTAGCCAGTGGCTGGGACATTTGTTAGCATGGTGCTGGAGGTCTGCTGGGGAGAGGAGCCCATGGCACCTGGGTGCTGAGGTCTGCTGGGGAGAGGAGCCCATGGCACCTGGGTGCTGAGGTCTGCTGGGGAGACTAGCCCATGGCACCTGGGTGCTGAGTTATGCTGGGGAGAGGAGCCCATGGCACCTGGGTGCTGAGGTCTGCTGGGGAGACTAGCCCATGGCACCTGGGTGCTGAGTTATGCTGGGGAGAGGAGCCCATGGCACCTGGGTGCTGAGGTCTGCTGGGGAGAGGAGCCCATGGCACCTGGGTGCTGAGGTCTGCTGGGGAGAGGAGCCCATGGCACCTGGGTGCTGAGGTCTGTTGGGGAGAGGAGCCCACGGCACCTGGATGCTGAGGTCTGCTGGGGAGAGGAGCCCACGGCACCTGGGTGCTGAGGTCTGCTGGGGAGAGGAGCCCATGGCACCTGGGTGCTGAGGTCTGCTGGGGAGAGGAGCCCATGGCACCTGGGTGCTGAGGTCTGCTGGGGAGAGGGGCCCATGGCACCTGGGAGTCAGGGCTGAACCATATGCCCAGCCAGCTGCCAGTGCCTGCAGATATCTTCAGCCAGCTTAAGAAGTGTTTCAGGACTTCCTGAGGATAGGTGCTGGAGGAGAGCAAGGTCCTCCCCACCCTTGCCATGTGCTACTCACACCATTCACTTTGGTGGGGCACTTGTCCTCACCCTGCATGCAGCAAGCCCTTTTCCCCTTTTCCACTGCCTTTGCCTCTAAGGCCCTGCTCCTCTGAACATGTAGGCACAGGCTTCACTTCCCTGTTGTGGATCTCAGATGTGTACAACTGAGCACAGAAACCTGAAAATGCTTCAGAGCTGAGCAGGGATCCGTGCCTGTGCCCATCTGGGGCTGTCCTGAGGATGCTGAGGTCTAGATACAGGGAACATGTTGGAGAACTGGGACCTGACAGCTCATGTTGGCTGCTTCACCAGTGGGAGAGAGTCCAGGATCCCTTCACTGGCTCCCAGCTGCTGCAGTGAAGCAGGAACCACAGGTTTGGTTTGGCTGCCTTTGCAATACAACTCTTACTTTCTCCCTAGGGCTGGCAAGAGCAAGGCAGTAACTCCATGGCCTGCACAGCAAAGACTTCCTCATGTGCAGGCTGTAAAATGCAAAATGAGTTCTTCACCTCTGGGACAAGACAGAATTATCCTTTTTTTCTCTCTCTTGCAGGGGCCCAGGCCCAGGACTCCACTCTCAAGAGGATCAAAGAATTGATTAAGTACAGTTCAAATTAAATTCCAGCTGTGGTACCACTCCTGTATTTACAGCTAAGCCTGCTCCTTCCTAAGCTGGATTCTTTACACCTATCAGGCTCTATTTTTTTTTCCACTCTGGTTTGTCCTGGATAACAGAGAGAGGATGTCTGGTGGTGTGCAGGAGATGTTTGTCTGGTGGAGTGCAGGAGATGTTTGTCTGGTGGTGTGCAGGAGATGTTTCCCTGCTGTGAGTCTGGGCTGGGTGTTCTGTGTTTGTGTACACAGGCCAGAATCATTTTTATCCCTTAGCTAAGGACAATCCTCTGTCTTCCTCCCTCCCTGTATCTCCTCATCTATTGGGCTGGAGGTCTGGGGATTCAATTTTGCCAACTTAACCCCATGATAAGATCAGAGGTTATCAAATCTTTCTTGCTTTTTCAGACCCTACAACATTTCCTGGGGGGGGGGGGGGGTGGTGTCCTCATTCCACTGTTTTCAGGCTACACAGGCTTGGTTTGCTTCAGTTTCTCCTCCATGGCCATCACCAAAATGCTGCAGGCCGAGGGTGAGGGTTTTGGAAGAGCATTTCTCTGGTGCTCAGCACCAGGGAGCCCTTGGACTGCACCACAAAGCAAGGAGCAAATCACAGCTTAGCCCAGGCTGGAGCTGCTGCAGCTCACTCTAGGCTGCTGTGAGCTGAAAGAGCTCTGTGTCCACTGCTGTCTGCCTTTCCTGGCTGCTGTGCTCTCACCAGTGTTCCTGTGAGCCCGATCCAGGCTGAGAGGAACATCCTTTTCCCAATCCTTTTTTTTTCCCTTTTTTACCCCCTCAGGTTAGTTTTAGCCTGCCTAGTACCTTCCTGAGCTTGTTAGGGACTGATTAGGCAGGGTTGTGATAAAAGCTTCATTGTCTGCAGCCTGTGTAAGCTACCCGGAGCTGGGATTAAACAGACACCTTGGGAGCTGACCAGGGGGATTTCAGAGGTTGGGAGCACAAAGGGATGTGGCCAGGCTTCAGTAACTGATTGTACCAGAACTGGGAAAGCAGCTGGGCTTTGGGTTTGGGGAGAAAGAGGATCCTGGTGAGAGCCAGAAGGAAGTCACCTGGTTGTGGGTGGATTAAGCACACGCTCTGGGTGTTTGGGAGCACTTTGCAGAAGCTCTCAGCTCCCTGCATTCCTCCTGCCTCTCCTCAGGCTTTAGATTCATAAAGAGTATTTGATAACCCCCACTCTGATCCCACAAACTCACAGGCTGACAGGCTCACAGGATGTCAGGGGTTGGAAGGGACCCCTGGAGAGCTTCCAGTCCAACCCCCTGCCAGAGCAGAATCCAGCACAGGTCACACAGGAACACATCCAGATGGGTCTTGAATGTCTCCAGAGAAGGAGACTCCACAACCTCTCTGGGCAGCCTGCTCCAGGCCTCTGGGACCCTCACAGGGCAGAAGTTCCTCCTGATGTTGAGCTGGAACCTCCTGTGCTGCAGCTTATATCCACTGCTCCTTGTCCTATCCCAGGGCACAGCTGAGCAGAGCCTGTCCCTGTCCCCTCCTTCCTGACCCCCAGCCCTCAGCTATTGATAGACATTGATCAGATCCCTCTCAGCCTTCTCCTCTGCAGACTGAACAGCCCCAGGGCTCTCAGGCTCTCCTCCCCAAGCAGTCTCCAGACCCTTCAGGATCCTTGTAGCCCTTCCTTGGACTCTCTCCCTCCTTAACCCTTCCTCATTTGATTTTTGGAACAAGAAGGAAGTCCGCTGCCAACAAGGTGTGACTGAGTTGGTGCTCCCCAGTAGGGTCATTTGTGGGAGCTATGTTAAGCAGGGGGCTTCACCCCTCCTCTACAAGGCTAGAAGCTGACCTTGGCTGAAATCAATCAACATTTTTGTGCTTTTGACTTGGGTTTGATGTGTGCTGGGAGATTTGAAATGGTGCTTGGTGCCCTGGGCTGCTTGCCCTGCAACCATCACTTCGGCACAGTAAGGTAAAGGCCAAAATCTTTTGGTCTTGATTCACCTGAGTAGGCCACCCCTGTCCTGCAGTGAGCAATGGAAGCAGAAACAAACAGACTTTTAGGGTCTGCTAAGGTAAAAAGAACCAAAACTATTAAGCTTTGTAAGGAAACAGAGGAGGCCATCCAGAGGGAGCTGGGCAGGCTGCAGAGCTGGGCCCAGGACAACCTCATGAGGTTCAACCAGACCAAGGGCAAGGTCCTGCAGCTGGGGCAGGGCAATCCCAGGCACTGATCCAGGCTGGGCAGGGACTGGCTGGAGAGCAGCCCTGCAGAAAAGGCCTTGGGGGTGCTGGGGGAGGAGAAGCTCAGCAGGAGCCAGCAGGGAGCACTTGCAGCCCAGAGAGCCAAGCAGAGCCTGGGCTGCAGCAAGAGAAGTGTGGCCAGCAGGGCCAGGGAGGGGATTCTGCCCCTCTGCTCCACTCTGCTGAGACCACAGCTGGAGCTCTGGGGCCAGTGCTGGAGCCTCTGTGCCAGGAAGGATCTGGAGGGGCTGGAAGGTGTCCAGAGAAGGGCCACGAGGAGGAGCAGAGGGCTGGAGCTGCTCTGCTGTGAGGACAGACTGAGGGAGTTGGGGTTGTGCAGGCTGGAGAGGAGAAGGCTCCCAGGAGACCTCATTGTGGCCTTGCAGGATCTGCAGGGGGCTCCAAGAAAGCTGGGAAGGGACTTGTGAGGGTGTCAGGGAGGGATAGGACTGGGGGGGATGGAGCAGAACTAGAAGTGGGGAGATTGAGATTGGCTGTGAGGAAGAAGTTGTTCCCCATGAGGGTGGTGAGAGCCTGGCCCAGGTTGCCCAGGGAGGTGGTGGAAGCCTCCTGCCTGGAGGTGTTTGCAGCCAGGCTGGAGGTGGCTGTGAGCAACCTGCTGTGGTGTGAGGTGTCCCTGCCCATGGCAGGGGGTTGGGACTGGCTGAGCCTTGAGGTCCCTTCCAGCCCTTACAGTTCTCTGATTCTGTGAGTATTAAATGAATATTTCTCTTCCATGTCTGTGTGGAGGAGAATGGCAGAGAGGTAGTGTTTGAGCATCAGGTGGTGGTGAAAGAGTATTTTGGACTCCAGTAATAGCTAAGGATTCTGTTAATTAGCAACCACAGGAAATTCAGTGGTTTATCATCCTCCAGTGCTGGTAATTCACAGCCAGGAGTTCAGGACTCTCGGGATCAGGACCATGCCAAGGGTGGCCTTGCAGCATGGGACAGTAGCAAGATTTTAGAGGCTTAGGAGAGTTGATCTTGGCTCCTTATTGGATTGGGCAAATGGTTTGGGTAATGCCAGGACTGTCAGCCTCCCATTGCTAAGGGCAAGAAACAGAGGGGACATCACTTGAGTAATGAGCTCCCAACGACCAGGGTTCAAGTGAGTTCCCTCAGCAAGCTGGATGGGGGCACAGAGTGGATGTGTGCTGAGGACACCAAGCTGGGAGGGGTGGCTGAGACCCCCTCAGGCTGTGCTGCCATCCAGGGAGACCTGGGCAGGCTGAGAGCTGGGCAGAGAGGAACCTCCTGAGGTTCAGTAAGGACAAGGGCAGAGTCCTGCAGCTGGGCAGGAGCCACAGCAGGCACCAGGGCAGAGCAGGGGAGAGCTGCTGGGGAGCAGCTCCAGGGAGAAAGACCTTGGGGTGCTGGTGGGCAGCAAGCTCTGCATGGGACAGCAAGGAGCCCTTGGGGCCAAGAGAGCCAAAGGCATCCTGGGGGGCAGCAAGCAAAGTGTGGCCAGCAGGGCTGGGGAGGTTCTGCTGCCCCTCTGCTCTGCTGAGACCACACCTCCGATCCTGCTTTCAGCCCTGCTGTCCCCAGCAGGAGAAGGACACAGAGCTGCTGAGGTGAGTCCAGAGGAGGCCATAGAGATGCTCCAAGGGCTGGAGCAGCTCTGCTGTGAGCACAGGCTGAAGGAGCTGGGGCTGTGCAGCCTGCAGAGGAGAAGGCTCCAGGGGCACCTCAGAGCTGCTGCCAGGACCTGAAGGGATCCTGCAGGAAGGCTGCAGAGAGACTTTTCCTGAGGGTGTCTGAGCCAGGCCAAGGAGGAATGGTTTGAAACTGAGTCAGAGCAGGGTTAGGCTGGAGCTGGGGAAGAAGTTCTTGAGTAGGAGGCTGGAGAGAGTCTGGCACAGGCTGCCCAGGGAGGCTGTGGATGTCCCATCCCTGGAGGTGTTCAAGAGCAGGTTCAAGACCAAGTCTAGCTGAGAGGTGTCCCTGCCCACAGCAGGGAGATTGGAGTAGATGAGCTCTGAGGTCTCTTCAGTGATTCTCTGACTGTGTGAGAGGGAGAAGCAGAAGGACACATTTAGGACAAAGCTCTGAAGCTGATGAGGTTAATCAGTTTGTTCTAAGCTGCTGTGGCCCTTGTGAACCTTCAGCTGCTCCTTGCTGTGATGTTGAGCTGAGAGAGGCTTGGGGCTAAGGCATTGAAATGCTTTCCCATTGGTGCTGTGCCAAAGGATAGCAGCACCTAGGAAAGAGTGAGCAGCAGGGCAGCAGGGGTGAAGCTGCTCCCGACCCAGTCACACACAGGAGCTGTGGGGATCAAACTGTTAGGAGCCATGCTCCTGAGAAGGTCACTGCTGCACCTAACATGCAGCTACTCCCTGAAGCTTCCCAGTGAAGCCTTTAGTTCTACAGAGAGACTATCATGGGTGAGTGCTCTGCAGTCTGCAACTATCTGTGCAAGGGCAGCAGCTTGAGGACAAAGCACAAAGTCTGAAGAGGCTTCAGTGGGCAGGGCTGAAGCAGCACAGGTAGAAGCAGCTTGTTTCAGCTGCTCACACAGAGGCTGTTGGGGCTATCTGAGGTGCTTTGTGATCCTCAGTGGTCTCCCACTGGTGGTGGTTCAAATGTGTCAGGCACTGCAGACATCTCAGATGTCCCAGGGAGCCCCAGACAGCCCTGAACCCCCTGGTGTGCAGCTGAACTATCATAGAATGGCTCAGGTTGGAAGGGACCTTAGTGATCATCTGCTCCAAACCTAGCAGCACTCGGTGTGGATTCACCCTGGGTTTCAAACTCAAGATGGGTCTGGGGTGACCTCAGAGCTGCAGGTCAATATCTGCAGGGGAGCTGCAGGCAGGCTGGGGAGGGACTGTTCAGAAGGGGCTGTGGGGATAGGCCCAGGGGCAGTGGTTTGAACCTGGAGCAGGGCAGAGTTAGGTTGGAGCTGAGGAGGAAGTTCTGCCCAGGGAGGCTGGGGAGACACTGGCACAGGCTGCCCAGGGCTGGGCTTGAGGCTCTGTCCCTGGAGCCATTGAAGCTCAGCCTGGCTGTGTCCCTGGGCAGCCTGCTCTAGCTGGAGCTGTCCCTGCTGCCTGCAGGGGCTTGGCCAAGCTGCCCTTGGAGGCTCCCTTCCAGCCCACTGCAAGCTGTGAGTTTTTCTTGTTGGAAGGCAGCCACTGAGAGAAGCCACAGCTCAGAGCCTCCTGCATGCACTTGGGCTGTCCACAGTGACCTCCCATGCTCCTGGTGTCCACCAGCAGTCCCACCCTGGGCACTGCAGGGTACCTGAGCTCCAGATTCAAGGCTGTCTTCAGCTGGTTTGCTGTCCCTCACTGTATTGAATTTCGCCCACTACAGACAAGTTCAGTGGTACAGCTGCCCAGGGTTTGCTGCCCAGCCAGGCAGGTGGCTTTGGTACTCTGGGTACTGCTCTGAGGCCTCAGGAAGAATTGCTGTCTGCTGGAAGTGTGGCTCTTAAGAGAAGGTCAGGTCTGAGCAGCTTGTACCTGAGCCACAACCTCAGTCATGACAAGTGCCCCAAGGATGCAGAACAGCCTCTGCTGAGACCCTCAGGGCTGTGTCTGCCATGAAAGCTGCCAGTGAGAAGTGTGCTGGGGTCTGCTCAGAGTTCTTGGCCATGTGGATGCTATCAGACAGCTGTAGCCAGGTCAGTGTCTGAGGAGGGGAAGTGGTTCAGAGAGAGCATCACTGCTGATGGCCTGCAGAAACAGGAATCACTGAGTACAGCCTCACCACCAGCAAGATGGAGAGGCACCAGCAGAATAACAAGTGGCACCAGGAGAGCAAATGGCCTCAAGATACCCCAGGGGAGGCTGAGCTTGGACATCAGAAAAGCCTTCTCCAAAAGAGTTCTCAGAGCCTGGCCCAGGCTGCCCAGTTGGTGGTTGAATGCCCACCCCTGCAGGGGTTTCAAAGAGGCAGAGCTGTGGTGCTGAGGGCCAGGGGTTAGCCCCAGCCTGGGCAGGGTTAGAGGATGGTTGGGCTGGGTGCTCTGGAAGGGCTTTGCCAACCTGAACAATTCTGTGACCCTGTACAGCTTCTGAAAAGAGATAAGGAGGCAGTGATGCCATGTGGGAAAAGGCTCTGCTGAGACCTGCTGGGCTGGGGCCAGCCCTGGAGCCCTCAACACAAGGACCTGGACCTGATGGAGCAGCTCCAGAGGAGGCCATGAGAATGCTCAGGGGGTTGGAGCAGCTTTGCTATGGGGACAGGCTGAGGGAGCTGGGGGTGTTCAGCCTGCAGAAGAGAAGGCTCCAGGGAGACCTAACAGCAGCCTGCCAGGACCTGAAGGGGCTACAAGAAGGCTGCAGAGAGACTGTTCCCAAAGACCTGCAGGGACAGGACCAGGGGCAATGGCTTCAAAGCAGAGCAGAGCAGATTGAGATTGGATGTGAGGAACAAGTTCTGCACCAGGAGGCTGCTGGAACACTGCAGCAGGTTGCCCAGGGAGGTGGCTGAGGCTTCATCCCTGGAGCTATTCCAGGTGAGGCTGGAGAGGGCTCTGGGCAGCCTGCTCCAGTGGAGGATGTCCCTGCTGAGTGCAGGGGCTTGGACTGGATGAGCTTTGGAGCTCCCTTCCAGCCCAGCCCATCCTGTGACTCTATGAAAGCAGAGGAGAGTCCTCAGCAGGAATCACAGCAGTGAAAGGAAAGCAGCTCAAGGTTTGTCACCTTTCAGAAGCCAGCCCTTGCATCCAGGGCTGTGGGATAGGTTCTGCACTGGCAGCACCTGTGGACATGTGCTGCTGTGGCAGACACTGAGGAAGAGTTTCCTTGAGTTCTTTGAGGAATTCCAGGTGATGTTGCTGCCAGTCAGGGCATGCCTAAGCTGTACCTTGGCTGTGAACCATTCATGTTCCCAGGGATTGATGGTTGTGACTGACTGGCACATGCCAAAGGTCAGAGAAGTCAAAACTAACCAGGAGTGAATAACATGGCAAGGGCCTGCAGGCTTTCATGAGGCTCTGCAGACTGGAGACACACAAAGAGACAGGCAGCAGAGCTGGAAAGTGCCAGCTGGCATTTAGAAAGACCAAAGTTAGCAAGCAGAGGAAGAGCAAACCCTGGGTGTCCTCTGGAGCAGTGCTCACCTGCAGTCATAACCCCATCAGCTGTCTCCACAACATGGAAGCCTCCTGCCTGGAGGTGTTTGCAGCCAGGCTGGATGTGGCTGTGAGCAACCTGCTGCGGTGTGAGGTGTCCCTGGCCATGGCAGGGGGTTGGGACTGGCTGAGCCTTGAGCTCCCTTCCAGCCCTGACAGTTCTGTGATGCTATTTAACATGGCTGGGTGAGGAAGCAAGCAGGCAGCCACTGAGTCTTGGAGTTGGGAGACATTCTCCACCTGGCCAGTGCTAAGCAAAATGCCTGTGTGAGCAGACAGCCCCTGAGCAGGAGCAGCCAGAGCTGGGCAAAAGTCACCCAGCAAGAACTTTTCAGGAGAGCTGGTTTAAAAAGCAAGGCAGCATGGAAGTGTTCTTGTGAAAGGCCAAAGGGAGATGGTCTCTTCTAGCAGACACTGAGGAAGAAGCAGCAGAAGTGTATGCACCGTGGTACTGAGGCTGAGGAGAGCTCTCTGCAGAGCTGAGGAGGTGGGAGCAAGGGTACAGAGTTTTTACAGATGACAGATCAAGAGAGGAAGGATTCTCTGTGTTTGGGAGATTATAATGCTTCAGGAGCAGGTGACAAGAGGAATCCTGCTAGCAGAGACTGCTAAGAAGGGTCAGGAGACTGAGGAAATATGAGGAGCTGGGAATGGATCAGTGGGGCTGTAGCATGGGTCATTGACCAAGCCAGGCAGTTGTATGCTCTCAGGAAAGGAAAGATCCCCTAAGCAAGGAAAAGTGGATCCTGATAAGTGAGTTCCCACAGTGGTGGTCTTCCAAATCCTGCTACCTTGAGTGAATTCCTCCCTGAGCCCCTAGCTGGAGGCTGAACCAGTTCCTGCAGGGCCAGAGGGACAGGGCAGAGCAGGCAGGGCGAGAGGCTGGTCACTGCCTGGTGGGTTCAGAGGTATCAAGAAGAACTTCAGTTGCACAACTGCCAAGAGCCATCTGGCCCAGAGTGTTGCAAGAGGTGTGTGGAGTGTCCTAGGGCTATAGGATATGTGCAAGAAGCTGCTGGGAAGCATGGTGAAGAGATGAGGTCAGCAGTCCTGGTCAAGAGCAAGCTGAACTGGTTCAACTCTGGCAGCAGACAGGGTGGCTTTGATAATCTGCAGGAACTGCCTCTAGAAAGTGAAGGATGGAGTTACAGGCACCAAAGGCTCTGGGCAAAGCCAGGGAAGGAGATCAAAAGCCCCAGGATGACCACATCTGCAGTGGTGGTGCCAGCTCCTCAGGTGTGCCAAGGCAGGCTGCTGCATCCCGTGACGAACCACGCAGATCAAGCACTGGCCTGAGCCAAAGGCCAGGAGGAAAGGGAGAAAGGCTGAGTACTACCCACAGGCAGGGAGCAGCCAGGTGGACAAGATGGACAACTCCATTTATCTGAGAAGTTTCACCACATGGGACAGCAGCAGATTCCTCTGGGGAGACTGGGAGGAGGATGCAGCTGGCACACTTGGGCACAGACCATCTGAAACAGCCAGAGAAAGACACAGCAAGGGGAAGCAAAACACCAGAGGGGCCCTGAGGAGAGATGGGTGGGGAGGAAGGCAAAGCAAGAAAGCAGAGCTGAGTGGAATGTGAGTGAATGGGAGACCATCAGACACAGGATGGGCAGCAGCAGGGTGTGCAGAGGGACACTGTGGCAGCTTTAGGCTCTGCCTTGAAAATATCCCACAGCTCTGGAGCAGAAAGTAGTAGAATGGAAATAAATCACTATGGGGTGTGAAAAGGAAAGGCAGGGTAAGGTCTAAGCAATCCCTTTGGACAGACTGCTAACCAGGCTGGTTTGTATAAGCTAACTTGCTCTTTTTGTGCTTCCCTTGCTCCAGCAGATACCTGCTCTGGCTTCTGCTGGCTTTGCTGGCCTTGGCTGACTGCTTCGTTGTGGCTGAGTACTGACAAACAACTCTCTGCTCTTTCTCTTGTCCCGTGCCATAGAACCAGAGAATCACAGAACTGTCAGGGCTGGAAGGGACCTCAAGGCTCAGCCAGTCCCAACCCCCTGCCATGGGCAGGGACACCTCACACTACAGCAGGTTGCTCACAGCCACATCCAGCCTGGCTGCAAACACCTCCAGGCAGGAGGCTTCCACCACCTCCCTGGGCAACCTGTGCCAGGCCCTCACCACCCTCATGGGGAACAACTTCTTCCTCACATCCAATCTCAATCTCCCCACTTCTAGTTTTGCTCCATCTCCCCCAGTCCTATCCCTCCCTGACACCCTCACAGGTCCCTCCCCAGCTTTCTTGGAGCCCCCTGCAGATCCTGGAAGGCCACAATGAGGTCTCCTGGGAGCCTTCTCCTCTCCAGCCTGCACAACCCCAACTCTCTCAGGCTGTCCTCACAGCAGAGCAGCTCCAGCCCTCTGCTCCTCCCCGTGGCCTTTCTCTGGACACCTTCCAGCACCTCCAGATCCTTCCTGGCACAGGGGCTGGATGCAGTGTCTGGGGCAGGGGGGAGGGAAGGGGAAGCTGTTAGTAGCCCTCTGGTTTGTCCAGGGAGGTTCCTGTGCTGTGTGTGAATTGTAAATGTGTGTAGCTATTGCCTGGTTTGTACATACCCATTGCATTTTGTTCCTAGGCAGTAGTTCTGCTTGTAAACAGAGCTTCACTTGCTTCCACTGAGCTGCTCTGGCAATTTCATACTGGGGGGAATTTTCAACCCACCACAGGCAGTCATCTGTGTGAGGAAAGTGGCTGCTGGCTGAGCACTCCCCAGCTCCTCTGGGCTTTGTGCTGGGGAAGGCAAGAGGACCAGGACCCTGATGGCAGGAGAAATGAGGGTGTTTGGGTTTGTTTTGAGGGGGTTGCTTGGCTTACAAGTGTGTTAGCAGAGCTGTGGACTCCACTATCTGAGCTCACATCTGCTGCTTCTTAACCTTGCTTCACGGAGCCTTTGGCTCTGCAGTCTGTGCATCACAGCAGTGGTAACATAGGAAAAGGAGTCTGTGCTTGCTGAATGACTTGAGAATGACTTGCAAGGGCTCTTTACATGGTCTGTGGGACAGAAAAGATAAGGGGCTGTAGCAGTTTGGGCCAGGTGTCCCCTGCTGTGGCCACATGAGACACACCCCTGGTGTCCCGAAGGGTCCAGCCCAGTGGTGGGCACAGGCAGCCAGGTATTTCATCCCATAATGTCCTGCTCCCTACAAAAGCCACCTGCAGGGTCTGGCACTTCCTCTTTCTTCCCTCCCCACTACCTGGTAATGGAGAGAACTATCTCACAGCCTTTTGGGCCTGGCTAGGCCCAAGGCCAGGGGGAAGGGCAGTCTCAGATCTGGCCAGCTGAGATTAGCCTAGCAGTGGAGGGGGGAAGAAAGAGCCCTGGGTGTACCCTCAGGTGGGGATGGGATGCTTTGGGGGTGCTTTGGGATCTCTTTGTCTCTGTGCTTGTGGTTCTCTGTAAAAGATTCACTGCTTTTCCAGTTAAACTTTTCACCACTTTTGCAATCCCTTTGCCTGAGTCTCACTTTTTGCCCCTGGTGGGGAAGGTTGGCCTTTCAACCCACCACAAGGGCACACCTCCCCAAACACAGGGGCTGCAGAGACAAGGCAAACAAGAGGGACCAGGGGCACACAGGAGACCTTTATGCATGCAGCAGCTTCAAGTTCAGCCCTCATCAAGGAAGCCACTCTGTGCTCCCAAGCACTGAACCTGTGACTCTCAATCACCCTACTGGGCCACCAGGCAGAGCCCTGCCAGCCAGCAGCCAGCACCAAGTGTGCAGAGGAGGAGACAAACCCCAAGTCTCTCTCCACCCTCTGTCCCTGCAGTGTAGCCTGGCTCTGCACCAGTCAGGAGGCTCCTGCACTGGGCTCACATCTCTTCAGTCCCCAGGGTTTGGCTGGGATCCCTGGAAAGCACCAATCAAGAGGGCAGGGTGGAGAGAGTCAGGTCTGGGTTGCAGGAGGGGTGAGGGAGGCAGAAGTGACTGAGCAGCACCAAAGGGTGACCAGCAGCTGGAGTGCCCCCAGGAGCTCTGCTGCTGCCTGCAGTGCTTCTCCCTCTGCCTCTCCTTTAGTTAGCCACTGACTGTTCCATGAGCAGCTGGAGCACCACCACACTGCTCTGGAGGAAAGGGAAAGCCAGGCCATCCCTTTCTCTGCTAAGACAGATGCTTTCTGTGGATTAAACAATGGCCTTCCAGCTACCAGAGCATAGTTCAGGCCAGAACTGAAGTCCTCTCCTTGGCCGCTCCTGGGTCCCTGGTGCTGGCATCAGAGATAAACTTGGTGACTCCTGGCTGCAGTGAGTGTTGCTGCAGAGGAGCAGATCAGGCAGAGATAAAGTGTATTACCTGAAAATAATAAGTGATTACCCTCCCAGACTGTCTCCCCACACTCATTTCATGCTGGTTAACCCTTGCAAAACTGGCTGCTGCTTGGGGTTAGCTCCTTAAAGAGGAGGTAGGGTGGAAGGAGGTTTCCTGTATGAGAGGAAAGGGAGGAATTTTACCTTTTGCTTCCTGTTTCTGGTCCTAGGAGGGGATTTCAGGGCATGGCAGAAGGCACTTGACCCATTGGAGTGCTGCAGCCCAAGGTCCATGGAGGAGCCAGAGCTCTGCCCTGCAGTATCAGAGAATCAGAGAATGGGCTGGGTCAGAAGGGAGCTCCAAAGCTCATCCAGCCCAACCCCTCTGCATTCAGCAGGGACATCCTCCACTGGAGCAGGCTGCCCAGAGCCCTCTCCAGCCTCACCTGGAACAGCTCCAGGGATGGAGCCTCAACCACCTCCCTGGGCAACCTGCTGCAGTGTTCCAGCAGCCTCCTGGGGCAGAACTTGTTCCTCACATCCAATCTCAATCTGCTCTGGTTTGAAGCCATTGCCCCTGGTCCTTTATAAACAGTCTCTCTCCATCCTGCTTCTAGGCCTTTCAAGGTGCTAGCACCTTTTGCCTCCCCATGCTGGAAGCTGAGAGGCCTTAAAGCTCTCTTGCAAGTTCTTTACCACTGGGTAGCAGCAGAGGAAGGTACAAGGTGCCCAGTGTGTACTTCCAGCCCTGGGCAGCAGCCTGCAATAGTCCATGCTGTTGAATTACAAGCATGGGCCAGACATGTTTGAGGCTTAGGAGTCCTCTCAATGGCCTGGCATGGCTCAGAGGCTATGAACTTCCCAGTGGGCAGTGCCATGGGACCAGTTTGCTGTGGGGAATGAGGTCTGGGCTGTGTGGGTGTGAGCTCAGGGCCAAAGAACAGCCCCTGGATGTTTCTCCAGCATGGGGGTAGCCACTCTGAGTTGACCATGTTTCCAGCTTCTGTGTGCTTGAATCAACAGGAGACTCAGAGAAGCCTTGCAAAGGTTTTATAGCAAATTGTCAGCATCTCTAGGAGGGGGCAAAGGCCAAACTGTGGTGTTCCAGAAATTCAGGCTGGTTGTCTGGGCAGAGTGGAGAGCAGAAATGGAAAGGAAAAGTCAGGCTGAGGAAATGCTTCATTGTGATGGGACAAGGGGGAATGTGTTGAAGCTTGAGGAGGGGAGAGGGAGACTGCAGATGAGGAACAAATTCTCCATAGTGAGGCTGGGGAGACTCTGGCACAGGCTGCCCAGGGAGGCTGTGGCTGACTCCTGCCTGCAGGTGTTCAGGGCCAGGCTGGATGAGGCCTGGAGCAGCCTGTGCTGATGGGAGGTGTCCCTGCCCCTGGCAGGGGGGTGGAACTGGATAAGCTTTGAGGTCCCTTCCAACCCAACCCATTCTGTGAGTCTGTGAATGAAAGCTGCTCCTGGGGTGCTGTTGTTCTCTGTGAGTGAGATTCTACATTGCAGAGAGTGAGGTCCTGATGGGCAGATCTTTACATGGTCTCCCTGCAAAGGTTCCACATGAAGTTCCCAGCCTCATTCACAGGATCACAGGATCCTAGGGGTTGGAAGGGACCTCCAAGGATCTTCCAGTCCAACCCCCTGCCAGAGCAGGAGCAGAGAACCCAGCACAGCTCACACAAGAAACACATCCAGACAGGGCTGCAAAGGCTTCACAGAAGGAGACTCCACAACCTCTCTGGGCAGCCTGCTCCAGGCCTCTGGGACCCTCACAGGCAAGAAGTTCCTCCTCATGCTGAGCTGGAACCTCCTGTGCTGCACTTTCCATCCATTGCCTCTTGGCCTATCCCAGGGTACAGTGAGCAGAGCCTGTCCCTGTCCCCTCCCTCCTGACCCCCAGCCCTCAGCTATTGACAGACATTGATCAGATCCCTCTCAGCCTTCTCCTCTCCAGACTCAACAGCCTCAGGGCTCTCAGCCTCTCCTCCCCAGGCAGTGCTGCAGTCCCTTCAGCAGCCTTGCAGCCCTCCCTTGGACTCTCTCCCTCCTGAACTGGGGAGCCCAGAGCTGGATGCAATATTGCACTAGGGCAGAGCAGAGCGGGAGGAGAACCTCCCTGGCTCTGCTGGACATATTCCTCTTGATGCACCCCAGGACCCCCTTGGCCTTCTTGGCCCCCAGGGCACTTTGCTGTCCCATGCAGGACTCGCTGCCCAGCTTCTCATCCAAGCCTCTGGGAGGTTTGTGAGCAGCTTCAGGCTGGTTCCCTCCCCAAAGGCTTCTCCCCGGCTCCGGTGCCATTACAGCATCCCCTGTCTGTCAGCAGTGAGTGGCTGCCAGCGGGGGCCGGCTTCATCCTTCCTCTGAGTGTTTCATCAGCCACTCCCTCCAAGACTGTAAATAAAGGCCGCTGGGGAGAGCTTTTCTGCTTGACCCCTCCGCTGAAATGAAAATAAAGGTGACTGAATTTCATCCTGCTGAGGAGCTGCTTCCCGGGCCGGCTCTTTCCCCTAGCTGTTGACAGTTCCCTGCCCAGCCCCGCGGTTACCTTTGATTGTGCCGTAAGGACACGGCGGAGCTCAGGATGGCTCTGGGACTGTAATCCCCCCTGCAGCCTCAGCCGGGCTGTGAGGTAACATGAGACCAGGCTCTCGCTTCCCCATGGCTTTGCCTCCTGTGAACGCTCACGGGAGCTATCAACAAGCCAAATGCAAAGGGTTCCTTCGGATGCGTGCCCAGCACCGGCAAATACCTGCGGGGGTGCCTGGTGCCGGTCCTGCTTCACAAGGCAGCTGCTGCTGCTCACCACCTCGAAGCTCCTCAGCATTTCATCTCCCCAACCGAATGCTCTGACAGCAAGAGCCAAGCAGCAGCCCGAGTGAGGATTCAGCAGGGTGGGATTTATCCACAGGTCTCTGTGAGCTGCAGCTTGCTCTGTCTCAGGACTTTGTGTTAAAATCCCCCCAGACAAATCCTTTTGCTGTCTTGATGATTCTCCCTCTCTGCTCTGTTCTGGGGAGACCTCACCTGCAGGGCTGGGTCCAGCCACGGGACTCCCAACACAAGAGGGGCATGGAGAGGGTCCAGAGGAGGCCACAAAGATGGTCAGAGGCTGGAGAATCTCTGCTGTGGGGCCAGGCTGGGAGAGTTGGGGCTGTGCAGCCTGGAGATGAGAAGGCGCCAGGGAGACCTTAGAGCTGCAGGTCAATATCTGCAGGGGAGCTGCAGGCAGGCTGGGGAGGGACTGAGCAGAAGGGGCTGTGGGGATAGGCCCAGGGGCAGTGGTTTGAACCTGGAGCAGGGCAGAGTTAGGTTGGACATGAGGCGGAAGTTCTGCCCAGGGAGGCTGGGGAGACACTGGCACAGGCTGCCCAGGGCTGGGGTTGAGGCTCTGTCCCTGGAGCCATTGAAGCTCAGCCTGGCTGTGTCCCTGGGCAGCCTGCTCTAGCTGGAGCTGTCCCTGCTGCCTGCAGGGCTTGGCCAAGCTGCCCTTGGAGGCTCCCTCCCAGCCCCTAGCAGTCTGTGAGTGTAAGCTCTTCGGGGCCAGGCTGGGGTTTTTGTTTGACACCTTCTGTACTGATTCTCCTCTGATCTTTAGAGGACCAACCTGTGCATGTAGAATACAGTCATAAAAGGGCAGTGTGATCCTCATCACAGTGAACAGTGCTGGCATTAGAGCAGGACACAAGTCCTGGCCCTTGCTCTGCAGCCTGTGTTGCTCACCTTTGCCAAGGAAGTCTCAGGTGGCGGAAGGGCTGGGGGGATCCCTGGGGACAGCAAACACTTGAGGCTGCAAGGTGGGCTGACTTTGGTGGCACACTTCTCTAGTGACCACCTGATCCAAGAGGTGCCCACTTCCTAAGCAGAGATCAAAGGCAAGAGGTGGCTTCTGAAATGAGATGCAAGCTCCTCTCGCATGGCTTGAGTTCTGTCCCCTGCTGGCGTTTGATCTTCTCCTCTCACGGGGGGCAGGTGGCTGCTTTATTCTCCCTGACAGCTTTAGATCAGCTGAGCAGCTAATGGCTGCAGTGGGAACAGCTCCCAGCTGCACACCCAGCGCAGCCCTTGGTGCAGCCCATTTGAATGCTTCTCTTTGCTGTAGTCAGCTGTGGGTGAGCTCTGGCTGAGCTGATCTGGAGTGGCTGTTAGCCTGCCTTTAAGCAACAGATGTTGAGGTGGAACTCCAGGGCAGTCCTGCTGACTGAAACCCATCAGCTCTTCCAAATGTGGGCATGTGGCTTGAGGGACAGCAGACTGATCAGAGGGTTGGCAGCCCTGCCAGGTGAGGAGAGGCTGAGAGAGCTGGGGATGTTCAGCCCTGGGAAGAGAAGGCTCGGGGGAGACCTTATCACCATGGAGTAGCACACCAAGGGTGGCTACCAGCAGGATGCAGGCTCCCTTGTGTGGCGGTTTCAGGCTGTGCCTGGAAAATGCTCAAGAGATCTCAAGCAGAGAGTGGTGGAACTTAAATAAGTCACCACTGGGTGTGCAAGGGAAAATAATGACAATCTCTACACAATCCCATTGGACAGATACCTTCCATAAAAGATAGACTGGTAAACTCTCTCTCTTTTCACTTCCTCTGCTCTGCCTGTGGGTTCTGCTGACCTTGGCTGCATTGCTTTGTTGTGGCTAAGTACTAACAAACCACTCTCTGCTCCTTCTTTCCTCTGCCATGTACAGAGGGGCAGGGCAGGGAGCAGGAGTGGGGAAGCTATGAGTAGCTCCCCTGGTTTGTCCAGGGGGGTTCTTGTGCTGTTTCTAAGCTGTAAATAGCTGTCTGTGTTGTAAATGCTGTGCATTTTGGACACATTGCTTGCATTTCACTGTAGAGTGTAGTTTTGCTTGTAAACACAGCTTCATTTGCCCCCAGCTGAGATGCTCTGGTGATTTTATGCTGAGGAGAGTTTTCAACCCACCACACCTCGGTACAAGGAGTGCCATGGCAAAGCCCAGGGGTGATGGGGACAAGGTACTGCTGGGGACATTCCCATTGCAGCCCAGGAGCACAGCCAGCCCTGGGATCAGCTCCCAGGGGCAGCAGTGGAGTCCCCTGCATGGGACAGGTTGCAGGCTCAGCTTGCCAGGGGGCTGGGCCAGCTCATCTCAGCTGCTCCAGCACCTGCAAAGCTTGGAGCAGAGGAGCCTGAGGTCCCTTCAGACTCTGGGGTTCTGTGATACACAGTAACAACAAAGCTGGGTCCCTCCTGGCCTGCTTCAGGTGCTGCCATCAGTTGGCTATGGACCTGCTGTGGCATGGGCCAGAAGCACCTTTGACTGCCACGTTGCCACGGGCTGATGTCCATCAATGCCACAAGCATTGTGGTGGTCCCTGCCTGCCCTTCAGCTGCAGGGCAGCACTGACTGCATTGCCAGTGGCTTCCCATGATGTGCTCTAGATGCACATTTGCCCTGTGCTCGTTCCTAGCCACAGCTCCTGCTTGCTAATCCTGGGCTCTGAAGCCTCTGGGGAGGCTCCACTGACTGCTGGTAAAATGCCACCACAGGATCTGTGACCTATGTGACTGCAGGTGACAGGCATAGACCAAAGCAGTGCCATTACTGTAGCCTAAGCTATGTTAGATCAGAGCCTCCCTGGGCCCTGGCTCCCTTGTGTGCCCTGCTCTGGATCTCATCTCGCTGTGCTTTGTCCGCAGCGCTCGGTGCTGCTCTGCTGCGCTCTCCTGAGCTCAGCTCTAACGTGAGCCTTCCCCTTCCAATGGGAAAAGAGAAGCAGGATTTACCTAAGAGGCAAGCTCTTAACAAAGCCTTGGATATCTGATACCCATAATGGTCCCAGAGGCATGTTTACTTTGGGCTGAGTGAGTTGAGTGAAAACCCTTTTGGAAGGACTTTTTCACCTCCAGCGACTTAACCTAACGAGGAGAAAAGTGATGTGGTTAAAGGGCTGCTCAAACAATGGCCTTAGAGAGCAGGTTTGGGCTCCCCAGCAGTGCTTTAATGTCTTGGCCTTACACAGGGGCCTAAATATGCCTTGATTTGTATCACAGGACACATTGCACAGGCAGTGATGGGATTTTGGCCATCCTCTGCTGATGGATGCCCTTTGGAGGGGGAACTCTGAGCAAACAGGGATTGTTTTACCAGGCTACAGCAGAGCTGCCCAAAGATTTGGGACAGCACCACCGAGTTCACCAGGTGCCCTTTTCTTCTGCAGAGAGAGGTCTCTGAGCAAGGAGGAGAGCTCAGTCCTCTAAGTGCTTTAGGTGGCTGGCAGAGAGCTATAGCTGCCTCAGAGAGAGGTCTCTGAGCAAGGAGGAGAGCTCAGTCCTCTAAGTGCTTTAAGTAGCTGGCAGAGAGCTACAGGTGCCTCAGAGAGAGGTCTCTGAGCAAGGAGAGCTCAGTCCTGTAAGTGCTTTAGGTGGCAGGCAGAGAGCTACAGGTGCCTCAGAGAGAGGTCTCTGAGCAAGGAGAGCTCAGTCCTGTAAGTGCTTTAGGTAGCTGGCAGAGAGCTACAGGTGCCTCAGAGAGAGGTCTCTGAGCAAGGAGGAGAGCTCAGTCCTGTAAGTGCTTTAGGTGGCAGGCAGAGAGCTACAGGTGCCTCAGAGAGAGGTCTCTGAGCAAGGAGAGCTCAGTCCTGTAAGTGCTTTAGGTAGCTGGCAGAGAGCTACAGGTGCCTCAGAGAGAGGTCTCTGAGCAAGGAGGAGAGCTCAGTCCTGTAAGTGCTTTAGGTGGCAGGCAGAGAGCTACAGGTGCCTCAGGGAGAGGTCTCTGAGCAAGGAGGAGTTTGGCTTGGAGAGCTCAGTCCTGTAAGTGCTTTAGGTAGCTGGCAGAGAGCTACAGGTGCCTCAGAGACAGGTCTCTGAGCAAGGAGGAGAGCTCAGTCCTGTAAGTGCTTTAGGTAGCTGGCAGAGAGCTACAGGTGCCTCAGGGAGAGGTCTCTGAGCAAGGAGGAGAGCTCAGTCCTGTAAGTGCTTTAGGTGGCTGGCAGAGAGCTACAGCTGCCCCAGACTGAGGCTGAAGGCTGCTGCTTCTTTCTGATCACAAGGTGCCAGAAGTGCCCACCCCAGTCTCCCAAGAGCAGAAGCATGAAATCCCTGGCTCCATGGGAATGGAGTTCCCATGCAAGGGCACTGCTGCCATGCCACTGACTCTAAAAACATGAACTTTAGTTCATGTTTTCAGACCCAAATGGATGAGTGAGCTCCTGCTGACAGAGCAGGCTGTCAACACCCCTGCCTTGGAGAAGAATCTCCCCCCTGCACTTTATCTCCTCGTGGTGATAACCTGAATGGAGATGCACAGATTACACCCTGCCTCTTTCACACGATGGAGGTCCTGCTTACCAATCACTTCCCTCTTTCAACATCCTCATGGGGGCAATGAATCTTACTGCTGAGCCCAAAGAGCACTTGTCAAGAGCTGGGCTGACAGAGGTATGTGCTCCTCAGCCTCGTTTTCTCGCCTCGAGTTGCTAATAGCTGCGATGGTTCACCCGAGCCCTGCTGTGTGCACTGCAGCGCCTTGCACAGGAGCACTACAGGCACAGGTAGCACAGATCACAGGGGCACAGCACCTTACAGGTTGGAAGGGACCTCCAGAGCTCATCCAGTCCAAGGCCTGCCAGAGCAGGGCCACTCAGGGTAGTCCACACAGGAATGCATCCAGGTGAGTTTTGAACGTGTCCAGAGCAGGAGACTCCACAACCTCTCTGGGCAGCCTGCTCCAGGCCCCCAGCAGCCTCACACCAGAGAGGTTTCTCCTCATGTTGAGCTGAAACCTTCTCTGTTCAAGTTTGTCTCCACTGTTCCTTGGCTTATTGCTGTGCACCACCCAAAAGAGCTTGGCCCCCTCCCCTTGACCCCCAGCCCTCAGCTATTGATAGACATTGATCAGATCCCTCTCAGCCTTCTCCTCTCCACACCAATCAGCCCCAGGGCTCTCAGTCTCTCTTCACAGCAGAGCTCTTCCACTCCCTTCAGCATCCTCACAGCCTCCCCTGCACTCTCTCCAGCAGCTCTCTGTGTCTCTTGAGCTGGGGAGCCCCAAACTGGACACAGCATTGCAGCTGTGGTCTCAGCAGGGCAGAGCAGAGGGGCAGCAGAACCTCCCCAGCCCTGCTGGCCACACTTTGCTTGCTGCCCCCCAGGATGCCTTTGGCTCTCTTGGCCCCAAGGGCTCCTTGCTGTCCCATGCAGAGCTTGCAGCCCAGGGAAAAGAAAAGAGAAAATGTGGAAGTTAGGGCCAAAATGAGGAGAAACCAATCTCTCTGTCACATTCTCTATGCTGCTGCAGTCTTACTGAGGCTAGGAGATGGACTTCCCAGAGGTACACAGAGTTTAGGATGGTTTAGGGTGCAAGGGATCTTGAAGATAGATATCTCCAGGCACAGGGAAAGCTCCAGCAGGATGCCAGGGAGGAACTGCACAGCTCAGGTACACAACTCCAGCTGGTTTGCAGTATCATTAAAGCCCTTGGTTTTAATGTAAACCCTTCCCATCTGGTTTCAAAGGGCTTGAACTCAGCTGTCACTCCCATGGGAACTTTCTCCCAGGGTGCTACCAAACCACACAATTGTCTGCCATTGGCAGTGGAGAGGCCAAAAGCACCAGCACCCTCTGAAAGCCTCCCTGGAAGCTTGGGGGGATCATTGGGGTGTCCATTCAGCTATGTATCATAGTATGATAGTATCAGTCAGGGTTGGAAGGGACCACAAGGATCATCCAGTTCCAACCCCCCTGCCATGGGCAGGGACACCCCACACTAGATCAGCCTGGCCACAGCCTCATCCAGCCTGGCCTTAAACACCTCCAGGGACAGGGCCCCAACCACCTCCCTGGACAACCCATTCCAGGGCTTCACCACTCTCATGGGGAAGAACTTCCTCCTCCCCTCCAGCCTGAATCTCCCCACCTCCAGCTTCATTCCATTCCCCCTAGTCCTATCACTGCCTGAGATCCTGAGCAGTCCCTCCCCAGCCTTCCTGTAGGCCCCCTTCTGACTCCTGGCCCTGGGCATCTCAGCCATCACCTCCTGGAGTACTGGGAGAATAAACCAAGTACTGAAGAGCCATTTTCTCCCTCAGGTGTTTGCAGCACAGTGTGGGTCCTCAGCACAAGCTTCTGTCTTAGACCTGTGCAGACCACTGCACAGAGAGCAGCCAGGCAGGGTGCACTGAGTCCTCTTCCATGAACTGCTCCTAGGCAGGGAAGCTTCCAAAGCATGGAGGGAAGGGAGGCCATCCAGAGGGATCTTGACAGGCTGGAGAGGTGAGCACAAGCCAACCTCATGAAGTTCAATAAGACCAAGGGCAGGGTCCTGCAGCTAGGTGGAGGCAATCCCAGGCACAACTCCAGGCTGGGCAGGGACTGGCTGGAAAGCAGCCCTGAGGAGAGAGACTTGGGGGTGCTGGGGGAGGAGAAGCTCACCAGGAGCTCTCAGTGTGCACTTGCAGCCCAGAAATCCAACCAGATCCTGGGCTGCAGCAGGAGAAGTGTGGCCAGCAGGGCAAGGGAGGTGATTCTCCCCCTCTGCTCAGCTCTGCTGAGACCCCACCTGGAGTACTGCCTCCAGTTCTGGAGCCCCTGTGACAAGAGGGGTCTGGAGGTGCTGGAAGGTGTCCAGAGAAGGGCCAGGAGGATGATCAGAGGGCTGGAGCACCTCTCTTGTGAGGACAGACTGAAGGAGTTGGGGCTGTTCAGTCTGGAGAAGAGAAGGCTCCCAGGTGACCTCATTGTGGCCTTCCAGGATCTGAAGGGGGCTCCAGGAGGGCTGGGGAGGGACTGCTCAGGATCTCAGGCAGTGATAGGACTAGGGGGAATGGAATGAAGCTGGAGGTGGGGAGATTCAGGCTGGAGGGGAGGAGGAAGTTCTTCCCCAGGAGAGTGGTGAAGCCCTGGAATGGGTTGTCCAGGGAGGTGGTTGGGGCCCTGTCCCTGGAGGTGTTTAGGGCCAGGCTGGATGAGGCTGTGGCCAGGCTGATCTAGTGTGGGGTGTCCCTGCCCATGGCAGGGGGGTTGGAACTGGGTGACCCTTGTGGTCCCTTCCAACCCTGACTGATACTATGATACTATGATACTATGTAGAAAGCATTTAGCTGGAGGAAGGTGGGGAGGAAAAGAGGTGTAGGGAAAGCTGCTTGGTCAAAAACCCCAATGCTGACAGCCCCCTTGGGGGAGGCTCAGCAGGCTGGAGTGCCTGGGGCTGCTTGGTGCAGCCCAGCAGAGTCTGAATGAGCCTGCAGGGCTAATGCTGTGCAGAGGGAGCAAGGGCAGCTGGAGTGAGGCCCACACAGCATTCCACAGAATCAGTCACAGACTCTCAGAACCACAGAGTCACAGAGTCACAGAGTGTCAGGGGCTGGAAGGGACCTCCAGAGCTCATCCAGGCCAAGCCCCTGCCAGAGCAGGGTCACCCAGAGTAGATCACACAGGAACACAGCCAGGTGGGGTTGGAAGAGCTCCAGAGAGGGAGACTCCACAACCCCCCTGGGCAGCCTGCTCCAGGCCTCTGTCACCTCACAGGGAAAACATTCTTCCTCCTCCTGTGTCCATGGCACTTCCTCTGCCTCAGCTTCTACCACTGCCCCTTGTGCTGGCATTGGGCATCCCCCAGCAGAGCCTGGCTCCAGCCTCTGGGCACTGCCCCTGCACAGCTTTAGCAGCAGCAAGGAGCTCACCTCTCAGGCTCCTCCTCTCCAAGCTCCAGAGCCCTCAGCTGCCTCAGGCTCTCCTCAGGAGGAAGATCTTCCACTGCCTGCAGCATCTCTGTGGCTCTGTGCTGGACTCTCTCAAGCAGTTCCCTGAGCTCCTTCTTGAGCTGAGGAGCCCAGAACTGGACACAAGATTCCAGCTGTGGCCTCACAGAGCAGAAGGGGAGAACCTCTCTGACCTACTGACCACAGCCCTTCTAACCCACCCCAGGATGCCCTTGGCCTGCTTGGCCACCACAGCACATTGCTGGCTCATGGTCAACCTTCCACCCAGCGGGTCCCATTGCCCTTCAGTGCTCTCCATTCACTCCAGCTGGATGTGTCCCTCCTGCTGCTTCAAACATGCAGCCCATGCTGAGCACCAGGTGCAGGATCCCAGAGAGGGATCTGACATGCAGGAACATCCTTCTGCTGAGCTTCCTTGTAACTGGGGGGCTCAGGAGAAATGTGGGACCGTTGCAGGGACTTGCTGTCACGGGAGGGGCGATGGCACTGCAGCCCACAGGCAACTGTGGAGGTTAAAACAAGTCCAGAGGTACAAAATCCCTCCCAGCAAGGGCATGGGGCTGGTTTCTCTGTATCTGAGCTAGCAAGGAGGAGGCAGAAAGAGGAGGGCTGGGAGTTTGGTTCCTACCCACTTTTAATGGGGCTGGTGTTGGCAGTGATCAGGCTCCCTGGCTGGTATGTGGGGAGAAGAAAGGGGAAGGTGGGGAGCAGTGGTGGGGCTGCTCCTGCCTGAGCTGCCCTGGCACTATGCCTTTGCATTTCCTGTGAGCTGTGCCTGAGAGCAGGGGGAAGGATCAGGCCACCAGAGAGGAAGATTAGGGTTTGGAGCCAGGTTCTGGGAAATTGTCTCCTATCTCAGGAATGAATCAGACACCTGAGGTGAAATCCAAATCCTCCTGAATAAGCATTTTGGGGTTGGAGTTTAGCAGGGCCAGGGTTCTGCCCCTACCTTCAACTGCATCCAAACACTGCTGTGCCTGCAGCTAGTTACCAACCCTACAGCCTCACATTCTCTCTCATTTATATGGAGGCTTGCAGGGCCTGATTCTGCTCCCACTCTGACTCTGGCTGGGGGGGTTCAGGTGCTCAGCTGAGCTCCCTCCTTTACTGTGCTGCTTTGCACAACTACCTCTACAATGTGGTAAAGTCAACCTCCTTCATCCCTGTGATCCCTGCTCGTTCCAGAGCTCAGGCTTGGTTTCATTGCCACCAGAAACAGGATCCCTTTCCCCTGCCCTAGAAGGAAGACACTCTCAAGGGCTTACTGCTATTTGTCTGTTTGACTTTAAGGCAGAAGTTTGTTCCTGATTAATTGAGTAAGTGCCTTAATCCCTGGCCTGAGGACTTCCCAGAGAGCATTAGCTGTAGTAAGAAGGAAATGGAGTTGTAATCCCTTTAATATAAGCACAGGAGAGCAGGAGAGCTTCACAGTCCTGGAAATCCTCTCCTGCCTTGTGGCATCATTTCTCCTAACACTGATTTGCATAAAATACAGTGGAGATCACAGCCCCACAGAATGTCAGAGGCTGGAAGGGACCTCCAAAGCTCATCCAGGCCAACCCCCTGCCAGAGCAGGGTCACCCAGAGCAGCTCACACAGGAACACAGCCAGGCAGGTTTGAATATCTCCAGAGAGGGAGACTCCACAACCCCCCTGGGCAGCCTGCTCCAGGCCTCTGTCACCTCACAGGGAAAACATTCTTCCTCCTGTTCCCATGGCACTTCCTCTGCCTCAGCTTCCACCACTGCCCCTTGTGCTGGCATTGGGCAGCCCCCAGCAGAGCCTGGCTCCAGCCTCTGGGCACTCCCCCTGCACAGCTTTAGCAGCAGCAAGGAGCTCACCTCTCAGGCTCCTCCTCTCCAAGCTCCAGAGCCCTCAGCTCCCTCAGGCTCTCCTCATGAGGAAGATCTTCCACTGCCTGCAGCATCTCTGTGGCTCTGTGCTGGATTCTCTCAAGCAGTTCCCTGAGGTCCTTCTTGACCTGAGGGACCCAGAACTGGACACAAGATTCCAGATGTGGCCTCCCCAGAGCAGAGTAGAGGGGGAGGAGAACCTCTCTGACTTGCTGACCACAGCCCTTCTAATCCACCCCAGGATGCCCTTGGCCTGCTTGGCCACCACAGCACATTGCTGGCTCATGGTCAACCTTTCACCCACCAGGACCCCCAGCTCCTTATCCCCTTCACTGCTCTCCAGCAGCTCAGTCCCCAGCCTCTCCTGCTCCCTGGGGTTGCTCTTTCCCAGCTGCAAGACTCTCCCTTTGCCCTTGTTAGGTTTCATTCACTTTGTCCCTGCCCAGCTCTCAGCCTGGCCAGGTCTGGCTGCATGGCAGCACAGCCCTCCTGTGTCAGCCACTGCTCCCAGCTGGGTTCCATCAGCAAACCTGCCTGCAGTGCCCTCTGTGCCTCATCCAAGTCATTGATGAGGATATTGAACAGCTCTGGTCCCAGTCCTGACCCCTGAGGGACTCCACTAGAGACAGGCTTCCAGCTAGACTCCGTCCCATTGACCACTCTCTGACTTCTTCCCTTCAACCAGTTCCCATCCTCCTCACTCCCTGCCCCTCCAGAGCACACTGCCTCAGCCTAGCTGCAAGGATCTGTGGCAGACAGTGTCAAATGCCTTACTGAACTCCTGATAAACCTCATCCACTGCTCCACCATCATCTACCCACCTGGTGATGTCCTCATCAAAGGCTATCAGGTTGGTCAGACTTGACTTCCTTTTGGTAAGGCCATGCTGCCTGCCCCTAATGGCTCTCTTGTCCTTGATGTGCCTAAGGACAGCACTGAGGAAAAGCTGCTCCATCCCCTTGCCAGGGATGGAGGTGAGGCTGACAGGCCTGTGGTTACCTGGGGCCTCCTCCTTACCCTTTTTGGAGTGACTTTTGCCTTCCTCCAGTCCCCAGCACCTCTCCTGTGTGCCATGACCTGCCAAGAACAATGGAGAGTGGTCTTGCAATGGCCTCTGCCATCTCCTTCAGCACCCTTGGGTGCATCCCATCAGGGCTCATGGATTTATGGATGTCCAGATCACTGTTCCTTAACCCAGCCCTCATCCACCAAGGAAAACTCCTCCTTTGTCATGCCTTCCTCTGGCTCCTCAGGGCTCTGGGGCTCCTGAGGACACTCTTCAGCAGTGTAGTTGGAGGCAAAGAGCTTCTCCTCCTGCCTGGCTCCAGCGCTGAGCTGCTGGCAGCACACAACCCCTGACAGCCTCAGCATCCCTGGGCTCCAGCTGGGCACTGGGGCCTAGCAGTGTGCACAGAGAAGCAGCTCTGGGAATTCTGCTGGTGCCTGAGGACACAGGGCTGTGGCTGGCTCTCCGTGGAGCATCCTGGAGCTGTGGAGCCAGGCTCTGCTCAGGGATGGCCAAGGACAGCACAAGGGGCACTGGGGGCAAGCTGGAGCAGAGGAGGTGCCAGGGGAGCAGGAGGGAAAACTTTGTCCCTGGGAGGGTGCTGGAGCCTGGAGCAGGCTGCCCAGAGAGGTTGTGGAGTCTCCTGCTCTGGAGCCTTCCCAGCCCCCCCTGGATGTGTTCTGTGTGCCCTGCCCTGGGTGCCCTGCTCTGGCAGGGGTTGGGCTGGGTGAACTCTGGAGGTCCCTTCCACGCCCCCCAGCTCAGTGACCCTGGGTGATCCTTCAGGCTGGGGGCATCACCAGCACTCACTGCTGCCTGCATTGCTGTAGTGCCAGGGAGTCTCAGTTCTGAGCCACCAGCCAGGCTCAGCTGGAGCTGCAGACATTGGACTCTTGGGTGAGACTGAGCCCTCCAGCCTCAGGCTGTCTGAGAAAGGAATTTCATCCCCAGGCACACTGATCACTGGAACTGGGCTAAACAAAGCAGGGAGCCAGGATGGGAGCAGCTCAAAGGGAGACATCTCCCACGCAGACATCTAAGAGTAGGTGAGTTCAGCCTTGGATGAGCTGTGTCCAAACCTCACTCATGCTCCAAACCCCACCTGGCTGTGTTCCTGTGTGAGCTGCTCTGGGTGACCCTGCTCTGGCAGGGGGTTGGACTGGATGAGCTTTGGAGGTCCCTTCCAGCCCCTAACACTCTGTGACTCTGTGATGCTTGACATTTGCTACAGCTACTTGTGCCTCCTGGGTTTGGTGTGGGGTTTGTGTCCATCTGTGGGACACCAGACCAGACCCAGGCTGCCCTGCTGGAGAGCAGCCAGGCAGAGAGGGACCTGGGGGTGCTGGTCGATGGTAGGCTGAACATGAGCCTGCAGTGTGCCCAGGCAGCCAGGAGGGCCAATGGCATCCTGGCCTGCATCAGGAACAGTGTGGCCAGCAGGAGCAGGGAGGTCATTCTGCCCCTGTACACTGCACTGGTTAGGCCACACCTTGAGTCCTGTGTCCAGTTCTGGGCTCCTCAGTTTAGCAAGGAGGTTGACTTGCTGGAACGAGTCCAGAGAAGGGCAACAAAGCTGGGGAGGGGTCTGGAGCACAGCCCTGTGAGGAGAGGCTGAGGGAGCTGGGGTTGCTCAGCCTGGAGAAGAGGAGGCTCAGGGGAGACCTTATTGCTCTCTCCAACTCCCTGAAGGGAGGTTGCAGACAGGTGTGGGTTGGTCTCTTCTCCCAGACAAGCAACACCAGAACAAGAGGACACAGTCTCAGGCTGCACCAGGGGAGGTTAAGGCTGGAGGTGAGGAAGAAGTTCTACACAGAGAGAGTGATTGCCCATTGGAATGTGCTGCCCAGGGAGGTGATGGAGTCACCATCACTGGAGGTGTTCAGGAGGAGACTTGACAGGGTGCTTGGTGCCATGGGTTAGTTGATTAGGTGGTGTTGGCTGATAGATTGGACATGATGATCTTGAAGGTCTCTTCCAGCCTGGTCTATTCTATTCTACTCTACTCTATTCTATTCTATTCTATTCTATTCTATTCTATTCTATTCTATTCTATTCTAATGCTCCAAGTCAGCAGAGGAGGAGAGCTGCAGCACCTGGCTGGGACAGTTTAGGAGTACTTGGCCACTCTGCAAGACCCAGCTGAGGTCTCTGCCTGCCCTGCTCCTGTGATGTTTCTCACCCTCCTGTGCTGGGGGTTCTGTTCCATGCACCCACAAAGCAGGTCCTTCTGTCCCTAGCTTCCCCATCGTTTGCTCCCATCTTTAGCAGGAGCTGGGAATGCTTCCAGAGCTGATGGAAGGGCAGGGTAGAATCCAGAATTAACCAGGTTGGAAAAGACCTTTGAGATCACCAAGCCCAACCTATCACCCAGCACCATCTGATCAACTAAACCATGGCACCAAGTGCCTCATCCAGTCCCCTCTTAAACACCTCCAGGGATGGGGACTCCACCAACTCCCTGGGCAGCACATTCCCATGGCCAATCTCTCTTGCTGGGAAGAACTTCTTCCTAACCTCCAGCCTGAACCTCCCCTGGCACAGCTTGAGACTGTGTCCTCTTGTTCTGGTGCTGGCTGCCTGAGAGAAGAGCCCAACCCCCACCTGGCTACAACCTCCCTTCAGGGAGTTGGAGAGAGCAATGAGGTCTCCCCTGAGTCTCCCCCTCTGCAGGCTAAGCAACCCCAGCTCCCTCAGCCTCTCCTCACAGGGCTGTGCTCCAGACCCCTCCCCAGCTTTGTTGCCCTTCTCTGGACACCTTCCAGCATCTCAACATCTTTCCTAACCTGAGGGGCCCAGAACTGGACACAGGACTCCAGGTGTGGCCTAACCAGTGCAGTGTACAGGGGCAGAATGACCTCCCTGCTCCTGCTGGCCACACTGTTCCTGATGCAGGCCAGGATGCCATTGACCTTCTTGGCCCCCTGGGCACACTGCAGACTCATGTTCAGCTGCTGTCACCCAGTCCCCCCAGGTTCCTCTCTGCCTGGCTGCTCTCAGCCACTCTGACCCCAGCCTGTAGCTCTGCCTGGGGCTGTTGCAGAGGTTTGTCCCTCTGCTGGCCACACATCCCCAGCACTCCTGGCTGCAGCAGCAGGATTGGGCAGCAGCTCCCCAGCTGTGAGTGTGGGGTGGCTTCTCCTCCAAGCAGGCCTCACCCCACAGAGTGGTTGGTTGAAATGGCTCCCAGAATCAAATGCCAGGCCAGCTCAGCTGGGAAGCAGAGGAGGCTGTGTGTGCCAGCAACCTGCAGCCCAGAAATGTGCAATGCACTGGGTAGGTACAGGGCAGGCAACACTGACATGGATGTACAGCTGTGAACCACACAAGAACCCCCTGGACAAAACCAGGGGGCTGCCAACAGCTTCCCCCCCTCTGCTCCCTTCCCCCCACCCTGTACAAGGGCAAAGAGAGAGAGCAGTCTGCTAGCACTTTAGAATAAACCTTCATTAGAATAAACCTTTATTAGAATAAACCAAACCAGGTTGGAAGAGACCTTCAAGATCATCGTGTCCAACCCATCAACCAATCCAACCCACCCAAACAGCTAACCCATGGCACCAAGCACCCCATCAAGTCTCCTCCTGAACACCTCCAGGGATGGTGACTTCACCACCTCCCTGGGCAGCCCATTCCAATGGGCAATCTCTCTCTCTGTGTAGAACTTCTTCCTAACATCCAACCTGAACCTCCCCTGGCGCAGCCTGAGACTGTGTCCTCTTGTTCTGGTACTGGCTGCCTGGGAGAAGAGACCAACCCCCACCTGGCTACAACCTCCCTTCAGGTAGTTGTAGAGAGTGATAAGGTCACCCCTGAGCCTCCTCTTCTCCAGGCTAAGCAGCCCCAGCTCCCTCAGCCTCTCCTCACAGGGCTGTGTTCCAAACCCCTCACCAACTTCGTTGCCCTTCTCTGGACTCGTTCCAGCAAGTCAACCTCCTTCCTAAACTGAGGAGCCCAGAACTGGACACAGGACTCAAGGTGTGGCCTAAGCAGTGCAGTGTACAGGGGCAGAATGACCTCCCTGCTCCTGCTGGCCACACTGTTCCTGATGCAGGCCAGGATGCCATTGGCCCTCTTGGCTGCCTGGGCACACTGCTGGCTCATGTTCAGCTGCTGTCACCCAGCACCCCCAGGTCCCTCTCTGCCTGGCTGCTCTCAGCCACTCTGACCCCAGCCTGTAGCACTGCCTGGGGTTGTTGTGGCCAAAGTGCAGCCCCTGGCACTTGGATGTGTTCAATCTCCTGCCCTTGGCCTCTGCCCATCTGTCCAGCCTGTCCAGGTCCCTCTGCAGAGCCTCTCAACCCTCCAGCAGATCAACTCCTGCCCCCAGCTTGGTGTCATCTGCAAATTTGCTGATGATGGACTCAATGCCCTCATCCAGATCATCAGTGAAGATGTTAAAGAGCACAGGGCCCAGCACTGATCCCTGGGGCACACCACTGGTGCCTGGCTGCCAGCTGGCTGTGGCACCATTCACCACCACCTTTGCTCCAGCAGGCACCAGCCTGTAGCTTCTGCTTGGCTGTGCCCTTGGCTGTGCCCTTGCTTCTGACCTTGGCTGTGCTTCTCTGCTGTGGCTGAGAGCTGAGAGAGAGAGGAAGCAGTTGGTGCACCTACCTTTGTGTCAGCTCTCAGCCCAAGGGGGTTAGGCAGCCCTCATCATTATTTTCCCTTTGCACCCACTGGTTATTTCTATCACCTTCTACTCAAGAGCTGTGCACAATTTCCTGGGCTTCAGCCCCAAACTGTCACCCCCCTCCTCATGGGCCCCTCCCCTGCCACCAGGGCCTGCAGTGTTCTAGAGCTTGGCTGTCTCACAAAGGGACAGAGCCACACAGGCACTGCTGGGTCCCACTGCACACACCCCTGCCGCAGGAGAGCAGCCCTGAGGTCAGCCCTGCCCCAGGAGTGCAGCCCTGAGGTCAGCTCTGCCCCAGGAGAGCAGCCCTGAGGTCAGCCCTGCCCCAGGAGAGCAGCCCTGAGGTCATCCCTGCTCCAGGAGAGCAGCCCTGAGGTCATCCCTGCCCCAGGAGAGCAGCCCTGAGGTCATCCCTGCCCCAGGAGAGCAGCCCTGAGGTCATCCCTGCCCCAGGAGAGCAGCCCTGAGGTCATCCCTGCCCCAGGAGAGCAGCCCTGAGGTCAGCTCTGCCCCAGGAGTGCAGCCCTGAGGTCATCCCTGCCCCAGGAGAGCAGCCCTGAGGTCAGCTCTGCCCCAGGAGAGCAGCCCTGAGGTCATCCCTGCCCCAGGAGAGCAGCCCTGAGGTCAGCTCTGCCCCAGGAGAGCAGCCCTGAGGTCAGCTCTGCCCCAGGAGAGCAGCCCTGAGGTCACCCCTGCCCCAGGAGAGCAGCCCTGAGGTCAGCTCTGCCCCAGGAGAGCAGCCCTGAGGTCACCCCTGCCCCAGGAGAGCAGCCCTGAGGTCAGCTCTGCCCCAGGAGAGCAGCCCTGAGGTCATCCCTGCCCCAGGAGAGCAGCCTGTGGTCATCCCTGCCCCAGGAGAGCAGACTGTGGTCATCCCTGCCCCAGGAGAGCAGCCCTGAGGTCATCCCTGCCCCAGGAGAGCAGCCTGTGGTCATCCCTGCCCCAGGAGAGCAGCCCTGAGGTCATCCCTGCCCCAGGAGAGCAGCCTGTGGTCATCCCTGCCCCAGGAGAGCAGCCCTGAGGTCATCCCTGCCCCAGGAGAGCAGCTCTGAGGTCAGCCCTGCCCCAGCAGAGCAGCCCTGAGGTCACCCCCTGCTGGCCCCATTGCTGCTGCTGCTGGCCTGTTCCCTGCCAGGTGCCACCAGGATGCATTCTTGGGGTGTCTGCTCCCCTCTGTGCTGGCTGCAGGGCTGGAAGAGCTTTGTTTGCACTGCTGAATCTGGAATAAGCCAGCTGTACCCCAGCTGCTGATTTGGGGTGCACAGGGCTCCTACAGCACCAGCTGTACCCCAGCTGCTGATTTGGGGTGCACAGGGCTCCTACAGCACCAGCTGTACCCCAGCTGCTGATTTGGGGTGCACAGGGCTCCTACAGCACCAGCTGTACCCCAGCTGCTGATTTGGGGTGCACAGGGCTCCTACAGCACCAGCTGAACCCCAGCTGATGATTTGGGGTGCACAGGGCTCCTACAGCACCAGCTGTACCCCAGCTGCTGCTTTGGGGTGCACAGGGCTCCTACAGCACCAGCTGTACCCCAGCTGCTGATTTGGGGTGCACAGGGCTCCTACAGCACCAGCTGAACCCCAGCTGCTCATTTGGGGTGCACAGGGCTCCTACAGCACCAGCTGTACCCCAGCTGCTGATTTGGGATGCACGGGGCTCCTACAGCACCAGCTGAACCCCAGCTGCTGATTTGGGGTGCACAGGGCTCCTACAGCACCAGCTGAACCCCAGCTGCTGATTTGGGGTGCACAGGGCTCCTACAGCACCAGCTGTACCCCAGCTGCAGGTCTGGAGATCCCTGAGCCCTGGGGGAGGATTTGGCTTGCTGGTTGCTGAGTGAGTGACACTTGTGGTCCGGGTTCCTGGCTCCCCATGGCGGACACAACGAGGAGGAGGCTGCACTGGAAGGTGAAGGACACAGGGGACTCAAGCTCTCTGCTGGCTGAGAACTGCCTGAGCAGGGGCTGCCAGGCTGGAGCACAATGGGAGTTGGTCGTGGGTCCTGGTGTCACCAAGGCTCTGGGTCCTGCTGACACCAAGGTTCTGGGTCCTGATGACACCAAGGCTCTGGGTCCTGATGACACCAAGGTTCTGGTGTCACCAAGGTTCTGGTGACACCAAGGTTCTGGTTTCTGCTGACACCAAGGCTCTGGTTCCTGGTGACACCAAGGTTCTGGGTCCTGCTGACACCAAGGCTCTGGTTCCTGGTGACACCAAGGTTCTGGTGACACCAAGGTTCTGGTTCCTGCTGACACCAAGGTTCTGGTTCCTGGTGACACCAAGGTTCTGGGTCCTGCTGACACCAAGGTTCTGGTTCCTGGTGTCACCAAGGTTCTGGTGACACCAAGGTTCTGGTTCCTGGTGACACCAAGGTTCTGGTTCCTGGTGACACCAAAGTTCTGGGTCCTGTTCTGGGAAGCCCAGTGTGTGGGGGAGGGGGAAGAGTTAAATGCTAGAAGAAAGGAATGAGAATGTTCAATATCTTCTTGCCAGCCATGGCTGATGCTGTTGGCAGGACACAAGGAGCACTCCCAAAGGTGACTGGAGAGCAGCCCTGCAGAAAAGGCCTTGGGGGTGCTGGGGGAGGAGAAGCTCAGCAGGAGCCAGCAGGGAGCACTTGCAGCCCAGAGAGCCAAGCAGAGCCTGGGCTGCAGCAAGAGAAGTGTGGCCAGCAGGGCCAGGGAGGGGATTCTGCCCCTCTGCTCCACTCTGCTGAGACCACAGCTGCAGCTCTGGGTCCAGCTCTGGAGCCTCTGTGCCAGGAAGGATCTGGAGGGGCTGGAAGGTGTCCAGAGAAGGGCCACGAGGAGGAGCAGGGGGCTGGAGCTGCTCTGCTGTGAGCACAGACTGAGAGAGTTGGGGCTGCTCAGGCTGGAGAGGAGAAGGCTCCCAGAAGACCTAATTGTGGCCTTCCAGGATCTGCAGGGGACTACAAGAAAGCTGGGGAGGGACTTGTGAGGGTGTGAGGGAGGGATAGGACTGGGGGGGATGGAGCAAAGCCAGAAGTGGGGAGATTGAGATTGGCTGTGAGGAAGAAGTTGTTCCCCATGAGGGTGGTGAGAGCCTGGCACAGGTTGCCCAGGGAGGTGGTGGAAGCCTCATGCCTGGAGGTGTTTGCAGCCAGGCTGGATGTGGCTGTGAGCAACCTGCTGTGGTGTGAGGTGTCCCTGCTCATGGTAGGGGGTTGGGACTGGCTGAGCCTTGAGCTCCCTTCCAACTTCTTCTCACATCCAATCTGAGCAGAGGGGCAGAATCCCCTCCCTGGCCCTGCTGGCCACACTTCTCTTGCTGCAGCCCAGGCTCTGCTTGGCTCTCTGGGCTGCAAGTGCTCCCTGCTGGCTCCTGCTGAGCTTCTCCTCCCCCAGCACCCCCAAGGCCTTTTCTTATACTTCCCTCTTCTCCTTCCAGCCTCCTGTGCCACCAGGCATGTACAGGAGCTCCTACAGGAGAGACTACCGATGGTGTGAGCACTACAAGCCCCCCAGAGCAGAGGACTTGCAGGTACCATGGGTGTTTGTCTCTTTAGCCCTCACTGTCAGCTCCTCATGGCCACAGGACAGCTCAGACTGGGTGGGTGCCAGGGTGCCAGCAGCCACGGGTGCTGCTTTGGTCCCCCACTGCAGTGACCCCACGGCAGGTGCCATCGGGATGTGCCCAGCTGCCTTGGGCTTGTGTCCCATCCCTTCTGCGGGACGCCCCCACACCCTCCCCTCACCCCCCGTCCTGTGGAGCCGCTCGGGACAGCAGCGCTAATCACTCTCATTAAGTCAGGGCACTAAGGACTGCCTGCAGAACCCGAGCCTGGCCTCTCCTGCTCCCCGTGGGTCCTGAGGATTAGACCCCTCGGGGGGCTGCCGTGGCGCTCGGGGTGGGGATGGCTGCTGCCCCGCCACGGGCCTGAGAGGCGGCAGCGCGGGGCTGGGGCTGCTTTTGTTCCAGTGCCCCCCGGAGCTCTTTAAGCTGATTTGCCTGGCTCGGCAGGCGCGGCACTAATTGCTTGTGGCAGCCCCTGGGGACAGCTGTGGCTTGCCTTGGGGACCTGGCGGGGGGCACCTCTGGCTGCTGAAGGGCTTCGGGCTCCCAGAGGAGGGGAAAAAAGAGTCGGTGCTGGGGAGGGCAAGGCGAGGGGAAAGACAGAGGAATCGCTGTGGAAGGTGCCGGCCGGGGCAGAGGGGCTGGCTGTGGCCATCGCTGCCATCCTCGGCTGGCAGCAGCCTGGGCAGTCCTCTCCTCCCTCTCCCCTCTGTCCCCGGGGAGGGCTCGGGCTGCCAGGGCCCTGCTCGGGGTCCAGCTGCTCCGGGGGCTGGCCAGGGCTCCCCGGGCGCCCCCAGCCTCAGGTGGGAGCTCTGCTGCCAGGAGATCGGGGCTGGACGGGCAGGGTTGAACGCCTGCTGCTGCGGCACGGCTGCCACAGCATCCACAGCATCCACAGCCGCTGCTTGCCCTCCCCTCTTGGAAAGGGCTTGAAACTCTTGAGCATTTCCTTGGAAGGCTGCACACTGCCTGGGGAGGTCTTGGTGTTGTTTGAGAGGTAAGAGAGGTTGGGTTCCTCCTGCCGAGGAGGACATTGAGGAGCTGCAGTGTGTCCAGAGGAGGGAAACGAAGCTGGGGAAGGGTCTGAGAAGAGGGCTGGGGATAAGCAGCTGAGGGAGCTGGGGGGGTTCGGTGTGGAGAAGAGGAGGCTGAGGGAGACCTCACTGCTCTCTGCAGCTCCCTGAGAGGAGGCTGCAGCCAGGGGGGGTTGGGCTCTGCTCCCTAGGCTCAGGTGACAGAAGGAGAGGAAATGGCCTGGAGTTGTGCCAGGGGCCATGCCAGTGTGCCCCAGGGCATCCATGCCAGTGTACCGCAGATCAGCCATGCCAGTGTGCCCCAGGGCATCCATGCCAGTGTACCGCAGATCAGCCATGCCAGTGTGCCCCAGAGCATTAGTGCCAGTGTGCCCCAGGGCATCCATGCCAGTGTACCCCAGATCAGCCATGCCAGTGTGCCCCAGATCAGCCATGCCAGTGTGCCCCTGGGCATCCATGCCAGTGTGCCCCAGCTCAGCCATGCCAGTGTGCCCCAGATCAGCCATGCCAGTGTGCCCCTGGGCATCCATGCCAGTGTACCCCAGATCAGCCATGCCAGTGTGCCCCAGGGCATCCGTGCCAGTGTGCCCCAGGGCATCAATGCCAGTGTGCCCCAGATCAGCCATGCCAGTGTGCCCCTGGGCATCCATGCCAGTGTGCCCCAGATCAGCCATGCCAGTGTGCCCCTGGGCATCCATGCCAGTGTGCCCCAGATCAGCCATGCCAGTGTGCCCCAGGGCATCCATGCCAGTGTGCTCCAGATCAGCCATGCCAGTGTGCCCCTGGGCATCCATGCCAGTGTGCCCCAGATCAGCCATGCCAGTGTGCCCCTGGGCATCCATGCCAGTGTGCCCCAGATCAGCCATGCCAGTGTGCTCCAGATCAGCCATGCCAGTGTGCCCCTGGGCATCCATGCCAGTGTGCCCCAGATCAGCCATGCCAGTGTGCTCCAGATCAGCCATGCCAGTGTGCCCCAGGGCATCCATGCCAGTGTGCCCCAGATCAGCCATGCCAGTGTGCCCCAGGGCATCCATGCCAGTGTACCCCAGATCAGCCATGCCAGTGTGCCCCAGCTCAGCCATGCCAGTGTGCCCCAGATCAGCCATGCCAGTGTGCCCCAGCTCAGCCATGCCAGTGTGCCCCAGATCAGCCATGCCAGTGTGCCCCTGGGCATCCATGCCAGCAGCCCCATCAGCTATTCTCTGGTGGCTATTCCCTCTGCCAGCAGCTTGTTCTGGGGCCCCCTGCCGCGCTCCCCGCTGCCCCCGCGGTGCCCGGCAGAGGCGCTGCCGTGGGCTGCCCCGCAGGGGGAGGCTGCGCTGGGCTCTGCCGTGCCAGCGGCAGCTGCGGAGCGGCTCGGCGGCCGCGCTGCGCCCGGGGGCGCCGGCCCCGGCTGTGCTGCAGGCAGGGAGCGAGGCTCGGCCAGACTCCCGCCGTCATCTTTGCCTCCCCATCCTGGCTTTGTTCTGCAGAAGCTGCGGGTCGCAGATGCCCAGCTGAAGGCCAAGGAGTTTGCCACCCCCCGGGAGAAGCTGGCAGCGAGCCGCGGGGAGCCGGCAGTGCGGAGGAGGAGCGAGGCTGCCCCAGCGCCGCGCAGCCGGGGCGGCCGCCCTGCTGGGCATGCAGGCTGCGGGGGGGCAGGAGGCGGCTCCCCTGGCCCCAGGCTCTCGCAGCACACAGGGCACTTCCCCGCGGCCCTGCCTCCCGGGGAGAGCTGCCGCCGAGGGCACTGCCCTGCTGCCGGGCTGGCAGCGGCGCGGGCACAGAGCATGGGGAGGCTGCAGGCTCTTGCTGAGCCACGGAAGGAGCTCCCTTTTTGCCAGGGGCTTCCAGCTGCTGCTCAGGCTGCTCCAGCAGCAGGTAAGCCCCCAGCCCTTGCCAGCATGGCCATATCCAGCTGCCCAAAGGTGTGTCTGCCAGGGGTGTGTCCCCTGAGCCCCCTGCCCACGCTGCATGGGTGGCAGCAGCCCCACGAGGGGTGGGTGTGGGGCTGGGGCTGGCCAGAATCATAACCACAGGAGGGGCTGGGTTGGAAGGGACCTTGAAGATGACCCAGTTCCAACCCCCTGCCATGGGCAGGGACACCTCCCACCAGCACAGGCTGCTCAAGGCCTCATCCAGCCTGGCCCTGAACCCCTCCAGGCAGGAGGCAGCCACAGCCTCCCTGGGCAGCCTGTGCCAGAGCCTCCCCAGCCTCACTGGAAAGAATTTCTTCCTAATGTCCAATCTAAATGTAGCCTGCTCCAGTTCAAAACAATTCTTCCTCATTCTACCACCACAACCCTTGTCAAAGGTCCCTCCCCAGCTTTCTTCTAGGTCTCTTTCAGGTACAGGAAGGCCACTACAAGGTCTGCCTGGAGCCTTCTCCAGGCTGAACTCTCCCAGCCTGGCCCCACAGGGGAGGTTCTGCAGCCCTCTGAGCATCTTTGTGGCCTTCTCCTCTCCAGCAGCTCCAGGTCCTTCTTGTGCTGCAGGCCCCAGAATTGGAGGCAGTGCTGCAGGTGGGGGCTGAGCAGAGCAGTGCAGAGCAGAGGGGCAGAGTCACCTCCCCTGGCCATGCTGCTTTTGATGCAGCCCAGGACTAGCAGCATGGGCCCTGCATACTATCACAACCATATGCAGCTCCCAGGCCAGCTCCAAGTGCAGACAACAGGGAGCTCTGAAACATCTGCAGAGCCATGCATGGTGCATGGAGCTGCCCTGATAGCTCTTAACCCCATGGTGCAGGCCCTGAGCAGAAGTGCAGGGAAGCCAAAGGCCTCCATGGCTGAGCATGAGGGACTGGGGTGGTCCCAGCCATCAGCCCTCAGTGCCCTTCTGCCAGGGAGATCTCTCTAGGAGTAAATGCCACAAAGGGGCTGAGAGCCACCTCTCAGCCACACTGCTGAACAGCTTGCAAGGATGAAAATGCTGATGGAAGGCAGGAAAATAGAGCTAGGGTCACCAGGCAACAGCCTTCCATGCCTGACCCTCCCAAAGTAGCAGAGACCTTCCTCTGAGATCCTGTTTGAGAGAGAGCAATGCTCCAAGGTCAAACAGGAGGACATGAGCAGAGAGATTGTTCCTGCTGCCTGAGCTCAGCCCTCCCAGTGTGGGATATCTGTGTCTGGATCACCTCATGCCCAAGTGGGGACAAAAGACACCATCATCTCCTGTAGCTCAAAAGCCTCCTGGGGGTGAGCCCTGGCAGGGTTCCTCTCTCCCCAGCCCCTAGAAGGAAAGCCTGGACCAGCATCTCCATTTGGTCAGGTGGCCTTTTCACCTCCACCTCTCTAAGGGCTTCTAGAACCTCCTTGCAAAGCCCACCTGAATGCAGAGGGCACCAGGCTGAGTGGTGCTGTCAATGTGCCAGAGGGACAGGAGGGCATCCAGAGGGACCTGGACAGGCTGCAGAGGTGGTGCCCAGGGGAACCTCCTGAGCTTCAACAAGAGCAAGGGCAGGTCCTGCACCTGGGCTGGAGCAGTCCTCACTGCCAGGACAGGCTGGGGGAGGAGGGGAGAGAAAGCAGCCCTGAGGAGAAGGACTTGGGGGTGCTGGGGGGGGAGAAGCTGGAGATGAGCAGTGGGAGCTTGCAGCACAGAAGGCCAAGGGCAGCCTGGGCTGCATCCAAAGCAGTGTGGCCAGAGCTGGAGAGAGAGGATCCTGCCCCTCTGCTCTGCTCTGGGGAGACCTCACCTGCAGGGCTGGGGCCAGGCCCTGGAGCCCTCAACACAGGGAGGACCTGGAGCTGATGGAGAGGGTCCAGAGGAGGCCATGGAAATGCTCAGGGGCTTGGAGCAGCTCTGCTGTGGGGACAGGCTGAGGGAGCTGGGGGTGTTCAGCCTGGAGAACAGAAGGCTCCAGGGAGACCTCAGAGCAGCCTGCCAGGACCTGAAGGGGCTACAAGAAGGCTGCAGAGAGACTGTGTGCAAAGGCCTGCAGGGACAGGACCAGGGGCAATGGCTTCAAAGCAGAGCAGAGCAGATTGAGATTGGATGTGAGGAACAAGTTCTGCCCCAGGAGGCTGCTGGGACACTGTAGCAGGCTGCCCAGGGAGGTGGCTGAGGCTCCATCCCTGGAGCTGTTTCAGGTGAGGCTGGAGAGGGCTCTGGGCAGCCTGCTCCAGTGGAGGATGTCCCTGCTGAGTGCAGGGGGTTGGACTGGATGAGCTTTGGAGCTCCCTTCCAGCCCAGACCCTTCTGTGGTTCTGTGCTTCTGCCTTGTCCTGATGAGGAATCTGCTTGGGGCTCTTCCCTTCCCTCCCTGCTGTGTGTGCCAGCAGTGCAGCATTTCCCACAGAGCCTTTCCCTTGCACACAAAAACCTCCTGCAGAGGTCCCAGCTCCTTGTAGCCCTCCAGAGCAACATGGATGCACCCTGGCTCCTTCCACTTGCTTCAGAGCACCATCAACCTTTCCCCTGCTGGCTTCAAGAACCAGGCTGATGCAAGCCTGATTGACCCCAGCAAAGCTCTGCTGAAGTGAGGAGCTCTCTCTGACCTATGCCAGCTCAGGCTCCAGCTTGCTGCTGTTGCTTGCTTGCTCTCACCCCAGGGTGGGATCTGGGGCAGGGACTGATGGTGCTGCCCAGCTAATGCTCTGCCACCCCCCAGGGAAGCTGCTGTGCAGGCAGAAGCTGGTCCCAGCCTGGGTCACCTACCAGCAATTCAACCTGGAGAGCCACCAGGCAAGGCTGAGGGATGCTCAGCACATCAGGGACAGCAACTTGGCCTCTTCTGTCCTGGCAGGTCAGTAGGGGCAGGCTGTGGCAGTTGTCCTGTGGCCTTCAGCCTGGCTTTGGGGTTCTTAGTTTAGCACAGAAAGGGACTGAGGAAGGGGAAGGGAAGGACAATGGAAGCCCCAAAGTGTCCACACAACCCTCTGCCCATCAGTGGGGAGAGGCAGGGCAGAGAAGAACCTTTCCTTCGTCCCCACTTCCACCTGCCCCCCACCCAGCACTGCCTTGCTGCCTGGAAGTGCTGCTGCCACCACTTGGGTTGTGTGGACAGCCTGAGGTGATGGAACTCCTGGAACCTCAGCCTCAGTGAAGGCAACAGAAGTCCCTCACTAGGGACTGGTGCCAGGAAGATGCCATCTGAAACCACACAGCCTCTGAAAGCTCAGCTGGGGGTGGTCCCCACTGCCTGTCCTCCCTGCTTTGCTGCAGGGGAGGGCAGGATGTGTCCCCACAGGCAGCTCTGCTCTGCCAGAAGAACACAGGGAGAACACTGGGGCAGCTCTGGAGAGCAGAAGGTGTGAACTGAGGTTGACAAAACACTGGAGCAGGCTGCCCAGAGAGGTTGTGGAGTCTCCTGCTCTGGAGCCTTTCCAGCCCCCCCTGGATGTGTTCTGGGTGCCCTGCCCTGGGTGCCCTGCCCTGGCAGGGGGTTGGGCTGGGTGAGCTCTGGAGGTCCCTTCCAGCCCCTAACATTCTGTGATCCCTACCAGCAAAGGGATTCTTTCATCTTCCCTCAGCTAACCCTTTGATTGTGGTAGCTCCAACAGGAGTGCTGAAAGGATGGAGTGGAGCTCAGGAGGAGGGGGAATCACAGAGCTGTCAGGGCTGGAAGGGACCTCAAAGCTCATCCAGCTCCAACCCCCTGCCATGGGCAGGGACACCTCACACCACAGCAGGTTGCTCACAGCCACCTCCAGCCTGGCTGCAAACACCTCCAGGCAGGAGGCTTCCACCACCTCCCTGGGCAACCTGTGCCAGGCTCTCACCACCCTCATGGGCAACAACTTCTTCCTCACAGCCAATCTCAATCTCCCCACTTCTAGTTCTGCTCCATCCCCCCCAGTCCTATCCCTCCCTGACACCCTCACAAGTCCCTCCCCAGCTTTCTTGGAGCCCCCTGCAGATCCTGCAAGGCCACAATTAGGTCTCCTTGGAGCCTTCTCCTCTCCAGCCTGCACAACCCCAACTCTCTCAGTCTGTCCTCACAGCAGAGCAGCTCCAGCCCTCTGCTCCTCCTCCTGGCCTTTCTCTGGACACCTTCCAGCACCTCCAGATCCTTCCTGGCACAGAGGCTCCAGAGCTGGCCCCAGAGCTCCAGCTGTGGTCTCAGCAGAGTGGAGCAGAGGGGCAGAATCCCCTCCCTGGCCCTGCTGGCCACACTTCTCTTGCTGCAGCCCAGGCTCTGCTTGGCTCTCTGGGCTGCAAGTGCTCCCTGCTGGCTCCTGCTGAGCTTCTCCTCCCCCAGCACCCCCAAGGCCTTTTCTGCAGGGCTGCTCTCCAGCCAGTCCCTGCCCAGCCTATAGCAGTGCCTGGGATTGCCCTGCCCCAGCTGCAGGACCTTGCCCTTGGTCTTGTTGCACCTCCTGAGGCTGGCTTGAGAGCAGCCCTGCAGGGAGGGAGCACTCAGGCTGTGGGACACAGGAGGCTCAGACTTCCAGCTACTTGAACTTGAGGCTGTCTGACCTCTCTCAGCAGAGGGCTCTGGCTGTGACTGGACAAGTTCCTACAGCAGAGGCTTTGGGCACTGGCCAGGAGCCCATGGCAGATCCTGTGGAGTTAGGAAGAGCCCTTGCCAGCTCTTCCCTGAAGACCATTTCAACCAGTAAGGGAGCAGAGCTCTGGGGACAGAGGGTGGCTGGTGGGGGGGTGGAGGAAGGGTAAGAGCAGGGCAGGGAGGCTCTGGAGCCTGCTGGGGTGGTGTTTCTCAAGGGCATTTCTCCCTGGTGGGGTTAGCCAGGGGAGTGCCCCGGGGGTCAAAGCCAAGGCCTGCTCAGCCTCCCCTTGAGCAGCCTTGCAGTGCACCTAGGAGTGGGGACAGCTTCTCCTGGGTCAGCCTCAGCCCTGTGGGAAGAAGCTGCTGCAGTCCCTGCGGGGCTGAGGCTGGGGACATGTCTCAACACCTCCACGCCTGGGCTTCCCCTGGAGAGGGCTCTGTCAGATCAGACAGGGCAGGAGCTCTCTGCAAGGTGATTCATCCTCACACTATGAGCAAACAGGCAGGAACTGCTCCTCAGCAGCTGTGCCTCACCTCAGCAGCAGCTCCCCTGCTGCCTCAGCCCCCCAGCTCCCCAGACACACACCTGAGTGGCAGCTCACAGCTGCAGGACCCAGTGGGAGCTGTGATCCTGCTGCTGTGTGGGCTGCAGGCACAGCCCCTGGGATGGCTGATCCAGGGGGGAGTCCTGTCCAGTGACAGCCACCTGTGTCCCAGCACCTGGACCACTCTGAGGGACACAGGATGCTCCCTCTGTCCCCATGCCCTCAGCCTCTGCTTTCAAGCAGTCTCCTGGCTGGGTGCTCAGCTGCTGCAGGGAGGAGGCCACCCTGACCTGCTGCATAAAGCAGGGGGGAGGTCAGCTTCCTTGGGGCAGAGGGGCTGGGAAATGCCCAGAAGTGAAAGCCCTGGGGGTGCTGGGTGCCAGCAGATGAAGATGAGCCCAGGGGGTGCCCAGGGGGGCAAGGAGGCCACCAGCAGCCTGGCCTGGAGCAGCAGTGCTGTGGGCAGCAGGAGCAGGGCAGGGATTGTGCCCCTGGGCTCAGCACTGGGGAGGCCACAGCTTGAGTGCTGGCTTCAGGTTTGGGCTCCTCACTCCCAGAAGGACCTTGAGGAGCTGGAGCAGGGCCAGAGAAGGGTAGCAGAGCTGGGGAAGGGTCTGAGAAGAGGGCTGGGGAGGAGCAGCTGAGGGAGCTGGGGGTGTTCAGTGTGGAGCAGAGGAGGCTGAGGGAGAGCTCCTTGCTCTCTGCAGCTCCCTGAGAGGAGGCTGCAGCCAGGGGGGGTTGGGCTCTGCTCCCTAGTCTCAGGTGACAGAAGGAGAGGAACTGGCCTGGAATTGTGCCAGGGGAGGCTGAGGTTGGAGATGAGGAACAATTTCTTTCCTGCAGAGTGGTCAGGGCCTGGCAGAGGCTGCCCAGGGAGGTGGTGGAGTCCCCATGGCTGGAGGGGTTCCAGAGCCCTGTGGCCATGGCAGCTGGGGCCAGGGTTGGGTGGCCATGGTGGGGCTGGGGTGCTGGCTGGGCTGGGTGATGTCAGAGAGCTTTTCCAACCCAAACCATCCTTTCTCCTGACTCCCCTGCCCTTGCCATGGCCCTCAGGCACCGCTGGGTGTCAGAGTACGACGACAGCTACAACATCTGCCTGTGGAGGAGCAGCCGCCTGCCCCAGCTCCCCGCCGCGGGGCTCTGCCCTTGGGGGGGCACTGCCACGGGCACAGACCAGTGACTGCTGGCACAGGGCACACTGGTAAGTACCAGGGTTACCCAGCTGGGGGGAATCTGACATTCTGTGGCTCTAAAAATGATGAGCTGAGAGCCAGGAGGGATGGGGAGATGCCAGGGGGAGAGGTGCAGTGTGGTGAGGGCTGGTGCAGACCATCAGCAGCTGAGACAGAGCAGGAGAGCTGGAGGGCATGGAGCAGGGCCAGAGAAGGGCAACAGAGCTGAGGAAGAGTCTGAGAACAGGGCTGGGGAGGAGCAGCTGAGGGAGCTGGGGGGGTTTGGTGTGGAGCAGAGGAGGCTGAGGGAGACCTCACTGCTCTCTGCAGCTCCCTGAGAGGAGGCTGCAGCCAGGGGGGGTTGGGCTCTGCTCCCTATCTTAGGTGATAGAAGGAGAGGCAATGACCTCAAGTTGTGCCAGGGAGGAGCAAGTTCAATATTAGAACAAATTTCTTTGCTGCAGGAGTGGTCAGGGCCTGGCAGAGGCTGCCCAGGGAGGTGGTGGAGTCCCCATGGCTGGAGGGGTTCCAGAGCCCTGTGGCCATGGCAGCTGGGGCCATGGTTGGGTGGCCATGGTGGGGCTGGGTTGGTGTTGGCCTGGGTGAGCTCAGAGAGCTGTTCCAGCCCAAAGGGTTGTGTGATTCTGTGCTTCTGTGGTTCTGACTGAAGGCATTTGGCCTTTCCCATGGCAGCAGGGGTGCCCTGAATGGCCTCCCAGCCCCAAGCACTCCGTGCTGCTGTGATTTCCTGTGCCCCTGGGGAGTGGTTTTCCAACCAGACCTTATTAGGAGAACATTTCTCACCACAGAGGGTGGTCAAACACTGCCTGGAGACCAGAGAGGTGGGGGAATAACAGAATGGTAGAGGGAGGAAGGGACCTTTAGAGATCATTGAGCCCAACCCCCTGGCAGAGCAGGGCAAGGGCAGGGCACCCAGAACACATCCAGGTGGGGCTGGAAGGGCTCCAGAGGAGGCTCCACAACCTCTCTGGGCAGCCTGCTGCAGGCTCCAGCAGCCTCACAGGACCAGAGGGAGCTGGCCATGAGGTGACAGGGTCTGAGCAGCCTCTGCTGTGTTGTGCCACAGCACTTCCATGATTCCACTCTTTTCTGCTCTGTTTTAGGCTGTGTCACCTCTGCTGGCCCAGGGCCCTCCAAGCTGTGTGATGTTGCCCTCTGACAGCCTGCAGACCTCCCCTGCTCCACACACACCACTGAGTTCCTCAGCATGTTAAAACCTCCCATAACCTGAGCTGCTCTTGTCAGGAAAAGGCTTTTTTTCGGGGGGGTGGAGGAGGACTCGGGATGGGGAGGGGGGCAGTGCAGGCTGCAGAGCTCAGGTCACTCAGGCACCCCAGTTTCTGTCCCAGTAAACTCTGCCTGGCAGCAGCTAAGTGTCCCACAAGCACTGCTTGTGTCTCTGGGCTCTCCAAAGCCTGCTGTGCTGGCAGGGGGGGCACCACCTTGGGGGGGGGGGGGAAGCCTTGGGGACCTTCTTCCCCTCCTCTGTGTCCAGCACCATCTTCACAGGGTTTGGCCAGCAGTCCCAGCCAGCACTGTGGGAGCTGGAATTGGGTTTGCTGTGCTCGGGAGGTTTGCAGGAGCTGCGGAAGGAGCAGAGCTGCTTCCCCCCTGAAGATGGCAATGCAGGGCCACCGATGGGCTGGCAGGGGCTGGATGGCCCCAGGCAGCACCCTGCCCATCACAGCCTTCTGCTGAGCCTTGCCCCTGGCTCTGCTCAGCCCATGCTGCAGTCAGCCTGGACTGGATACTGAGCAGAAGTCTCCTCCTAGCACCCAGAAGCCATCACTTCTGATGAGACATCCCTGGGGTGCTCAGGGATGAGAGTCACAGCATGGGTTGGGTTGGAAGGGACCTCAAGGCTCAGCCAGTTCCAACCCCTGCCATGGGCAGGGACACCTCCCAGCAGCACAGGGACACCTCCCAGCAGCACAGGCTGCTCCAGGCCTTGAACACCTCCAGGCAGGAGGCAGCCACAGCCTCCCTGGGCAGCCTGTGCCAGAGTCTCACCACCCTCACTGCCAACAATTTCTTCCTCATCTCCAGTTTCCATCTCCCCTCTCCCAGCTCAAAGCCATTGTTCCTCATCCTGTCCCTCCCAGCCCTTGTCCCAAGTCCCTCCCCAGCTCTCCTGGAGCCCTTCAGGCACTGGAAGACTGCTCTGAGGTCTCCCTGCAGCCTTCTCTTCTCCAGGCTGCACAGCCCCAGCTCTCCCAGCCTGGGAGCCACAGGGGAGGTGCTGCAGCCTCTGCTCATCTCTGTGGCCTCCTCTGGACCCTCTCCAGCAGCTCCAGGTCCTTCTTGTGCTGGGGGCCCAGAGCTGGAGGCAGTGCTGCAGGTGGGGGCTGAGCAGAGAATCTCTCAGGTGCTTCTCAGCTTTGGAGAGCATGCTCAGAGCTGGAGCTATTGAAACCTTCAGGTTTCAGCCTCAGCACCCAGGGCCCAGCCCTGTGGCAGCCTCCCCTCCTGCCATTTCCTCCCCTCAGAATTGATTTGTTTTCTTTCAGCCCTTTGTCCCTCCAGCCCTCATTGTCCCCTCCCAGCCCTGGTCTGTCTGACATGGCAGAGGATGCTCTCCTGTGCCACCTTCAGCTGCCAGCAAGCAGTGCTGGTCCCCAGGCAGCTGAGGCACACAGGGGGTGGGCAGTGGGCAGCACAGTGTGGAGTGAGGCTTCTGCAAGCCCCTGCAGTGCCTCAGGGAGTCACAGCCATGGAGCTGCCTGCAGACCTACCCTGGTGACAGAAGGGAGCAGCCACAGCTCCCCTGCATCTCTGGGGCCTCTGGTGATGCTCCTGGTGATGGATGGAGCCTCCTCAGGGCAGTGACAGAGGCTGGGCATGGGAGGGGTGAAAAAGTGGGGAGAAACTGAAGATAATGTTGGCAAACCTCAGCAGCAGCCAGCTCCAGGCTCCACTTCTGGTGGGAACTTTGCTGGGCAAGATACTGATTGATGTCCAGGCCCAGGCACTGCTGGGCAGTGGAGTGAGCTCCAGTGCTGGTTGGCCACCAGTGCTGTCCCCAGGGCTCAGGGCTGGGCCAGGGCTCTGATGTTTTATCAGTGATCTGGGTGAGGGATTGAGCTCCCTCAGTGTGCAGATGGCACTGCCCTGGGTGCCAGTGGGGCTCTGCTGGAGGCTTGGGAGGCTCTGCAGAGGGATCTGGCCAGCCTGGATCCAGGAGCCAAGGTCAACAAGGCCAAGGGCTGGGTCCTGCACTTGGGTCACAACCACCCATGGAGGCTCCAGGCTTGGAGCAGAGGGGCTGGAAACTGCCCAGCAGAGAAGGCCCTGGGGGTGCTGGGTGCCAGCAGCTGGAGAGGAGCCCAAGGGGTGCCCAGGGGGGGCAAGGAGGCCACCAGCAGCCTGGCCTGGAGCAGCAGTGCTGTGGGCAGCAGGAGCAGGGCAGGGATTGTGCCCCTGGGCTCAGCACTGGGGAGGCCACAGCTTGAGTGCTGGGTTCAGCTCTGGGCTCCTCACTCCCAGAAGGACCTTGAGGAGCTGGAGCAGGGCCAGAGAAGGGCAACAGAGCTGGGGAAGGGTCTGGAGAAGAGGGCTGGGGAGGAGCAGCTGAGGGAGCTGGGGGGGTTTGGTGTGGAGCAGAGGAGGCTGAGGGAGACCTCACTGCTCTCTGCAGCTCCCTGAGAGGAGGCTGCAGCCAGGTGGGGGTTGGGCTCTGCTCCCCAGGCTCAGGTGACAGAAGGAGAGGAAATGGCCTGGAATTGTGCCAGGGGAGGCTGAGGTTGGAGATGAGGAAAAGTTTCTTTCCTGGAGGAGTGGTCAGGGCCTGGCAGAGGCTGCCCAGGGAGGTGGTGGAGTCCCCAAGCCTGGAGGTGCTTAAAAGTCAGAGAGCTGTGGTGCTGAGGGCCATGGCCTGGCCCCAGCCACGGCAGAGCTAGAGAGAGGTTGGGCTGGGTGCTCTGAAAGAGCTTTTCTGTGACTGTGGCTGTCTCTCATTCTGCAGAACCTGGGCTCATGGTCCCAGAGCTCAGCAGGGTCAGAGGGATGCAAATGGAGGTACTCAGATTTGACACCAGGAACAACGTCCAGGGGAGGGCAAAAAGCAGCAGAGAGGAAAGCTGGGCAGGAGGAGGCTGTGCTGCTGGGGCTCAGATGCTTTCCAGGCCCTCATGATCGCTGGGGTTGGTCCCAGCCCTATTTCTCCAAAGCATTTAGTACTGCCCTGTGTCCAGAAAGGAGGAGCACAGCCCGGGGGGAGGCGGTTGTGATGCTCTGGTGGGAAACCCACTAGACCCAGGAGAAGGACAATCCACTTCCCATCCAAGCGATGGCATCCATGGAGCCGCCAGAGCTGAGCTTCCCCTCGGGACACTGCGCTGCTCCCAGCCCAGGCTCCCAGCCCAGGCTCCCAGCCCAGGCTCCCAGCCCAGCGCTGCCGGCTCCCAGGGCAGCTTTCTCCAGCGCAGGGAAGGAAGGGGCCAGGCGGCGGCGATGCTCCGTGTGCGAGCCTTAGCGCCACCTCCTGGGCCCAGGGGGAAGTTCTCCCTGTGGCAGCGCGATGCCTGGCCCCGGCACAGAGTCGCAGAACACCTCCGGCTGGAAGAGACCTCCAGGCTCATCCAGGCCAGCCCCCGGCCCAGCACTGCAGGGGCAGCACTACAGCTGCGGCCAGCAGCAGCACACACACAGCCTCCCCCTGCTCACTGCCTGGAGAAGCATCCTCCTTGGGCTATGCAATGGAGAGGTCTGCTCACAGTCACCAAGGTTGGAAGAGAGCTCAAAGCTCAGCAAGTCCAACCTGGCACCACAGACCTCATGACTAGACCATGGCACCAAGTGCCACATCCAATCCCCTCTTGAACACCTCCAGGGATGGGGACTCCACCACCTCCCTGGGCAGCACATCCCAATGGCTAACAACTCTCTCAGGGAAGAACTTTCTCCTCACCTCCAGCCTAAACCTCCCCTGGCACAGCTTGAGACTGTGTCCTCTTGTTCTGGTGCTGCTTGCATGGGAGCAGAGACCAACCCCCACCTGGCTACAACCTCCCTTCAGGGAGTTGGAGAGAGCAATGAGGTCTCCCCTGAGCCTCCTCTTCTCCAGGCTAAGCAACCCCAGCTCCCTCAGCCTCTCCTCACAGGGCTGTGCTCCAGACCCCTCCCCAGCTTTGTTGCCCTTCTCTGGACACCTTCCAGCAGCTCAACATCTTTCCTAAACTGAGGAGCCCAGAACTGGACACAGGACTCAAGGTGTGGCCTAACCAGTGCTGAGCACAGGGCACAATGACCTCCCTGCTCCTGCTGGCCACACTATTCCCAATGCAGGCCAGGATGCCCTTGGCCTTCTTGGCCCCCTGGGCACACTGCTGGCTCATGTTCAGACAGCTGTCAATCAGCACCCCCAGGTCCCTCTCTGTTTGGCAGCTCTCAGCCACCCTGACCCCAGGCTGTAGCTCTGCCTGTTGTTGTTGTGGCCAAGGTGCAGCACCTGGCTCTTGGATTTGTTCAATGCTATCCTGTTGGACTCTGTCCATCTGTCCAGCCTGGCAAGGTCCCTCTGCAAAGCCCAGGGAGCTCAGGGAGATGGATGTTCTGCCTTCACCCCCCAGCAGCACCAGGAATTTCCAAGCAGTGTTTCCTGGATTTCATTTTGCCTTTTGTATTCCCCAGCATGGAAGGACAGACTGAACAAGAAGCTTTTGCAGCCTGGGCTGCACCCACAGCAGTGTGGGCAGAGATGGAGAGAGAGGATCCTGCCCCTCTGCTCTGCTCTGGGGAGACCTCACCTGCAGGGCTGGGGCCAGCTCTGTGGCTCTCAACACAAGAAGGAGCTGCTGGAGAGGGTCCAGAGGAGGTCACAAAGATGATCAGAGGCTGGAGCAGCTCTGCTGTGGGGCCAGGCTGGGAGAGCTGGGGCTGTGCAGCCTGGAGAAGAGAAGGCTCCAGGGAGAGTAAAGCTGCATTTCAGTATCTGAGGGCTGGCTCTCAGGAAGTGATGATTGTCTTTTTCCATTGCTTTTTGTCCTAATCTGAGCCTCCACCTCCCCCAGGGCAGTCAGCTGGCTCTGCAGGCAGCATGCCCCTACCCATGCCAGCAGGTGGTGCTTGCTGAAACAGAGCTCACAGCAATCCCAGAACACATCCAGCTGGAGGAGACCTCGTCCAGGCCAGCCCTCCAGAGCCCAGCACTGCAGGCTCAGCACCAAACCATGGCCCTAAGCACCACAGGCTGCTGGCACACCCCCAGGGATGGGCACTGCAGCACTGCCCTGGGCAGCCTCTGCCAAGCTCTGAGATCCCTTCCAGGGCAGAAAGATTTCCTGAGATCCAGCCTGAGCCTCCCCTGGGGCAGCTTGGAACCATTGCCTCTGCTCCTGTCCCTTGCCACCAAGGTGCAGAGGCTGTGCTCCCTCCTCTCTCCAACCTCCCTGCAGGGAGCTACAGAGAGCAAGGAGGTCTCCCTCAGCCTCCTCTTCTCCAGCCTGAACACCCCCAGCTCCCTCAGCCCTCCTCTAGCCCAGGGGCTCCAGGCCCTTCTCCAGCCTCACTGCCCTGCTCTGGACAGGCTCCAGCCCCTCAGTGTCCTTCCTGCAGGGAGGGCCCAGAGCTGAGCACAGCACTCCAGGTGTGGCCTCCCCAGTGCTGAGCACAGGGGGGTGGTCACCTCCTGTCCCTGCTGCCCACCCTGCTTCTGACCCAAGCCAGGAGGCCATTGGCTCTCTTGGCCCCCTGGGCACTGCTGGCTCCTGCTCAGTGACTGCCAACCAACACCCCCAGGGCCCTCTCTGAGTTGCAGCTTTCCAGCCACACATCCCCAGGTCTGTAGCTCCCCATGGGGTTGTTGTGGCCCAGGTGCAGGATCTGGCCCTTGGCCTTGTTGAACTTCATCCAGTGAGCCTTGTCCCATGGCTCTGACCAGTCCAGGACCCCCTGCAAAGCCTCCCTACCCTCCAGCAGCAGGACACAGCCACCCAGCTTGGTGCCATCTGCAGCCTGCCTGAAGTTTGCAATAGCTCTGTGGCCAGAGGAGTTTTGCATTCTGAGTGACTGCTGCAGTGAAGGGGATCCCTCCCTCCCCTCCCCCCAGCTCATCCAAGTGTGAGCCCCAGACCCCCAGCACTGCCTGGGCTGGGGCTGCTGCTGGGGAGGCTGGAGAGGAGGCTGTGTGGCTGAGTCACCCCAGCTCTGCAGTGCAGCTCTGCCCTGCTGCTCTGCTCCTGACTGTTTTGAGCACCCTTTGGAGATGACCAATGTCTGAGTCACCCCCTCAGAAAGTGCTCCTGGACCCACCTTTGCCATGGTTACTGCACACCCTGCAACAGAGGAGCTCTCATTCCAGGGCTGCTTTTTGTTCCCCTTGGAGGTGGAAGGAGCTCAGCCTCTGTCCCTCCTTCACTCAGACACCTGATCAGTATTAACAACTAGTGGTGTGCCCTGGTGGGTGCCCTCAAAACAGGGTAGGTTGTCCTTGCTCCCACTCTTAAGCAAGCCCTAAAGAATGGGGTAAAAGGAATCCCGAGGGCACACCTATGCTGCTGAAGCCAGAGAAACCACCAGAACCTCTGAGGAGAACCTCCTGAGGTTCAGGAAGGACAAGGGCAGAGTCCTGCAGCTGGGCAGGAGCCACAGCAGGCACCAGGGCAGAGCAGGGGGGAGCTGCTGGGGAGCAGCTCCAGGGAGAAAGACCTTGGGGTGCTGCTGGGCAGCAAGCTCTGCATGGGACAGCAAGGAGCCCTTGGGGCCAAGAGAGCCAAAGGCATCCTGGGGGGCAGCAAGCAAAGTGTGGCCAGCAGGGCTGGGGAGGTTCTGCTGCCCCTCTGCTCTGCCCTGCTGAGACCACAGCTGCAATGCTGTGTCCAGTTTGGGGCTCCCCAGCTCAAGGGAGACAGAGAGCTGCTGGAGAGAGTGCAGGGGAGGCTGTGAGGATGCTGAAGGGAGTGGAAGAGCTCTGCTGTGAAGAGAGACTGAGAGCCCTGGGGCTGATTGGTGTGGAGAGGAGAAGGCTGAGAGGGATCTGATCAATGTCTGTCAATAGCTGAGGGCTGGGGGTCAGGAGGAGGGGGCCAGGCTCTGGCTGGTGGTGCCCAGGGACAGGACAAGGACCAACAGGGACAAGCTGGAAGCCAGGAGGTTCCACCTCAACAGGAGGAGAAACTTCTCTGGTGTGAGGCTACTGGAGCCTGGAGCAGGCTGCCCAGAGAGGTTGTGGAGTCTCCTGCTCTGGAGCCTTTCCAGCCCCCCCTGGATGTGTTCTGTGTGCCCTGCCCTGGGTGCCCTGCTCTGGCAGGGGTTGGGCTGGGTGAGCTCTGCAGCTCCCTTCCAAGCCCTCATGTTCTGTGATTCAGTAAATTTGCAGATGAAACCAAGCTGGGGGCAGGAGTTGATCTGCTGGAGCATAGGAGAGGCTCTGCAGAGAGACCTGGACAGGCTGGACAGAGGGGCAGAGTTCAAGGGCAGGAGATTGAACACATCCAAGTGCCAGGTTCTGCACATTGGCCACAACAACCCCAGGCAGTGCCACAGGCTGGGGGCAGAGTGGCTGAGAGCAGCCAGGCAGAGAAGGACCTGGGGGTGCTGGTGGACAGCAGCTGAACATGAGCCTGCAGTGTGCCCAGGGAGCCAAGAAGGCCAATGGCATCCTGGCCTGCATCAGGAAGAGTGTGGCCAGCAGGAGCAGGGAGGTCATTCTGCCCCTGTACACTGCACTGGTTAGGCCACACCTTGAGTCCTGTGTCCAGTTCTGGGCCCCTCAGGTCAGGAAAGATGTTGAGATGCTGGAAGGTGTCCAGAGAAGGGCAACAAAGCTGGGGAGAGGCCTTGAGCACAGCCCTGTGAGGAGAGGCTGAGGGAGCTGGGGTTGCTTAGCCTGGAGAAGAGGAGGCTCAGTGAGGTCTTTCCAACCTTGGTGATACTGTGAGACTGTGACACTGTGTGATTTGCCCTCAGGGGGGAGCAGAAGCTTATCCTGCCAGCCTGGAAGCAGCCTCCCTGCATGGAGCTGCAAGGCAGCAGCAGCCAAGCTGACAAAGAGAAGTGGTGGTGTGGGGGTTACAGAGGGACATAGGATGGGTTGGGTTGGAAGGGATGTGGGCCATGAAAATGATCAGAGGCTGGAGAACATCCCCTGTGGGGACAGGCTGGGAGAGTTGAGGCTGTTCAGCCTGGAGAAGAGAAGGCCTCAGGGAGCCCTCAGAGCAGCCTTCCAGTACCTGAAGGGCTCCAGGAGAGCTGGGGAGGGACTGCTGACAAGGGCTGGGAGTGTCAGGATGAGGAACAATGGATTGGAGCTGAGAGAGGGGAGACTGAGACTGGAGATGAGGAAGAAATTGTTGGCAGTGAGGGTGGGGAGACTCTGGCACAGGCTGCCCAGGGAGGCTGTGGCTGCCTCCTGCCTGGAGGTGTTCAGGGCCAGGCTGGATGAGGCCTGGAGCAACCTGGGCTAAGGTTCCTGCCAGCTCAAACCATTCTGTGCATCTCTGACTTGGGGGTCAGAGAGGTGAGTGGAAGCAGCACAGAAGGGCTGAGATGGGTGCCTGAAGGCAGCAGCAGGAGCAACCTTCAGTGTTCCTTTGGGGAGTGAAGATATCACAGTAGAATCAGTCAGGGTTGGAAGGGACCACAAGGATCACAGAAGCACCAAGGTTGGAAGAGACCTCAAAGCTCAGCAAGTCCAACTTGTCACCACAGACCTCATGACTTAACCATGGCACCAAGTGCCACATCCAATCCCCTCTGGAACACTTCCAGGGATGGGGACTCCACCACCTCCCTGGGCAGCACATCCCAATGGCTAACAACTCTCTCTGGGAAGAACTTTCTCCTCACCTCCAGCCTAAACCTCCCCTGGCACAGCTTGAGACTGTGTCCTCTTGTTCTGGTGCTGGCTGCCTGGGAGAAGAGACCAACCCCCACCTGGCTACAACCTCCCTTCAGGGAGTTGGAGAGAGCAATGAGGTCTCCCCTGAGCCTCCTCTTCTCCAGGCTAAGCAACCCCAGCTCCCTCAGCCTCTCCTCACAGGGCTGTGCTCCAGACCCCTCCCCAGCTTTGTTGCCCTTCTCTGGACACCTTCAAGTCTCTCAATGTCCTTCTTAAACTGAGGAGCCCAGAACTGGACACAGGACTCAAGGTGTGGCCTGAGCAGTGCTGAGCACAGGGCACAATGACTTCCCTGCTCCTGCTGGCCACACTGTTCCTGATGCAGGCCAGGATGCCATTGGCCTTCTTGGCCACCTGGGCACACTGCTGGCTCATGTTTAGGCAGCTGTCAGTCATGAGCTGGTCTCATTTAAGAACAGTGGTGACTTCTTGATTGATATCTTTATTGACGACTGACATCTTTATTGATGATCTGTACAAGGGGATTGAGTCCATCATGAGTAAGTTTGCAGATGACACCAAGCTGGGGGCAGGAATTGATCTGTTAGAGGGTAGAGAGGCTCTGCAGAGGGACCTTGCCAGGCTGGGCAGATGGGCAGAGGCCAAGGGCAGGAGATTGAAACAAACACACAAACATGGGTTGCTTGAAGAAATGAAGGGGACTCTGTACTCTGTACTCTGTGCTCTGTGTTCTGTTTACTACAAGGTGTGTTGCTCCTCTCTGTCACCACACCATCGACAGCTGGTGACACACCACCGGCTTTGGGGCTGCTGGCGACTGTAGCCGGTGACAGAGCCCAGGGAGGCTGTGAGAGCAGGGGGACACTGCCTTGCTCTGGCCCTGCACTTTGACACCTGCCTGGGTGAGGCAGGGGAGCCCCTGGGAACATAATGGGACAAAGTTTAGGTAAGGAAGGGAACCGAGGGCAGAGCTCAGCTGAACTGAGGCAGAGGTGACGAAAGGAGACTCAAGTACTCGCTACAGTCACCCTCCTGCTGGACAAAAGTTGAGCAGCTGTCAGCGATGGGGAATCGACTAATGAAAGGAAAGAACAGTATTTTCAGCACTTTTAGAGGTATTGTTAAAAGCCAGGGGAAAAATAGAGCTCAGGAGCAGAAAGCTGTCCTGGAAGCCCTTCAGAAAGTCTCTAAGGCACACAAGAAGTCTCTCAGCAGCTTTGCTTTCCAGCAGATGCTCTCTTCAGCTATTAAGCTCTGCCTGTCTGCCACTAGGAGGACAGTGCTTGATCCAGGGATCTGGGATAAGATCAGAGCTAAGTTTTGGGACGATGCTAAGAAGCAGGAGCGAGACAAAAAAGAAGAGGAACTAAAGGAGGAGTTAAAAGAAAGAGGAAGTGAGTGGAGCGGGGGGGAGGCGGTTAGCCCAGCGGAGGATCTGTCGCCATCCTCTGCCTCCCCCTCGCCCGGCTGCTCAGGAGCAGCTTCAACAGCGCAGAAGGTAGAGGGTGCTGGGGAGAAGAAACTTCCCTCTCCTGAGGAACAACTTCAACTGCCCGTGAAATGGAAGAGTCCCCAGGACTCTGCTCAGGTGCCGCTGGCTGATCAATCCCCAGGGGATGAGCTGGAAGGATGCACACAAACAGAGGAGTGTGATCGGCTCCGTGAGCTACAGACACCACAGCAGCTCCCTGCTCTGCCGCCCGACAGTGAGGAGGAGGAGGAGGAGGATGGGGACTGACCCAGAGTGTGCAAGCACAAGACTGCGGGGTGCCAAGGGGGATGGGGGTGTGGATGTCCCTGCACACCTGCCCCATGGACCTTGCCTCCCTGTGCCGTGACTGTGACTGCTCCTTCCTCAGCGAGGTGTCGGCAGCAGGTTCGTTGGAAAGCTGCTGCAGAGGGCGGTTGGGATTTGGTGGGACAGCTGGCAGTGCCAGCTGTACCTGCTGCTGCAGGGGAAATGCAGGCCCCCATGAGAGCTTCTGATGACACCAGTACCCCCCAGGGGCAGCAGTCCATTCCTGACCCTGCTCAGCAGGTCCCACCTTGTGTGACAAATTGTCAGCCAAGGCAGGGGGATCAGCAGGGATGGATCATCCACAGCAGATGCAGTAACTGTCTCAGAGAAGAGGGGTGCAGGGGGTGCCTGTGGATGCATGGGTGGAGGCCTTGGTGCTCTTTTGATAGGATGATCAAGTAGTACCCTTTCAGCACTGCTTAGGCCACACCTTGAGTCCTGTGTCTAGTTCTGGGCTCCTCAGGTTAGGAAAGATGTTGAGATGCTGGAAGGTGTCCAGAGAAGGGCAACAAAGCTGGGGAGGGGTCTGGAGCACAGCCCTGTGAGGAGAGGCTGAGGGAGCTGGGGTTGCTTCGCCTGGAGAAGAGGAGGCTCAGGGGAGACCTCATTGCTCTCTCCAACTCCCTGAAGGGAGGTTGTAGCCAGGTGGGGGTTGGTCTCTTCTCCCAGGCAGCCAGCACCAGAACAAGAGGACACAGTCTCAAGCTGTGCCAGGGGAGGTTTAGGCTGGAGGTGAGGAAGAAGTTCTTCCCAGCAAGAGAGATTGGCCATTGGGATGTGCTGCCCAGGGAGGTGGTGGAGTCACCATCACTGAAGGTGTTTAGGAAGAGCCTGGATGAGGCACTTGGTGCCATGGGTTAGTTGATCAGATGGCGTTGGGTGAGAGGTTGGGCTTGATGATCTCTGAGGTCTCTTCCAACCTGGTCTATTCTATTCTATTCTATGCTATTCTATTCTGTTCTATTCTATTCCATGCCATGCCATTCCATTCCATTCCATTCCATTCCATTCCATTCCATTCCATTCCATTCCATTCCATTCCATTCCATTCCATTGTATTCTAGTACCTGTGGGGGCGATTGGTGCTGATGATGTGGGATAAACTTGTGCCTTGGTATCTACTGTAACACCACCTGTAACAACTGATAGAGTGGGCTCAAATTGCTCAGCTTGTGCCTTTTGTGAGCTGTGTTTCCAAAACAGAACAAACTACCTGTGGTGGCAGCGAATCTGGGCCAGCAGCTGTGACAGTTGTAGGCTATGCCTTTAAAACTGAGCTGCAGGTTTCAAGCATGGAAGTAGAAGAATATAAATAAATCACTGTTGGGTGTAAAAAGGAAAAGAAAAGATTATTCTAAACAAATGCACTGGGTAAATGTCTGGGGGCAGAGGTTAGGCCACACCTTGAGTCCTGTGTCCAGTTCTGGGCTCCTCAGCTCAGGAAAGATGTTGAGCTGCTGGAAGGTGTCCAGAGAAGGGCAACAAAGCTGGGGAGGGGTCTGGAGCACAGCCCTGTGAGGAGAGGCTGAGGGAGCTGGGGTTGCTTAGCCTGGAGAAGAGGAGGCTCAGGGGAGACCTTCTTGCTCTCTCCAACTCCCTGAAGGGAGGTTGTAGCCAGGTGGGGGTTGGGCTCTTCTCCCAGGCAGCCAGCACCAGAACAAGAGGACACAGTCTCAAGCTGTGCCAGGGGAGGTTTAGCCTTGATCTTAGAAAGAAGTTCTTCACAGACAGAGATTTGCCTTGGAATAAGCTGCCCAGGGAGAGGGTGAGTTCGATGTCCCTGGAAGTATCACAGTATCAGTCAGGGTTGGAATGGACCACAAGGATCATCTAGTTCCAGACTGGATGTGGCACTCAGTGCCATGGTCTGGTTGATTAGTTAAGGTTGGGTGACAGGTTGGACTTGATGATCTTGGAGGTCTTTTCCAACCTGGCAGATTCTGTGATCCTGTGATTCTTTCAGGTGTTTTGAACTATTTTTGTACTACAAACACAAAGGGAGTAGAGGAGAAAAAGGAGGCTTCAAAAAGCCCAGCTGCATTGCCCTGCACTAGGATTTGGGCAATCCCAGGCAGCAGCACAGGCTGGGGGAGACAGGCATTGAGAGCAGTCCTGTGGAGAAGGCTTTAAGGGCACTGGTGGATGGAAAACTGGATGAGAGCCAGCAACCTGGGCTCACAGCCCAGAGAGCCTGGGCTGCATCAGAAGCAGTGAGGTCAGCAGCCTGAGGGAGGGGATTCTTCTCCTATAGTTATTCATCTTAAGCTGTAGCTGCTTTTCCCCTGGCACCATGACCAAACAGCCCAGTGTCCAGCTTCCAACCTGGCTAGCTCTGCTCCAAAACCCACTGGCCACCATCCCATTGTTCTAAGTCCAACTCAACTTCCCCAGCAAGGCAAAGAAATCTGTGCAGGTAACATCAGCAGACAGCCTGGAGGGAAGGATCCATCCAGAGGGAGCTGGGCAGGCTGCAGAGCTGGGCCCAGGACAGCCTCATGAGGCTCAACAAGGCCAAGGGCAAGGTCCTGCAGCTGGGGCAGGGCAATCCCAGGCACTGATCCAGGCTGGGCAGGGACTGGCTGGAGAGCAGCCCTGCAGAAAAGGCCTTGGGGGTGCTGGGGGAGGAGAAGCTCAGCAGGAGCCAGCAGGGAGCACTTGCAGCCCAGAGAGCCAAGCAGAGCCTGGGCTGCAGCAAGAGAAGTGTGGCCAAACCCCACCACCATGATGGGATCCTGTGACAACCCCAGCACAGTGGGGTTGGAAGGGACCTCTGGAGTTCACAGGCTCACAGGAGGTCAGGGGTTGGAAGGGAGCCAAAGAGATCATCCAGTCCAAGCCCCTGCCAGAGCAGGAGCAGAGAACCCAGCACAGGTCACACAGGAACACATCCAGACAGGGCTGCAAAGGCTCCACAGAAGGAGACTCCACAACCTCTCTGGGCAGCCTGCTCCAGGCCTCTGGGACCCTCACAGGCAAGAAGTTCCTCCTCATGCTGAGCTGGAACCTCCTGTGCTGCAGTTTCCATCCACTGCCTCTTCTCCTATTCCAGGGTGCAGCTGAGCAGAGCCTGTCCCTGTCCCCTCCCTCCTGACCCCCAGCCCTCAGCTATTGATAGACATTGATCAGATCCCTCTCAGCCTTCTCCTCTCCAGACTCAACAGCCCCAGGGCTCTCAGCCTCTCCTCCCCAGGCAGTGCTGCAGTCCCTTCAGCATCCTTGCAGCCCTCCCTTGGACTCTCTCCAGCAGATCCCTGTCCCTCCTGAGCTGGGGAGCCCAGAGCTGGATGCAAGATTCCAGGTGAGGTCTCAGCAGGGCAGAGCAGAGCGGAAGGAGAACCTCCCTGGCTCTGCTGGACACACTCCTCTGCATGCCCCCCAGGACCCCCTTGGCCTTCTTGGCCCCCAGGGCACATTGCTGTCCCATGCAGAACTTGCTGCCCCCCAGCACTCCCAGCTCCTTCTCCTTGGGGCTGCTCTCCAGCAGATCCCCTCCCAGCCTCTCCTGCTGCAGTTTATTCTTCCTGCCCAGCTGCAGGACTCTGCTCTCATCCTGGTTGAGCCTCATTAGGTTCCTCTGTGCCCAGCTCTCAGTCTGCCCAAGTCTCTGAATGGCCTCACAGCCTTCAGGGGTCTCAGCCAAGCCTCCCTGTTTGTTATCATCAGCAAACCTGCTGAGCAGACTCTGTCTGTCTGTCTGTGCCCTCATCAGTGTCATTGATGAAGATGTTGAACAGGACCAGACCCAGCACTGATCCCTGGGGAACTCCACTGGTTACAGCTCTCCAGCTGGACCTGGCACCACTGACACCACTCTTTTGACTCTATTGTGTAACCAGTTCCTGTTCACTCTCACTGTCTGCTCTTCTATCCCACACCTCCTGAGCTTGCTCACAAGGATGTTATGGGAGACAGTTCACCCAGTTCAACCCTACTGCCAGCGCAGGGCTCCCACAGCAGCCTGCCCAGGATCACAACGGCCGGGGGAGGGGGTGGGAAGGTCTCCAGAGAAGGAGACTCTGCAGCCTGTCTGTGCAGCCTGCTCCAGGGCTTCAGCTCCTTCACAGTGAAGACTTTTCCCCTCCTCTTCAAGCGAAAGAGCCTTTTGCCAAGAAAGGTTGGAGCAGGCGAGGACCCTTCCCCCCCGGCACGCTGTGGCTCTGCGGTTCCTCCGAAAGGCCGCAGGGTTTCCGCATTTCGGTTCAGTTTAGCAGCAGAGCAACCCTTGGCAACCCTGCTGAACGCCTCTTCGGCTGTGCCCTCGCCCTGCCCGGCAGGGACCAGTCCGAGGGCAGGAAAAAAGCCCCCAGCACACAGGCGCCCTGCGCCCCAGGGACGGAGCGGAGCGGCGCCGGCAGCAGCGGCGGAGCAAGGCTGGCAGGGGGCGGAGCAAGGCTGGCAGGGGGCGGAGCAAGGCTGGCAGGGGGCGGAGCAAGGCCGGCAGGGGCGGAGTTAGGTCGGCAGGAGGCGGAGCAAGGCCAGTAGCAGGGGCGGAGCAAGGCCGGCAGGGGCGGAGTTAGGTCGGCAGGGGGCGGAGCAAGGCCGGCAGGGGCGGAGCGGGACAGAGGGAGGAGCGGGGCAGAGCTCCGGGTGCCTGCCTGCGGAGCCTCCCCTGGCCGCGGGCCCCGCGGAAGGCGGCAGCGGCAGCCGTAGCCGCAGCCGTAGCCGTAACTGTAGCCGCAGCCGTAGCCGTGACTGTAGCCGTTGCCGTAGCCGCAGCCGTAGCCGTAACTGTAGCCGCAGCCGTAGCCGCAGCCGTAGCCGTAACTGTAGCCGTTGCCGTAGCCGCAGCCGTAGCTGTAGCCGTTGCCGTAGCCGCAGCCGTGGCCGTAGCCGTTCTGGGTAAGTGCCGCCGCCGGGTCCCTCCCCCGTTCCCCGCAGGCCGTGCGGCTCCAGCCCCGGGCTCCCCGCGAGCAGCACCGCCGCTGCTCGCCCCCACCATCCAGGATCCCCTTCGCAGCGGGTTCTCCCCGGGCGAGTCCCGGGCACCCTGGCCAAAGGACCCCGCAAACCCTCGGCAGGGCTCTTCCCCCTGCTTCCCCACCCACGGTTAAAAGCTCCTTGCCGGCCAGGCGCCCGCAGCCTCCTCCCGGGCGCTGTCCCCCTGCTCCGGGCTGGGGAATGTGCTCTCCAGCACCGCTGAGGTTTTCTCTCCCGGGAGATGGGGTTTGCCCCCAAGGTTTGTGGTTTTGCCGCTCAGGGTCTGGGGTTTTGCAGCTTAGGGGGCTAGGGGTTTGCATCCCAGGGTTCCGGGGGTTTTGCCCTCCCCAGATGTTGGGATTTTGGCACCTGTGGTTTGGCGTTTTGCACCCTGGGGGGGTGGTGTGTTTGCTACCCAGGGGTCGGGGTTTGGCACCCCGATCTTCTTCTTGCACCCCCCCAGCGCCGAGGGGCAGCCGGTGCCTGCAGCGCGGGTTTCGCTTCGCCTCCAGTTCCCCTGCTGGGGTCGGCTTCGGGGTCTCCTCGCTCCTCACAGAAGTGGTTGCAATAGACAATGGTTTGCTGGGGAAGAGCATAAACTGCTGGGGGCACAGCTGGAAGGGGAGCCCTCCTGCTGGGGGCACAGCTGGAAGGGGAGCCCTCCTGCTGGGGCACAGCTGGAAGGGGAGCCCTCCTGCTGGGGGCACAGCTGGAAGGGGTGCCCTCCTGCTGGGGGCACAGCTGGAAGGGGAGCCCTCCTGCTAGGGGCACAGCTGGAAGGGGAACCCTCCTGCTGAGGACACAGCTGGAAGGGCAACGCTTGTGCTGTCTCGCAGGGGTGGTTTGTCACATTGCAGTGGGGCAGGAGCCATCAGCCTTGCACAGCCAGGCTGGAAGCAGCTCCGTGGGCTGGGGTCTGAGGGCCAGCGGTGCCCTTGGTACCTTGGGCGAAGCAGCAGGCATCCAGCCCAGCCGTGCTGCAGCTGCCCCGAGCTGGCTGACCGCCTGCAGCGGTTGGGTTTTAAGGGCAGGACTCAGTCTTGTGCTGGGTTCCCAGCCCCGGGGCTGCTTAGCTGACGGAGGGGTTGTAGGAGTTGTTCTGCCCTGGTTTGGGGGTGGAAAGAAGCCGTTGGTGCCCAGACAAATCCTGCCCTTCATGCGGGAAAGCTGGATGGAGGCAGGGAGGAGAGTCGGTGCCAAGGCTCTCTTGCTGCCTGGGCTCCTCAGGTGCCTGTGGTCCAGGGGGAAGCGTCCCAAGGGATGTGCCTCCTCCTGTCTCGGCAGGCACCAGCCCTACTTGCACTGCTTGAGCTGCTGCAGCCCCGGCCGGCAGCAGAAGGGAGGAAGGGGATGTCTGGGGGTCCCGGGGCAGGGCTGGTCCTTGCTGCCGTGTGCTGCCTGCTGCTTGGTGAGGTGGGAGACAGAGCTTGGCAGGAAATGTATCTCCAGCTTTCCTGATTCCTCCGGTGTGCAGCCCGCCCTGAGGCTGCAGAGCTTTCCCCCCTCCCCTGCTGTCAAGGCAAACCGTTCCGTGCTGAGGTGAAGCTTTTCCCTGGGGTTTGGCTGCCCAATAACTGAGGTCAAACTCTGTGTGCTCAAGGGGAGCTGCTGGAAGGCTGAGGCTGCTGTGCTCAGGCAGGCTGAGGGCAGAATCCTGCCCATCAGGTGTGGAGAGGAAGCAAAGCTGTGGCTTCCGAATGTGAACAGCACAGCCGGGAGCCCCTGCGGGGCTGGGAGGTTCTGGGATGTCCTCACCCCCTGCTGCAGCTGGCTGGAGAGCTCCCGGCAGCCAAGGCTGAGCGAGCAATGTTAAAGCCTGGCGCTGCTCTGTCAGCAGCACAGCCACGGCAGCTCTGCAGGACTGCTTCAGTCCTGGTGAGGAGAGCACATCCTGTGTCCCACAGATGCCAGTACAGGTGCTGAGGCTCTCTCATCCCCTGCTTCCCTCTCTTAACAACTCCCCAGGTGGTTGAGCAGTTCAGTCCTGTGCTGGCTGCCCAGCCAGAGGCAGAAGGGGTGAGGGAGACCAAGCCTGGCTGTGCCACAGGCTGTGAATGGGCTGCCAGGGACCTTCTCCTGCACAGACCGCATCAGGATGGAAGGGACTCTCACAGCTCATCTTGTCCAAGCCCTGTAGGCAGCAGGGACACCTCCAACTGCCCAGGGACACAGCCAGGCTGAGCTTCAATGGCTCCAAGGACAGAGCCTCAAGCCCAGCCCTGGGCAGCCTGTGCCAGTGTCTCCCCAGCCTCCCTCTGCAGAACTTCCTCCTCATGTCCAGCCTAACTCTGCCCTGCTCCAGGTTCAAACCACTGCCCCTGGGCCTATCCCCACAGCCCCTTCTGAACAGTCCCTCCCCAGCCTGCCTGCAGCTCCCCTGCAGATACTGAACTGCAGCTCTGAGGTCTCCCTGGAGCCTTCTCTCCTCCAGGCTGCACAGCCCCAACTCTCCCAGCCTGGCCCCACAGGGGAGGTTCTGCACCCTCTGATCATCTTGGTGGCATCCTCTGGACCCAAGATCTTTGACAAGGAGCCAGCAGCAGCAGGATCCTGTTGCCTGCAGTCTGAATTAGAGTTTAGAGTTGAAACCTGAAGATTCAAGCATCCATCATCCTTCCTTTGCTGTCAGGGACATCCTGGATGTCAGGTGTGGAGAGTGCAGCCCCTCAGCCCAGCTTTGTGCTGATCCAAACCAGTCAGAGCTCTGCTCTGCTGCTCCCTGTTGGGGGCACATTTCTCTCCTGTCTTTCTGCATCGCTGTCTGATGCTCCTGGATGCATCCTGCATTAATCAGCCTGCTGCTGGTCGTGTGGAGCAGGCCTGCCAAGGCAGGCTGCTGGCTGAGGTGGCCCTTAAGCAGCACAGGGAGCTTGCAAAGGTGAGCTGCAAGAGCTGTGCCCTCCTCCTGCTTGAAGTTTGAGGTCAGTGTGTTGACAGGTCAGGAGCAGAGCAGTGCTGGGGAGGTGATGCTGTGCTAATTGGAGCTTCTCTGACACTGCTGGGTCCTGACCAGCAACCCCTCTGAGCACAGCCATTGTCTGCAGCAGAAGGAGGATTCATAGGTTCATGGAATGGGTTGGGAGAGACCTTAAAGATGAGCCAGTTCCAATCCCCTGCAGGGACCCCTCCCACCAGCACAGGCTGCTCCAGGCCTCATCCAGCCTGGCCCTGAACACCTCCAGGCAGGAGGCAGCCACAGCCTCCCTGGGCAGCCTGTGCCAGAGTCTCACCACCCTCACTGCCAACAATTTCTTCCTCATCTCCACTCTCAGTCTCTCCTCTCCCAGCTCAAAGCCATTGTTCCTCAGCCTGGCACTCCCAGCCCTTGTCCAAAGTCCCTCCCCAGCTCTCCTGGATCCACTTCAGGCACTGCAAGGCTGTTCTAAGGTCCCCCTGGAGCCTTCTCTTCTCCGGGCTAACAGCCCCAGCTCCCTCAGCTTGGCCTTGTAGCAAAGGTCCTCAGCCCTCTGATCATCTTTGTGGCCTCCTCTGCACTCAGTCCCACAGTTCTGTCTCCTTCTTAGCTGAACAGCACCCAGTCAGTCAGACTCACCTGAGGCAGGAGTTCTGCAGCACAGGGCTGGTAAAACACTGCACAGGCTGCCCAGGGAGGCTGTGGCTGCCTCCTGCCTGGAGGTGTTCAGGGCCAGGCTGGATGAGACCCTGAGCAGCCTGTGCTGGTGTGGAGGGGGATTGGATTAAATGATCCCCGAGGTCTCTTCCAAGCTAAACCAGTCTGTGTTCATGGGCTGAAAGTGATTAGAGCTCAGCTTGAGGTGAAATGAGAGAGATGTTGCCAGACCCTGCAGAGGCCCCAGCAGGTGTAGGAGATGAGCTGGAAGATGTCTGTCCCCACCTTTCTTCTCTACAGGATGGAGTTCAAGGGGTGGTGTCAGTGGTGCCAGGTCCTGCTGGAGAGCTGTGACTGCTCCAGGGATCAGGGCTGGGGCCAGACCCCTGAACCCTGTGAGGCCATTCAGAGACTTGGGCAGACTGAGAGCTGGGCACAGAGGAACCTAATGAGGCTCAACCAGGATGAGAGCAGAGTCCTGCAGCTGGGCAGGAAGAATAAACTGCAGCAGGAGAGGCTGGGAGGGGATCTGCTGGAGAGCAGCCCTGGGGAGAAGGAGCTGGGAGTGCTGGGGGGCAGCAAGTTCTGCATGGGACAGCAATGTGCCCTGGGGGCCAAGAAGGCCAAGGGGGTCCTGGAGGGCATGCAGAGGAGTGTGGCCAGCAGAGCCAGGGAGGTTCTCCTCCCCCTCTGCTCTGCCCTGCTGAGACCTCACCTGGAATATTGCATCCAGCTCTGGGCTCCCCAGCTCAGGAGGGACAGGGATCTGCTGGAGAGAGTCCAAGGGAGGGCTGCAAGGCTGCTGAAGGGACTGCAGCACTGCCTGGGGAGGAGAGGCTGAGAGCCCTGGGGCTGTTGAGTCTGAAGAGGAGAAGGCTGAGAGGGATCTGATCAATGTCTATCAATAGCTGAGGGCTGGGGGTCAGGAGGGAGGGGACAGGGCCAGGCTCTGCTCACTGTGCCCTGGGAAAGGCCAAGAGGCAATGGATGGAAAGTGCAGCACAGGAGGTTCCAGCTCAGCATGAGGAGGAACTTCTTGCCTGTGAGGGTCCCAGAGGCCTGGAGCAGGCTGTCCAGAGAGGTTGTGGAGTCTCCTTCTGTGGAGCCTTTGCAGCCCTGTCTGGATGTGTTCCTGTGTGCCCTGTGCTGGGTTCTCTGCTCCTGCTCTGGCAGGGGCTGGACTGGCAGATCTCTTTGGCTCCCTTCAACCTCTGACATCCTGTGACTGCTCTATGCCCTGAAAGGCCACCAGAGCCCAGCTGGGAGAGGCTGCTCCCAGCCCCCCAGTTGGTGACTTTCCAGTGAAGGACATCCCCAGGCCTGTGCCCACAGCTCAGTGCCCAGGCTGTGCCCAAGTGGTGCCTGGCAAGGTGGGGATGATGTGCTGCAGGCTCTCCAGCAGGTGAGGATGCATCCATCCATCCCGGCACAGCAGCCTGGGCTCAAAGCCTTCTTCTTGGCCCCTTGGAGCACTGCAAGGCCACCAGAAGGTCTGCCTGGAGTCTTCTCCTCTCCAGGCTGCCCAAGGCCAACTCTCAGCCTGGAGCCTCCCAGCAGAGGGCTTCCAGCCCTGCCAGCCCTGCCGTGGCCTCCTCTGGCCCTGCTCCAGCAGGTCCCTGCCTGTGCTGAGGGCTCCAGAGCTGGACACAGCTCTCTGGGAAGGGTAACTGAATATTCCTGAGTCAAGGAGGGAGCTGCTGGTGTGAGCCTGGGGGGAGGGGGCTGGTGAGCTCCTGTGTGGGACAGGTCAGCAGAGCTCTGTGCAGGGACAGGGGCTGAGGTGTGTGAGGCTCTGTAAATCTGCAGCTGGGAAAGCTAGGAATCCTGGTGGAACAAAGCTTGGACAGGGAGGAAGGGTAAGGCCTGAGAAAGAATTGCAGAAGAGTCCCAGAAGGATCTTGCCAGGCTTGAGAAGTGGCCAGGGCCGGCTGCATGAGGGTCAGCAAGTCACAGGGCAAGCTCCTGCAGCACCAATCCAGGCTGGGTGCAGAGTGGGGTGAGAGCAGCCCTGAAGCAAGAGCCTTGGGGGTGCTGGGTGCTGAGCAGCTGCCCAGGAGCCAGCAGTGCCTCCTGCAGCCCTCAGGCAGCTGTGTGCTGGCTGCAGCCAGAGCAGGGTGGGCAGCAGGGCAGCAGAGGGGATCCTGCCCCTGGGCTCTGCTCTGCTCAGACCTCACCTCCAATCCTGCCTCCAGCTCTGCTGTCCCCAGCAGGAGAAGGACTCAGAGCTGCTGCAGAGAGTCCAGAGGAGGCCACAAAGATGCTGCCAGGGCTGGAGCAGCTCTGCTGTGAGCACAGGCTGAGGGAGCTGGGGCTGTGCAGCCTGCAGAGGAGAAGGCTCCAGGGGGAGCTCAGAGCTGCTGCCAGGAGCTGAAGGGATCCTGCAGGAAGGCTGCAGAGAGACTTTTCCTGAGGGTGTCTGGAGCCAGGCCCAGGGGGAATGGTTTGGAGCTGAGGCAGAGCAGGGTTAGAGTGGGGCTGGGGAAGAAGTTCTTGAGCAGGAGGCTGGGGAGGCTCTGGCACAGGCTGCCCAGGGAGGCTGTGGCTGCCTCCTGCCTGGAGGTGTTCAGGGCCAGGCTGGGTGAGGCCTGGAGCAGCCTGTGCTGGTGGGAGGTGTCCCTGCCCAGGGCATGGGGCTGGAGCTGGATGAACATTCAGGTCCCTTCCACCCTCCTAGATTGATTCTGTGGCTCTGTGGCAGCAGCCAGCCTGGGCAGCAGCCTCAGCTGCCTGTGGGGGCAAGGATGACAATGAGAGCACAATGACAGAATGGGCTTGCAAGGGACCTCCAGGGTCATCTGCCTCCATTCCCATGCCTTGTGGACATGCTGCCTGCACGGGATGCAGCTGAGCTGAGTGGGATTTAGCTGCCAGCCTCTTGCCTGCCCTCTCTCTGGCTCTTGCTGGTTTGGTCTCAGGCTTCACCTGCATTTGTGTTCACAGGAGGCCTTCTCCTTGCCATGGAGGACTTCAGCAAGTGCTGCACCTGCACCCTCGCCCCCAGGAGCTCAGAGCCTTCTACTGGAGCCAGGAGCAGTGATGGCACAGCAGGGTGTGTGGATTCTCCCTTGAAGCAAGGGCAGCACCCCCAGCACTGCTGCCCAGCCAGCCCTGTGCTGGTCATTCCCTCTCCTCTCCTGCAGCTCCTAGCAGTGGGAAGATGTTGGTGGACAGAAAGGAATCCTGGCTGGCTAATTGCTCCTCTGCTGCTTCATCCTTTGTGAGGGGAGAGCACAGGCTGGCAGGAACTGGCCTGCAGGAGGTGGTGGCTGGCCTGGTGCTGGCTCTCCTTGACTTGGTCACCCTGCTGGGGGGCACTGTGGTCCTCCTCTGCCCCGTGGTGGAGAAGAGGCTGCACACTGTCACCTGCGTGCTCATCATGTCCTTAGCCATGGCAGGCTTCCTGGAGGCTTGGCTGCTCATGCCCTTCAGGTAAAGAGTGCCTGCCAGCTCAGCTCAGTGCCTCTGCAGTGCCCCTTCTGCCCCCTGGGCAGCTGCTCCTCCAGCAGGGCTGCCTGGAGGGTAAATGAACCCCAGAGTGCCAGGCTGGAGGGGCCCCAGGCTCCTCTGCTCCAAGCTTGGCAGGTGATGGAGCAGCTGAGATGAGCTGGCCCAGCCCCCTGGCAAGCTGAGCCTGCAACCTGTCCCATGCAGGGGACTCCACTGCTGCCCCTGGGAGCTGATCCCAGGGCTGGCTGTGCTCCTGGGCTGCAATGGGAATGTCCCCAGCAGTACCTTGTCCCCATCACCCCTGGGCTTTGCCATGGCACTCCTTGTGCCAAGGGAGTCTCCATGCCCCTGGTAGCCACCCCTGATGTGCTGGGCCATGGTGATAAGGCCTGCCCTGAGCCTTCTCCTCTCCAGGCTGAGCACCCCCAGCTCTCTCAGCCTCTCCTCACCTGGCAGGGCTGCCAGCCCTTCTCTGGCCTTTCTGTACTGTGGACCAATACTCCAGCAAGATGCTCAGAGGGCTGAGAACCTCCCCTGTGGGGCCAGGCTGGGAGAGTTGGGGCTGTTCAGCCTGGAGAATGGAAGGCTGCAGGGAGACTTCAGAGCAGCCTTCCAGTACCTGAAGGGGGCTCAGGAGGTTCACCTCCCACCAGCCCAGCTTGCTCAAAGCTTCATCCAGCCTGGCCTTGCCTCCCCAGCCTCCCTGTGCAGAACTCCCTCCTGATGTCCAACCTAACTCTGCCCTGCTCCACTTTCAAACCACTGCCCCTGGGCCTATCCCCACAGCCCCTGGAGAGGAACTGTGGACGAGGGCTGGGAGTGACAGGATGAGGGCAATGGATTGAAGCCGGGAGAGGGCAGACTGAGACTGGAGATGAGGAAGAAACTACTCAGCTCTGCTGAGACCCCACCTGGAGTACTGCCTCCAGTTCTGGAGCCCCTATTGCAAGAGGGATGTGGAGGTGCTGGAAGGTGTGCAGAGAAGGGCCAGGAGGATGAGCAGAGGGCTGGAGCTGCTCTGCTGTGAGGACAGACTGAAGGAGTTGGGGCTGTTCAGTCTGGAGAAGAGAAGGCTCCCAGGTGACCTCATTGTGGAGGCTCCAAGTATCTGAAGGGGGCTACAGGAGGGCTGGGGAGGGACTGCTCAGGATCTCAGGCAGTGATAGGACTAGGGGGAATGGAATGAAGCTGGAGGTGGGGAGATTCAGGCTAGATGTGAGGAGGAAGTTCTTCCCCATGAGAGTGGTGAAGCCCTGGAATGGGTTGTCCAGGGAGGTGGTTGGGGCCCTGTCCCTGGAGGTGTTTAAGGCCAGGCTGGCTGAGGTTCTGGCCAGGCTGATCTAGTGTGGGGTGTCCCTGCCCATGGCAGGGGGGTTGGAGCTGGGTGATCCTTGTGGTCCCTTCCAACCCTGACTGATTCTATCATACTAAGAAATTCTTTAGAGTGAGGCTGGGGAGACTCTGGCACAGGCTGCCCAGGGAGGCTGTGGCTGTCCCCTGCCTGGAGGTGTTCAGGGCCAGGCTGGATGAGGCCTGGAGCAGGCTGTGCTGGTGGGAGGGGTCCCTGCCCAGGGCAGGGGGCTGGCACTGGCTGATCCTGAGGGTCCCTCCCAACCCAGCCCATTCTCTGGTTCTCTGAACCTCTGCTCTTTGCAGGAATCACATGAGCACTGGCCCCAGGCCTAGGGCAATGACAGCCAGACAGGCAGCAGTGCTGTCTCCCTCCTCTCAGCCTCAAAATGGCTTCTGATGAGGGGGGAAATGCAGAGCAAGCCGGAGGGGCTGCTAAGCTCCTGCCAGAGCTCATGTGAGACATGGAGGTGAGGGCTGCAGGGCTGGGGAGGCTGGCTGGGGGTGGGCAGGGAGGCTGCTGCAGCTGTGGGGTGCTTCACAGGGTGGGTTCAGGCCCTTCTGGGGGTGTCCTACCCCCTGCAGCTCTTGCTCTGTGGGAGCTGGGGAGTGCTGGCAATGGCCACAGGGAGCAGGGGCATGCAGGGGAAGTGCTGCAGTGGTGCTGAGCTGCTGCAGTGGTGCTGAGCTGCTGCAGTGGTGCTGAGCTGCTGCAGTCTGCCAGCTCCACCCCCTGGGGTTCCTCAGAGTGTAATGGACTAAAGCTGCAACCAAGGCCTACAATGGCTTGGGTTGGAAGGGAGCTTCAAGATCATCCAGTCCAAGCCCCTGCCAGAGCAGGAGCACAGAACCCAGCACAGGTCACACAGAACACATCCAGACAGGGCTGCAAAGGCTCCACAGAAGGAGACTCCACAGCCTCTCACCCCAGGTGGGGTTTCATGAGAGCAGAGGGGCAGAATCCCCTCCCTGTGCTGCTGCCCACAGCTTGGATGCAGCCCAGGACACAGTTTGCTTCTGTCCTGCCAGAGACCATTGCTGGCTCAGGTTGAGCTTCTCACCCAGCACCCCCAAGTCATAGTATGATAGAATCAGTCAGGGTTGGAAGGGACCACAAGGATCATCCAGTTCCAACCCCCCTGCCATGGGCAGGGACACCCCACACTAGATCAGCCTGGCCACAGCCTCATCCAGCCTGGCTGCAAACACCTCCAGGGACAGGGCCCCAACCACCTCCCTGGACAACCCATTCCAGGGCTTCACCACTCTCATGGGGAAGAACTTCCTCCTCACCTCCAGCCTCAATCTCCCCACCTCCAGCTTCATTCCATTCCCCCTAGTCCTATCACTCCCTGAGATCCTGAGCAGTCCCTCCCCAGCCTTCCTGTAGCCCCCTGCAGATCCTGGAAGGCCACAATGAGGTCACCTGGGAGCCTTCTCTTCTCCAGACTGAACAGCCCTTCTCCTCCAGGCTGCCCATTCCCTACCAGCCTGGATCAGTGCCTGGGATTGCCCTGCCCCAGCTGCAGGACCTTGCCCTTGGCCTTGCTGAACCTCATGAGGTTGGCTTGGGCTCAGCCCTGCAGCCTGCCCAGGTCCCTGTGGATGGATCCCTTCCCCCCAGCCTCTTGCCCACACCACACAGCTGGCTGCCACATTCCCTTTTCCTCCAGGCAGCACCTCCCAGGCAGCAAACTCACCTCTGCAGCAGGAGCTGCACAGCAGGAGCTGCACAGCAGGAGCTCTGCAGCACAGCAGCAGGAGGGGCCCAGCAGAGCCCTGCAGAGCTGCTGCAGCTGCCCCTGGGGGCAGGCTGTGAACAGAAGTGAAGACACCCGAGGGCCTGGGGTTGTTTTTATAAATAAAACAAAACAAAAGAGGTTTATTAAATCATTTTGAGACTTGAAAGAAGTCACAATAATTTCAGTGCACTCAACAGTGACAGCAAGTGCCTTCTGTACACCACCAACCCAAACGGATTGAGCCTGGCTGTAGAGAGAAAATCACTGCAGGGGGCAGGGCAGGAGGGGCAGGGAAGGAGCAGGAGAAGGGGCAGGGAAGGAGCAGGAGAAGGGGCAGGGAAGCATCAGGAGAAGGGGCAGGGAAACATCAGGAGAAGGGGCAGGGAAGGAGCAGAAGGGACAGGAGCAGGAGAAGGGGCAGGAGAAGGAGCAGGAGAAGGGACAGGAGAAGGAGAAGGAGCAGGAGCAGAAGAAGGGACAGGAGCAGGAGAAGGGACAAGGAAGGAGCAGGAGAAGGGGCAGGGAAGGAGAAGAGGCAGGGAAGGAGCAGGAGAAGGGGCAGGAGAAGGAAGGACAGGAGCAGGGCCAGGAGAAGGGTCAGGAGCAGGGCAGGGCCAGGAGAAGGGCAAGAGCAGGGGCAGGAGAAGAGTCAGGAGCAGGGCCAGGAGAAGGGCAAGAGCAGGGCCAGGAGAAGGGCAAGAGCAGGGCCAGGAGAAGAGTCAGGAGCAGGGCCAGGAGAAGGGCAAGAGCAGGGCCAGGAGAAGAGTCAGGAGCAGGGCCAGGAGAAGGGCAAGAGCAGGGGCAGGAGAAGGAAGGGCAGGAGCAGGGCCAGGAGAAGGTTAAGAGCAGGGGCAGGAGCAGGGCCAGGAGCAGGAGCAGGGCAGGGCCAGGGGAAGGGGCAGGAGCAGGGCAGGGCCAGGAGCAGGGCAAGAGCAGGGGCAGGAGGCAGCTCCAGCAGCAGGGCACTCAGGGCCCCACTGCCCTGAGTTTCCTGTGGGTTGTTTTGCTTTTCCAAGGTCCAGCCCCAGCAGCTGCCCTAGGCCAGGGCTGACTTCACCAGCCTGAAGCTGGCAGAGTCCCAGCACTCTCCTACATGATTTGATTATTGTTTCACTATGGCTCTTCCAACCACTGCCTGGAGGAAAACCAAACAACCCCAGAAAGCAAACCCAACCCTTTTCTAACGAGCACAAAGAAATGAGAGCTCCTTCTCCTCCTCCTCCTCCTCTGGCTGAGCTGGGGCAGGGGGCTGGGAGGGTTGGCTGTGGGCAGTGAGAGGTTGCAGAGCTGTGGGGCTGAGGACTTGGAGGGTTGGGGGTTGGAGTTTTTTTTGCCTTAAAAATAGTGCAGAGCCCAGCAGGGGACAGCAACAACAACAACAAAAGGTAACCAAAAGAGCATCCAAACAAAGGAGTTGTAGCTCGTGGCAGAACCCCATCTTCAGCTCCCCAGGGGATCAGCAGAGATCCTCACCAGGCTGTAGAGACTGTAATTTGCTCTATAAAAATACAGGATTTAGTTCTATTTACACCTTACAGCTCTCCCTTACCCAGCAAGCTCCACATAGACCAGCTGCAGAAACAACTGAGGAGGATGAGGATGATGATGATGAGAATGAGAATGAATCCCTCCCCCTGAGCACCTCCCCCCCAAAGCAACCCAGAGAGAAAGGAGAATGGGCACAAGATTGGTGGGCACAGGGGCTGGGCTGCACACCCCCCCCCCCGCCCAGGAGAGGGAATGGAATGTGGCCAAGTGTGGCTGGTGTGGGCTGGCAGAGCGCAGCCAGCTCTGTCCAGCACAGCTTCTCCCCCCGGCACGGCAGGCAGGGGCTGGGTCACCCGGGGCCAGGCCGGGCGCCCTGCTGGGCATCCTGCTGGGCATCCTGCCAGGTACCCTGCTGGGCATCCTGCCGGGCACCCTGCTGGGCATCCTGCCGGGCATCCTGCTGGGCATCCTGCTGGGCACCCTGCCGGGCATCCTGCTGGGCATCCTGCTGGGCACCCTGCCGGGCACCCTGCCGAGCACCCTGCTGGGCACCCTGCTGGGCATCCTGCTGAGCACCCTGCCGGGCTCCCTGCCGGGCGCCCTGCTGGGCATCCTGCCGGGCATCCTGCTGGGCATCCTGCTGGGCACCCTGTTGGGCGCCCTGCTGGGCATCCTGCTGGGCACCCTGCCAGGCACCCTGCTGGGCACCCTGCTGGGCACCCTGTTGGGCGCCCTGCTGGGCATCCTGCTGGGCATCCTGCCAGGTACCCTGCTGGGCACCCTGCTGGGCATCCTGCCAGGTACCCTGCTGGGCATCCTGCCAGGCATCCTGCCGGGCATCCTGCCAGGTACCCTGCTGGGCATCCTGCCGGGCATCCTGCTGGGCACCCTGCTGGGCACCCTGCTGGGCATCCTGCTGGGTACCCTGCTGGGCACCCTGCTGGGCATCCTGCTGGGCACCCTGCTGGGCATCCTGCCAAGCACCCTGCTGGGCATCCTGCTGGGCACCCTGCTGGGCATCCTGCCAGGTACCCTGCTGGGCACCCTGCTGGGCACCCTGCTGGGCATCCTGCTGGGCACCCTGCTGGGCATCCTGCCAGGTACCCTGCTGGGCATCCTGCTGGGCATCCTGCCGGGTACCCTGCTGGGCATCCTGCTGGGCATCCTGTTGGGTACCCTGCTGGGTGCCCTGCTGCACACCCTGCTGGGCATCCTGCTGAGCACCCTGCTGGGCATCCTGCCGGGTACCCTGCTGGGCATCCTGCCAGGTACCCTGCTGGGCACCCTGCTGGGCACCCTGCTGGGCATCATGCTGGGCACCCTGCTGGGTACCCTGCTGGGCATCCTGCTGGGCACCCTGCTGGGCATCCTGCTGGGCATCCTGCTGGGTACCCTGCTGGGCATCCTGCCGGGCACCCTGCTGGGCATCCTGCTGGGCACCCTGCTGGGCATCCTGCCGGGTACCCTGCTGGGCATCCTGCCAGGTACCCTGCTGGGCACCCTGCTGGGCACCCTGCTGGGCATCATGCTGGGCACCCTGCTGGGTACCCTGCTGGGCATCCTGCTGGGCACCCTGCTGGGCATCCTGCTGGGCATCCTGCTGGGTACCCTGCTGGGCATCCTGCCGGGCACCCTGCTGGGCATCCTGCTGGGCACCCTGCTGGGCATCCTGCTGGGCATCCTGCCGGGCACCCTGCTGGGCATCCTGCTGGGTACCCTGCTGGGCATCCTGCTGGGCATCCTGCCGGGCACCCTGCTGGGCATCCTGCTGGGTACCCTGCTGGGCATCCTGCCGGGCACCCTGCTGGGCATCCTGCTGGGCACCCTGCTGGGCATCCTGCTGGGCACCCTGCCGGCCAGGCTGCCGCTGCTGCCCCGGCCCAGCCGCGCCGGGGGGGCCCTGAGCAGTCACTTGCTGGGCTGCCTGCAGTGCCTGTTGCCCGAGAGGCTCATTGTCCGTGACCTCTGCCTCAGCACGGGCCTGGGGGGCAGCTCCAGCTCCTCGAACACAGGGTTCTCGATCAGCGCCGCGGCCTCCGGCCTCTCGGTGGGGCTGGGGGACAGCATCTCCTGCACCATGGTGTACTGCAAGGGACAGGGCACACTCACACAGCCTGCACCCCCCAGGGCACCAACCCCACTGCAGCCTCCTCTCAGGGAGCTGCAGGGAGCAAGGAGGTCTCCCTCAGCCTCCTCTGCTCCACACCAAACCCCCCCAGCTCCCTCAGCTGCTCCTCCTCAGCCCTCTTCTCCAGACCCTTCCCCAGCTCTGTTGCCCTTCTCTGGCCCTGCTCCAGCTCCTCAAGGTCCTTCTGGGAGTGAGGAGCCCAGAGCTGAACCCAGCACTCAAGCTGTGGCCTCCCCAGTGCTGAGCCCAGGGGCACAATCCCTGCCCTGCTCCTGCTGCCCACAGCACTGCTGCTCCAGCCCAGGCTGCTGGTGGCCTCCTTGCCCCCCTGAGCACCCCCTGGCTCCTCTCCAGCTGCTGGCACCCAGCACCCCCAGGGCTTTCTCTGCTGGGCAGTTCCCAGCCCCTCTGCCCCAAGCCTGGAGCCTCCATGGGTGGTTGCGACCCAAGTGCAGGACCCAGCCCTTGGCCTTGTTGACCTTGGCTCCTGGATCCAGCCTGGCCAGATCCCTCTGCAGAGCCTCCCAAGCCTCCAGCAGAGCCCCACTGGCACCCAGGGCAGTGCCATCTGCACACTGAGGGAGCTCAATCCCTCACCCAGATCACTGATAAAACATCAGAGCCCTGGCCCAGCCCTGAGCCCTGGGGACAGCACTGGTGACCAACCAGCACTGGAGCTAACTCCGCTGCCCAGCAGTGCCTGGGCCTGGCCCCCTGGCCACTAACACAAAATGCTCCACAACAGCTTTTGGGTTTCCCCTACAGAGCAGAGAGCTGCAGTGCTGAGGCAGCAGTGCTGAGGCAGCAGCTGCAGTGCCCAGTGCCAGACTCACCTCTTGTGCATATTTCTGAGTGAAGAGTGGTGGAAACTTCAGATTCCTAACATCACTCAGGGTCTGTGGAAACAAACAGGGAGAGCCCTATGGTAACCCTTCCAAAATGCCAGCCAGGACTCCCCCAGATCCCTGCAAACAAATCAGCCTGATGGCAAAGCTCCTTCTGGAAGGCTTCAGAGGGCAAAATCCACAGCCTGCTGCCCCTGGCCCTTTTCAGCAGGCTGTGATTTCCCAGCCAGCAGCACTCAGGCTGCAACAGGAACCACCCCACCAGAGCTCAGCTCTCTGCACTCTTGCACCACCCAGATGCACAAATTTCACACAGTCACAGAATTCCTGAGGCTGGGACAGACCCCTGAGCCCCCCCAGCCCAGCCTGTGACCCAACCCCACCACACAGCTACACCCTGCCACCAAGTGCCACATCCAACCTGTCCCTGAACACCTCCAGGGGCAGGGACTCCACCAGCTCCCTGGGCAGCACATCCCAGGGTCTGATTCCCCTTTCCATCAGGAAGTGCTTCCTGACATCCAACCTAACCCTCCCCTGGCACAGCTTCAGGCCATGGCCTCTTGTTCTGGCACAAGTTGCCTGGGAGCAGAGCCTGAGCCCCACCTGGCTACAACCTCCCCTCAGGGAGCTGTAGAGAGTGCTAAGGTCCCCCCTGAGCCTCCTCTTCTCCAGGCTGAACACCCCCAGCTCCCTCAGCCTCTCCTCATCACTTTCCCTCCACTCCCTTCCCCAGCCTGGTTGCTCTGCTCTGGACCTGCTCCAGCAGCTCAAGAGCTTCCTTGCAGTGAGGTCCCAGAGCTGCCCAGTGCTGGAGGTGAGGCCTCCCCAGTGCCCAGCACAGGGCAGAATTCCATCCCAAGTGCTGCTGGCCACACTGCTCCTCACACAAGCCAAGATGCCCTTGGCCTTCTCTGCCCCCTGGGCACACTGCTGGCTCCTGTGCAGCTGCTGCCCCCCAGCACTGCCAGGTCCCTCCCTGCCAGCTGCTCTCCAGACACTCAGCCCCAGGCTGTAGCCTCCATGGGGCTGTTGTGCAGGACCCTGCCCCTGGCCTTGTTGAATCTGCCAGAGCAGGGCATCCAGGGCAGGGCACACAGAACACATCCAGGGGGGGCTGGAAAGGCTCCAGAGCAGGAGACTCCACAACCTCTCTGGGCAGCCTGCTCCAGGCTCCAGCACCCTCCCAGGGACAAAGGTTTCCCTCCTGCTCCCCTGGCACCTCCTCTGCTCCAGCTTGCCCCCAGTGCCCCTTGTGCTGTCCTTGGCCATCCCTGAGCAGAGCCTGGCTCCAGCCCTGCACATCTTTATCCCAGCACTGAGGGCAGCCCTCAGGCTGCTCTGCTCCAAGCTCCAAGCCCCAGCTGCCTCAGCCTGTGCTCACAGGGAGCTGTTCCACTGCCTGCAGCAGCTCTGTGCCTCTGGGCTGGACTCTCTCAGGCAGTTCCTTGAGGTCCTTCCTGAACTGAGGGCCCAGAACTGGACACAAGATTCCAGCTGTGGCCTCCCCAGGGCAGAGCAGAGGGGCAAAAGAACCTCTCTGATCTGCTGACCACAGCCCTTCTAACCCACCCCAGGGTGCCCTTGGCCTCCTTGGCCCCAAGGGCTCCTTGCTGGCTCAGGGGCATCCTTCTGCCCACCAGGACTTTGTTCTCCTCTATCCTCCTTACTCAGCTTTTAAGTGATCTGCTCCCAAGCATCTGCTGTGGAAATAAAATGCCCTGCCACAGCCTCCGGGCTGCCAGCCTCAGGCAGAAGCAGGTCTCACTCTCCTCCCCTGGGGATCTTCCCAGCTCACTGCCACTCACTGTGCACCAACCTGCTAGGCTGCCTCACCAGGCAGAGGTTTTGCTTCAGCAAGCAGTGCTAATGCTTGGCTGATGCCAGGGCTCAGTGTAACAATGTGGAAGCAGCCACTGGAGTAGCTGCACTCCAGCCATGGGCAGGGGAGGGCTGGGAGGTTCTGGTGGGGCTACCAACAGAGCAAAAGGACAGTGACAGCCCTGGGGAGCTGGGCAGGCTCTTCACCCTCTTGTCTCCACAGATCCATAGCATGGGTTGGGTTGGAGAGGACCTTCAGGATCATCCAGCTCCAACCCCCTGCCGTGGGCAGGGACACCTCCCACCAGCACAGGCTGCTCAGGGCCTCATCCTCATGAAGTACATCAGAGTTGAGGCAGTTTCAGGCACACTCTGATCACTCTGCTGCTAGCCTCAGAACAGAAACTGGAAGGACAAAGCTGCATGAGATCCTGAGAAGCCAGGACAGAATGATAGAAGGGTTTGGGCTGGAACAGCTCTCTGAGCTCACCCAGTCCAACACCAACCCAACCCCACCATGGCCTCCAAACCATGGCCCAGCTGCCATGGCCACAGGGTTCTGGAGCACCTCCAGGCATGGGGACTCCACCACCTCCCTGGGCAGCCTCTGCCAGGCCCTGACCACTCCTGCAGCACAGAAACTTTCCCTCATCTCCAACCTCAGCCTCCCCTGGCACAATTCCAGGCCATTCCCCCCCTCTCCTATCACCTGAGACTAGGGAACCCAACTAGCTCCTTGCTGGGTGCAGGTGCCAGTCAAAGTGATTGTCTTCAGGGGGGCTGCAGCTGCTGTGGGTGGGAGGGGTTGAATCAAGCACTGCCTCTCTTCCAGACCATGCCCTGGTGTCTCATTAATGTCAGAGCACTTGAAGCAAGAGAATGCAGCACCAGCCCAGCTGAGGCTGCCCCCAAGGCCTGAGCCAAGCTGCTCCTTGCATCTCTGCTAACAGCAATCCATCCTCACAGGGAACTGAGCCCCTCCAGGCACAGGTTCAAATGACTCTCTCCTTCCTGCTCACCATAAACAGGAGGAGAAACCTTCCTGGCTGTAGCCCCTGTCCTCTGTGACCTTGTACCTGAGCAGGATGGCTCTCAGGTGCATTATAACAGCAAGGAAGGGTTGTGGTGCAGCTCCAGAGCTCCCAGCTTCACAGTGGATGCCCTGAAGGTGCCCTGAAGTGGGGAGACTGTGCTCAGAGCTGTGTGACACTCACAGCTCAAACTGTGAGCCACAGTCCTCACTAAGAGCTTTGGGTGCCAAGCACTGCAGGAGCAGAGCAAGGAAGGAGCAATAAAACTCCACAGTGTGGCTCCAGCTCTGGCATGAGAAGCAAGCTGGCAGTCCCCCAGTCACAAGCTGGATTTGTGGCCTGGATCCTCGGGCCTCCCAGCTGAGCAGCTGCTCTCACCTGGCTTGAGCACAGAGCAGCTTTGCACAGGAGTTAAGGCCTCAGCCCAAGTGCACAGAGCAGGAAGACTGAAATTTCCTTGCAGGGATGCAGGGGGTCTGCCCAAGGCTGATACAGAAGCTGTGCTCCTAACTGCAAGGCTTTGTCAGACTGGAAGGGAAGCCCTGGGAGAGGTTTGCCCAGGGGAGCAGCTGCTGGAAGCAGAGCATCCAAGTGAGGAGCAGCCAGTGCCATACATACCCTGACCCTCTCCATCTGTGTGCTGAAAGGGTAGAGCAGCTCGAAGAGGATCAGCCCCAAGGAGAAGATGTCCACCTTGTGTGAGTAGGTGTTCCCACAGATCTGCAAGGGCAACATGGGAGAGGTCAGCCAAGCTGCTCCCTGGGGACACCATGCACACAGCACCCCTGGCACTCAGGCTGTGCAAGTCACCAAGCTGTGTGCACAGCTCAGCACCCCAGGGCTGGCAGAACCTTGGCCAAGGGGGAGCAAGGCCCTGTGTAATCAGCTCCTCTCTGTAGGGCTAAAGGTCTCAACTCAGGTTCAGAGAACCATTTGGGCTGGAGAAGACCACAGGCTCACAGGATGTGAGGGGTTGGCAGGGACCTCTGGAGATCTCCCAGTCCATCACCCTGCCAGAGCAGAAGCAGAGAATCCAGCACAGGTCACACAGGAACACATCCAGACAGGGCTGGAAAGGCTCCAGAGAAGGAGACTCCACAACCTCTCTGGGCAGCCTGCTCCAGGGCTCTGGGACCCTCACAGTCAAGAAGTTCCTCCTCATGCTGAGCTGGAACCTCCTGTGCTGCACTTTTCATCCATTGCCTCTTGGCCTATCCCAGGGCACAGTGAGCAGAGCCTGTCCCTGTCCCTCCCTCCTGACCCCCAGCCCTCAGCTATTGATAGACATTGATCAGATCCCTCTCAGCCTTCTCCTCTCCAGACTCAACAGCCCCAGGGCTCTCAGCCTCTCCTCCCCAGGCAGTGCTGCAGTCCCTTCAGCATCCTTGGAGCCCTCCCTTGGCCTCTCTCCAGCAGATCCCTGTCCCTCCTGAGCTGGGGAGCCCAGAGCTGGATGCAAGATTCCAGGTGAGGTCTCAGCAGGACACCAGACCTTTAAGATCACTGAGTCCAAACATCCCCTCACTCCCCCAAGGCTGACAAAGCTTCACTCACTCACAGGTTCACCTCAGCCCTGGTGCTCAGCAGGGTGTCCTTGCTCAGCTGCCCTGCACCTGAGCCTCTGGAATGCATTCGGAGCAGGAGCAATGAAGGTACCCAAGCAGCAATCACAGCCACTCTAATTCATCTCTAAATCTATCTGGATTTGGAGTTATTGGCTGCTAAATCCATCTACACTTAGACTGACATCAAAATCTATCTGTCTTTCAGACCTACTGACATCTCCATCTGACTATAGTTAGATTGATTGACATCTAAATCTCTTATAGTTAGATTTATTGACATCTAAACCTGCCTGTGTTTCAACTTAGTTTCATCTCAATCTGTATTTATTGACCTCTAGATATTTAGACCAATTTACCTCTAGGTCTATGTTTAGATTTGTTTACACCTAGATCTACCTCTGTTAAGGTTTATGTGCATATAAATCTATCTGTAGATTAAGTTGTACCTGAACCTGCCTGAACTCAGATTTGTTTATAGCTGTATTTGGATTAATTTACTCCTAAGTCTATATTTATTTATATATAAATCAAGATCTATTGACATCTGACTCTATCTAGGTTTTAGATTTACACCTAAATCTGTCTGTATCCACATCAATTTCCCTCTGGGTTTAGACTCAAATCAACTTCCCTCTGGCTCTACACTTAGATCAATTTCCCTCTTGGTCCAGACTCAGATCAATTTCCCTTCTGGGTCTAGACTCAGATCAATTTCCCTCCAGGTCTAGACTCAGAGCAATTTCCCTCCGGCTCTAGACTCAGATCAATGTCCCTCCGTGTCTGGACTCAGATCAATTTCCCTCTGGGTCTACACTCAGATCAATTTCCCCTTGGGTCTGGACTCAGATCAATTTCCCTCCAGGTCTACACTCAGATCAATTTCCCTCTTGATCCAGACTCAGATCAATTCCCCTCCGGGTCTAGACTCAGATCAATTTCCCTCCAGGTCTACACTCAGATCAATTTCCCTCTTGATCCAGACTCAGATCAATTCCCCTCCGGCTCTACACTTAGATCAATTTCCCTCCAGGTCTAGACTCAGATCAATTTCCTTCTGGGTTCAGACTCAGATCAATTTCCCTCTGGTTCTACACTTAGATCAATTCCCCTCTGGGTCCAGACTCAGATCAATTTCCTCCAGGTCTAGACTCAGATCAATTTCCCTCTGGCTCTGCACTCCGATCAATTCCCCTCCGGGTCTGGACTCAGATCAATTCCCCTCTGGCTCTACACTTAGATCAATTCCCCTCTGGGTCCAGACTCAGATCAATTCCCCTCTGGCTCTAGACTCAGATCAATTCCCCTCTGGGTCCAGACTCAGATCAATTCCCCTCTGGGTCCAGACTCAGATCAATTTCCCTCTGGCTCTAGACTCAGATCAATTCCCCTCTGGGTCTGGACTCAGATAAATTTCCCTCTGGCTCTAGACTCAGATCAATTCCCCTCTGGGTCCAGACTCAGATCAATTCCCCTCTGGCTCTAGACTCAGATCAATTCCCCTCTGGGTCCAGACTCAGATCAATTCCCCTCTGGCTCTAGACTCAGATCAATTCCCCTCTGGGTCCAGACTCAGATCAATTCCCCTCTGGCTCTACACTCAGATCAATTTCCCTCTAGCTCTACACTCAGATCAATTCCCCTCTGGCTCTACACTCAGATCAATTTTCCTCTGGCTCTACACTCAGATCAATTCCCCTCTGGCTCCACAGCTATTCCCAACATTCACTCTGGACCTGGACTCCAAGCTCTGCCTTGAGGGGCAGAGACTTTCAGCACCCTGCTGGAGCAGCCTGCTGCCAGGAGGGCCGGGAAGGCTGCAGGGGGGAGCAGGGAGCACCAACCTGTTCTGGGCTCATGTAGAGCTTGGTGCCCACTTGCCCTGTGTGCCTGGCGTAGGCTGGCATCGGGGTGAGCACCGACTCCTCCTCCTCATCTTGGTCCATGGCAGTCACCAGGCCGAAATCCCCAACCTTCACTATGTCATCCAGGGTGAAAAAGATGTTGGAAGGCTAAGAGGAAACAAGAGGGGGAGAGAAAGGTAGGGGTGAGTGAGGCAGAGGGCTCCTGGGGCCACTGCGGCCTCATCCAGCTCCGCTCTGCTGGCAAGGCAAGGAAGCTAGACACAGAAATAGAGAGATACACACTGACCCCAGGCTGGGCAGGGACTTGGGGGTGCTGGGGGAGGAGAAGCTCAGCAGGAGCCAGCAGGGAGCACTTGCAGCCCAGAGAGCCAAGCAGAGCCTGGGCTGCAGCAAGAGAAGTGTGGCCAGCAGGGCCAGGGAGGGGATTCTGCCCCTCTGCTCCACTCTGCTGAGACCACAGCTGCAGCTCTGGGGCCAGTGCTGGAGCCTCTGTGCCAGGAAGGATCTGGAGGGGCTGGAAGGTGTCCAGAGAAGGGCCACGAGGAGGAGCAGAGGGCTGGAGCTGCTCTGCTGTGAGGACAGACTGAGGGAGTTGGGGTTGTGCAGGCTGGAGAGGAGAAGGCTCCCAGGAGACCTCATTGTGGCCTTCCAGGACCTGCAGGGGGCTCCAGGAAAGCTGGGGAGGGACTTTTGAGGGTGTCAGGGAGGGATAGGACTGGGGGGGATGGAGCAGAACTAGAAGTGGGGAGATTGAGATTGGCTGTGAGGAAGAAGTTGTTCCCCAGGAGGGTGGTGAGAGCCTGGCACAGGCTGCCCAGGGAGGTGGTGGAAGCCTCCTGCCTGGAGGTGTTTGCAGCCAGGCTGGAGGTGGCTGTGAGCAACCTGCTGTGGTGTGAGGTGTCCCTGCCCATGGCAGGGGGTCGGAGCTGGCTGAGCCTTGAGCTCCCTTCCACCTCTGACAGCTCTGTGGTTCTAAGGCTCCACAAGCAGCAGGCTGCCAGAACCAGCTGGGAAGCTGAGGGAAGAAGAATGATTCTGGCATCAAACCCCAGAGTGCTCAGCTCTTCTCACCCAGGGGAGGTGTCCTGGCACTACCCAGGGCTGCAGGAAGCCACCAGCTGCTGGCAAGAGCACAGAGAAGTTCTCCAGCCCTCCCTCCTCACATGGCAAGTTCCCAGCAGCTGCTGCTGGCTCCTGGGGTTTATTCTCACCCCAAGTGCCACACTCATTTGCACCTAGCACCTCAGCTTGGGCTTCTCTGCCCAGCACATGGGGGTGCTGGGTGCCAGCAGCTGGAGATGAGCCAGCAGTGCCCAGCTGGGCAAGGAGGCCACCAGCAGCCTGGCCTGGAGCAGCAGTGCTGTGGGCAGCAGGAGCAGAGCAGGGATTGTGCCCCTGGGCTCAGCACTGGGGAGGCCACAGCTTGAGTGCTGGCTTCAGCTCTGGGCTCCTCACTCCCAGGACACTGAGAGGTTGGAGCAGGGCCAGAGAAGGTCCCTGAGGAGCAGCTGTGCCCAACACAACCCAGCTGAGTCTGGACAGAAGGCTGAGAGCTCTGCAGCTCCCAAGAGCAGCGACAGCAGAGGTCTGCCTGAGCCCCCCCTCAGCTTCTTTGCCAGCTACCAATGGCCTCAGCCTTGACCTTCTGACAGGAGACTGACCTGAGAGGTCCCCCCTGCTGGGACAGAGCTCAGAGGGGTTTACAGCAGATTTTCGTTCTGGATGATCCCCTCAGCTGGGAAAGCCTTTTAGACCATGGAGTGCAACCACTGCCCAGGCTGGGACTAACCCACAGCCCTCAGCACCACAGCTCTGCCTCTGCAACACACCTCCAGGGATGGGCATGCAGCAACCTCCCTGGGCAGCCTGGGCCAGGCTCTGAGAAGCCTTCCAAGCCAGAAGCTTCTTCTACTCTCCAACCTAAACCTCCCCTGGGGAAACCCAAGTGTGGGAATTGGAGCAGCAGGACCTGAGAGGCCTGTAAGAGATGAGGCAGGTTCCAAAGCAGAGTTGTGTTTGTCAGCCTGGAAGTGTGGGGTGAAAGCCTCCTGCTCTGTGCCTGCAGGAGGCAGCTCTGTGACTGCCCTGAGCCTGCAGGTGAGTGAAGGAATTTGTGTCTGTGGAATGATGTGGCACAGCTCTGGCTCTTGTACCCTTGCCCACATCTCACACCAGCCACCTGGGGAGAGGTGAGGCCCTCAGATGTGTTAGTAAAATGTCTTCAGTCACCACACTGGAGGCCATGATCAATCCCCTGTGACACCTCAGGCCACTGCCTCTCCTATCACCTGAGCCTAGGCAGCAGAGCCCAACCCCAGCCCACTGCAGCCTCCTCTCAGGAGCTGTAGAGAGCAAGGAGGTCTGCCAGCTGCCAGCTGCCCTGCTGCCAGAGAGGCTTGCCCTGCCCTGAGGGATGATTCCTCTTCACTCCATGGGGCACTGCACCTCCAGGTGACTGTGCAGACCTGAACTCAGCTCCTGTAAGCCCCTGCCGAAGTCACTGATGAGACTCAGCTGCTCCAGCAGGGTTTCTCTCCCCTGCCATACACAGACTGTGGCCAGTTCCACACTCAGGATCTGCCAGTTTAAAGCAGGGGCTGGCACTGAGCTACCAGCCTGGCACTGCACAAGCAGCAGGCAAGTTTGGAACTGCTGCTGCCCAGGTCTGGCATGCAGCAGAGGGACCAGGACCCTGTGATGTCATTTGAGTCAGTCCAGGCCTCCCAGGGAACTACAGCACCAGAGGCTTCTGCAGGATGCCCTGGGGACAGAGCAGTCCAAGACCTTCTGACAGCAGTCAAGGAGAAGCTGTTTGCCTGCAGGACACAGCCAGGCAGGTATCCAGCTCCAGCCAGCAAGTGGGGAGCTGAGGCAGGCAGAGAATCACAGCACTGTCTGGGCTGGCAAAGCCCTTCCAGAGCAGCCAGCACAGCCATGCTCTGCCTCTGCCCAGGCTGGGGCTGAGCCATGGCCCTCAGCACCACAGTTCTGCCTCTCAAACACCTTCAGGCATGGGCATTCACCCACCAGCCTGGGCAGCCTGGGCCAGGCTTGGAGAAGCCTTTCAGTCAAGAAGTTTCTTCTAATGTCTAACCTAAACCTCCCCTGAAGCAAGTTGAAGCCATTTCCTCTTGTCCTGTTCCCAGGCAGCAGAGCCCAAACGCCCCTGGCTGCAGCCTCCTCTCAGGGAGCTGCAGAGAGCAAAGAGCTCTCCCTCAGCCTCCTCTGCTCCACACCAAACCCCCCCAGCTCCCTCAGCTGCTCCTCCCCAGCCCTCTTCTCCAGACCCTTCCCCAGCTCTGTTGCCCTTCTCTGGCCCTGCTCCAGCTCCTCAAGGTCCTTCTGGGAGTGAGGAGCCCAAAGCTGAACCCAGCACTCAAGCTGTGGCCTCCCCAGTGCTGAGCCCAGGGGCACAATCCCTGCCCTGCTCCTGCTGCCCACAGCACTGCTGCTCCAGGCCAGGCTGCTGGTGGCCTCCTTGCCCCCCTGGGCACCCCCTGGGCTCATCTCCAGCTGCTGGCACCCAGCACCCCCAGGGCTTTCTCTGCTGGGCAGTTTCCAGCCCCTCTGCCCCAAGCCTGGAGCATTCATGGGGTGGTTGTGACTCAAGCCAGCACCCAGCCCTTGGCCCTGCTGCATTCTGTGGTGATCATGCCAATAAACAGATTTAACCCCCCAGCCCCCAACTCCTTTGCCACTGTGCCCTTTGAACACAAACCTTGAGATCCCTGTGCATCAGTCCCTTGCTGTGCAGGAAGTCCACAGCTTCAGCTATCTGCAGGAATATCTGCAGGCACTCCGTCCTCTCCCTCTCCTCTATGCTGCACCTTCTGCTCATCCAGTCCTTGAGGTTCTCTTTCCTGCAGAGCTGCATCTGGATGTACAGGTAGACCTTTGGGGAGGGGGGCTTGACTTTGTCTGCAATGTTCTTAGAAAGGTCCAGGCTTAAACTTGTTGGCCTTGGTGGAGACACAGAGAGAGGACTTCCCGAGGCAGACTTCTTGTGCTCAGATTCCCTTGCACCTTTCGCCTTCTCCTCAGAGAAGCTCTCCCCGTGTGAAACACCAACTTTCTCCTCCTTGCTGGAGGCATTGCCACAGCCAGAGTCCTCAAACACAATAGAAGAGGAGGTGCCTTCCCTCAGGTGCCCTCCAGGAGCAGCTGAGGAGCAGGTCTCCAGGGAGCCCTCCAGGCCGTTGCTGTTGATGGTGCTGTCCTCTCCCTCACAGCCTGTGAGCACACTGTCCTGCAGGTTCAGCAGAGGGTCCTCTGACTGCTGCAGCTCCCTGTTGTCCGTGGCAGAGAACTCCAGAGGGGAAAACTGGCTTGCAGATGTGTCCTGCTGAGCACAGGGGATCCCCAGGGCCAGCTCCTGCTCCGAGCGAGTGGCGACCACTTCGATGTGCTCCCTGGCCGAGAAGGGCTCTGCTCGGATCTTGAAGGAGGGCACATCCATGGGGCTGGGAGAACTGAGAGGCCAGTCAGTGCTAGAGGAACACAACAGGCAGGTCAGCACTCTGGGCCTGCAAGCCACCCAAAGGCACTGCCAGGAGCCCAGGTTTAACTACTGCTGCTACTGAGAAACACATCATAGAATCCCAGAGTGGTTTGGGCTGGAAGGGACCTCAAAGATGATCCAGTTCCAGCCCCCTGCCATGGGCAGGGACACCTCCCACCAGCACAGGCTGCTCCAGGCCTCATCCAGCCTGGCCCTGAACACCTCCAGGGAGGAGACAGCCACAGCCTCCTTGGGCAACCTGTGCCAGAGTCTCACCACCCTCACTGCCAACAATTTCTTCCTTATATCCAGCCCTAATCTTCCCTCCTCAAGCTTTAACCCACTGCCCCTCATCCAATCCCCACAGGCCCTTCTGAACAGTCCCTCCCCAGCCTTGCTGCAGGTCCAGTCTAAGTCTGCCCTCTTTCAGCTTCCCTCATCCTGCCATGTGGGAATTGGAGCAGCAGGACCTGAGAGGCCTGTAAGAGATGAGGCAGGTTCCAAAGCAGAGTTGTGTTTGTCAGCCTGGAAGTGTGGGGTGAAAGCCTCCTGCTCTGTGCCTGCAGGAGGCAGCTCTGTGACTGCCCTGAGCCTGCAGGTGAGTGAAGGAATTTGTGTCTGTGGAATGATGTGGCACAGCTCTGGCTCTTGTACCCTTGCCCACATGTCACACCAGCCACCTGGGGAGAGATGGGGCCCTCAGATGCATTAATTATTGTGGCCTTCCAGGATCTGCAGGGGGCTGCAAGAACGCTGGGGAGGGACTTGTGAGGGTGTCAGGGAGGGATAGGACTGGGGGGGATGGAGCAAAACTAGAAATGGGGAGATTGAGATTGGCTGTGAGGAAGAAGTTGTTGCCCATGAGGGAGGTGAGAGCCTGGCACAGGCTGCCCAGGGAGGTGGTGGAAGCCTCCTGCCTGGAGGTGTTTGCAGCCAGGCTGGAGGTGGCTGTGAGCAACCTGCTGCAGTGTGAGGTGTCCCTACCCATGGCAGGGGGTTGGAACTGGCTGAGCCTTGAGGTCCCTTCCAGTCCTGACAGTTCTGTGACTCTGTGGTTAATCAATTTGTCTTCAGTGTAAGCAATCACTACATTGAAGTCCATGACCACTCTGCTGAGTCACTCTCACTCCCACAGCCCCTGTCCAAAGTCTCTCCTCAGCTCTCCTGGAGCCCTTCAGGTACTGGAAGGCTGCTTTGAGGTCACCCAGAAGCCTTCTCTTCTCCAGGCTGAACAGCCCCAACTCTCCTAGACTGTCCCCACAGGGGAGGTTCTCAGGCCTCTGACCACCTTGGTGGCCTCCCCTGGAGGGGGAGGTGTGGGAATCACTAAGCAGCAGGGCTCAGCAGCCCTTCTGCTGCAGAGGGTGGTGTTCCCTCAGTGAGACAAGAGTGCTGCTCAGAGGGACACTGAGCAAGCTCTGCTGCCTGGGCTCCCAGGGTGCAGTCAGGCTCATGAGCAGCAGCAGAAGCAGCAGCCCTGCAGACTGAGGTGCCTGACAGTGCCTGTTGGAGCTGCCTTGGAAGAGTGACAGCTGTGAGATGGTCATTTGATGCCTGAAATATAAAGGTTGCAACCTTCTCCAACGGGTTGGGCAGGTTCAGGTGCTATTATGAGGCCACTAAAGAGTCTGGGATGAGGCCCCATTCCTTGGCTGCTAACACCCCCCGACTTTTGCCTCTCTCCTAACACCCTTCATCTCATTTCCCATTTTTAACTACTCCTACCAAGCTTTCAAAATGCTCACTCTCATTATCCCTCACAGACTCCTGCTGAAATGAAGTCACTGGAGCACTGAAGGACTGAATGAGATTCACCTAAAGCAGTGGAAAGGAGCAAAGAAGAGAGAGATGCCAGAGTGTAAAACCTCATCAGAGTAGCCATGCCCCAAACTTCCAACCATGGGAAGTTTCAGTCACAGAAGCTGCATTAGAGAACTGCAAGATGTTTCCTGAGCTGAAAGAAGGACCTACAACAGAGGACCCAAAGAGAGGACCCAAAAATGCAGAGAAGCTATGACCAAGTGTGATGTAGTTGAATCACAGAACCGTAGAATGAGTTGGGTGGGAAGGGAGCCTCCAAGGGCAGCTTGGCCAAGCCCTGCAGGCAGCAGGGACAGCTCCAGCTAGAGCAGGCTGCCCAGGGACACAGCCAGGCTGAGCTTCAATGGCTCCAGGGACAGAGCCTCAACCCCAGCCCTGGGCAGCCTGTGCCAGTGTCTCCCCAGCCTCCCTCTGCAGAACTTCCTCCTCATGTCCAACCTAACTCTGCCCTGCTCCAGGTTCAAACCACTGCCCCTGGGCCTATCCCCACAGCCCCTTCTGAACAGTCCCTCCCCAGCCTGCCTGCAGCTCCCCTGCAGATATTGAACTGCAGCTCTGAGGTCTGCCTGGAGCCTTCTCTTCTCCAGGCTGCACAGCCCCAGCTCTCCCAGCCTGGCCCCACAGGGGAGGTTCTTCAGGCACCCCAATCTATGCTGTGAGGTTTGAGCATCCAGCATTGATGGCTTGGATGGCTTCATATTCCTATGGCTGTGCCCTGCTGTCGGGGAATTTGAAGCCATCCAAGCCATGACCTGACTTGACCCATGGCCTGGAAGTGTACAACAACATTTGCCTGTTGTTGCTAGGGGAAAAGTTCCCAGTGAGGAGCCCTGGAGCCCTCCCCAGGCTGAGCAGCCCCAGCTCTCCCGGCACAGCTAACGCCCAGCTCTCTGCTGCACAGCCCCTGGGCTCCCCACCAGCTCTCCAGTTCTGTTGCTGCCCCATCTCCAACTGAACTGTTAAGCTTCCCCCAGCCCTGAGTTACCTCTCATCTTTCAGCCACTGCTCATCCATCTTCTCCTGCCAGCTCTCCGGGGGAGCCTCCAGCCAGGCGTTGAAGTAGCGCACGATGCCCGGGTGCTCCAGCTTGGCCAGGGCCTTCACCTCCCGCATCACCTTCTCGCGGGCCAGCTCCCTGCCGGGCCAGCACACAACAGGGGCACGCTCAGAGGGCAGCAGCGTGGCACAGACACCTCTGCAGAGCAGCTCAGCACAGCCAGGGAGCCCAGCAGTGCTGCTCCTCACACAGACAGACAGACAGCCAGACAGCCGCCCCCCCTGAGAACGCCTTCAGAGGGCTGCAGCAGCAGGGTCTGCTCCCAGCAGCTCAGCACTCAGCCAGCTGCTCTCAAATCATGGCAGGCAGCAGAGCTGAGCAGGAGAGCTTCATGCTCCCCATTCTCCCAAGGGACAGAAAAAAGAGCCCTAAGCAGCAATGCCCTACAGGGCTGCAGGAGACACTGACAGCAGAGGAGGGAGGCAGGCAGGGACACCTTGGTGCTTCTTTCTTCATTGGCACAGAATAAGGAGGCTCCAGGATGACCATCTCCAGAGTGGGGCTGATTAGTGTGGAGAGGAGAAGGCTGAGAGGGAGCTGATCAATGTCTGTCAATAGCTGAGGGCTGGGGGTCAGGAGGAAGGGGCCAGGCTCTGCTTGGTGGTGCCCAAGGACAGCACAAGGACCAACAGGGACAAGCTGGAAGCCAGGAGGTTCCACCTCAACAGGAGGAGAAAATTCTCTGGTGTGAGGCTGCTGGAGCCTGGAGCAGGCTGCCCAGAGAGGTTGTGGAGTCTCCTCTGGAGCCTTTCCAGCCCCATCTGGATGTGTTCTGTGTGCCCTGCCCTGGGTGCTCCTGCTCTGGCAGGGGTTGGGCTGGGTGAGCTCTGCAGATCCCTTCCAAGCCCTGTGTTCTGTGATTCTATGGACAGGCAAGCAGGCAGCCTGCTGGTATCCTGACCTAATTAATTTCTCTTCAGAAAACCACAACTGGATCAAGTCAGGTCAGTTGGTTTGACTGGCTTTGAGTATGCTGGGAAAAGAAGACTTTAGGCTACCTTAAATGTCTTTACTGTCAAAGAGTCACACTGCTGTAACACATTCAAGACAGAGGCATTCTGGATGTCATGGCTTTACCCTCCCTCTACTGGCCTGCCTGTTGCTGTCCTAACTTGAGATTTCCAGCAGCAGTGTCTCCCATCTCCCACTAAAAGGAACTGCTGCAAGCTCTGTGTAGGGGAATTCAGCAGCATGGCTTGAGCACCTATGACTGAAAGACAAGGGAGGGGTTGTGGGACCAAAAACTGAAACAAAATGGGCAAATGGAGTCAGAAAAGCTGGGCAGGGAGAGAGGAAAGGGAAAAAGAAGGTAGGAAAGGTAAGGAGAGGAAGGAGAGAAGCAAATTAACAGTGCTACAAATGAGTGGTGCTGTTGTCAAAGGCTCTAATCAACAAGGGAATCAAAGCAGCTCAGGCCTTCATCCAGCCTGGAGGTGTTCAAGGCCAGGCTGGATGAGGCCTTGAGCAACCTGGGCTGGTGGTAAGTGTCCCTGCCCATGGCAGGGGGTTGGAACTGGCTGATCTTTGAGATCCCTTCCAACCCAACCCACTCCATGGATCTCTGAGCTGCCATGGGGCTGCAGCATCCTCACAAGGGTCCTGCTCTGCCAGCACTTCAGCCAAGCAGCTCACCCTCTGCTGGGATGCCAACTTCTCCATGCCAAACCCAAGTCAGCCCCCCCATGAGGGGTGTGTCCTGGATGGCAGAGGGGTGCTGGGCAGGCAGGGCAGGAGCAGCTGGGGCAGGAGCAGCTGGGGCAGGAGCCCCTGGGGCAGCAGCCCCTGCCCCTTCACCTGTTGGGCAGCCGGATGCGTTTGATGGCGTAGTTGCAGTCGTCCACTTTGTTCCTGGCTTCAAAGACCACTCCAAAACCCCCACGGCCCAGGCACTGAATGGGCTCAAAATCTGTCAGGTACCTGGGAGAGGGGAGGGGGCAGGGGCAGAAGAAAGGAGGGAGAAGAAAAATGTGTTAGTACAGAGAGAAAACCCCAAGGCATTTACCACTGAGAGTGAAACCTTCCTGGGAAGTGCAGGGAGCAAACTGAAGCAGCAAGTGGTGCATGGGGCAGCAGCTTGGGCCTGTGGCCACCAGCATCCTGGGGGGCAGCAGGAAAAGTGTGGCCAGCAGGGCTGGGGAGGTTCTGCTGCCCCTCTGCTCTGCCCTGCTGAGACCACAGCTGCAATGCTGTGTCCAGTTTGGGGCTCCCCAGCTCAAGAGAGACAGAGAGCTGCTGGAGAGAGTGCAGGGGAGGCTGTGAGGATGCTGAAGGGAGTGGAAGAGCTCTGCTGGGAAGAGAGACTGAGAGCCCTGGGGCTGATTGGTGTGGAGAGGAGAAGGCTGAGAGGGATCTGATCAATGTCTGTCAATAGCTGAGGGCTGGGGGTCAGGAGGAAGGGGCCAGGCTCTGCTTGGTGGTGCCCAGGGACAGCACAAGGACCAACAGGGACAAGATGGAAGCCAGGAGGTTCCACCTCAACAAGAGGAGAAACTTCTCTGGTGTGAGGCTGCTGGAGGCCTGGAGCAGGCTGCCCAGAGAGGTTGTGGAGTCTCCTGCTCTGGAGCCTTTCCAGCCCCCCCTGGATGTGTTCTGTGTGCCCTGCCCTGGGTGCCCTGCTCTGGCAGGGGTTGGGCTGGGTGAGCTCTGCAGGTCCCTTCCTAATGTTCTGTGATTCTGTGATCTATGGAGTGTGGTCAGAAGATCCAGGGAGGTTCTCCTCCCGCTCTACTCAATGCTCAGCAAGAGCTAAAGAACCTTTGGGGGCAAAAGCATGGGGCTGGCATCTTTTCAGTGGTGCCCATTGATAGGACAAGGGGCAATGGGCACCAAGTGGGACACAACTGATTCAAGAAGCAGTCTCCCATTCCATGGATGAGGAGGACATACAAGAGCAACATTCCTGCTGACAGGTGTCCTGGAGACACTCTGGGATTGCTTACAGCTGCAGGCTCCCATTGGGTGCTTGGTGTCAGCTGGTGATTATCCTGCTGAGCTGGAGAACAACAACAACTGATCTCTTTCCTCTGGATAGGTCTCACACTGACATCTCCAGGCAGACCTTAGAGCAACCTTCCAGTGCCTGAAGGGGGCTACAAGAAAGCTGGGTGAGGCTTTGAGGAACCTGCTCTAATGGGAGGTGGGAGATGTCCCTCTGCTCATGGCAGGGGGCTGGAGCTACATGATCTGGAAGGTCCTTTCCAACTGAAAGCACTCTGTGATTCTCTGCCTTTCCCCCAGGGCTTGCAGTGACAGGACAAGGGCAGTGGGCTGACTCTGGAGGCTGGCAGACTTAGGCTGCAGATTAGGGAGAAATTCTTTAGAGGACCTTCTGTATTGGTTGTTTTTTAAACCCATAGCTTTAAACCAAAGAGAGAGACCTGGAGCTGCTGGAGCAGGTCCAGAGGAGGCCACAGAGATGAGCAGAGGCTGCAGAACCTCCCTGTGGGGACTGGCTGGGAGAGCTGGGGCTGTGCAGCCTGGAGAAGAGAAGGCTGCAGGGAGACCTCAAGCAGCCTTCCAGTACCTGAGGGGCTCCAGGAGAGCTGGGGAGGGACTTTGGACAAGGGCTGGGAGTGCCAGGATGAGGAACAATGACTTTGAGCTGGGAGGAGGGGAGACTGAGACTGGAGAGGAGAAGAAATTGTTGGCAGTGAGGCTGGGGAGACTCTGGCACAGGTTGCCCAGGGAGGCTGTGGCTGCCTCCTGCCTGGAGGTGTTCAGGGCCAGGCTGGATGAGCACAGGCTGGATGGAGCAGCCTGTGCTGGTGGGAGGTGTCCCTGGAAATAAGATGATATTCTGTGATCCTGCAAGCCCTGCAAGTGCAGTGCTGGATGAGCTCACCTGGACACATATCCAGAGCTCTTGACATCACTCCAGCTGCTCTCCTGGGTGTCTCCAGCAGCAGGCTCGTACTTGCTGTCCGTCTGGCACTGCGTCTCCGACTCCTTCCGCAGCTGAGAAGGGACCAAGACAACAACAATAAAAACCAACCCAAGCAATCAGCTCCTCAGGTACTTCAGACCCATTTGTACCCCTGGCTATGGCAGTAACTGATATCACTGAAAGCATCTCCAAAGCTCTGCTCTGATTAGGAAGTTCTTCAGCATGAGGGTGGGGAGACTCTGGCACAGGTTGCCCAGGGAGGCTGTGGCTGCCTCCTCCCTGGAGGTGTTGAAGGCCAGGCTGGATGAGGCCTTGAGCAGCCTGCCCTGGTGGGAGGTGTCCCTGCCCATGATGGGGAGGTTGGAGTAGATGATTCAAAGCAGGGCCATGAAAATGATCAGGAGACTGGAAGACTGCTGTGAGCACAGGCTGAGGGAGCTGGGGGTGTTCAGCCTGCAGAAGAGAAGGCTCCAGGGAGACCTTAGAGCTGCTTTCCAGTACCTGAAAGGAGCCACATGAAGGCTGCAGAGGGACTATTTCCAAAGAGCTGCAGTGACAGGACAAAGGGCAATGGTTTGAAACTGGAAGAGATTTAGACTGGATGTGAGGAACAAGTTCTGCACCAGGAGGCTGCTGGAACACTGGAGCAGGTTGCCCAGGGAGGTGGCTGGGGCCTCATGCCTGGAGATGTTCAAGGTGAGGCTGGAGATGGCTCTGGGCAACCTGATCCAGAGGAGGATGTCCCTGCTGAGTGCAGGGGGTTGGACTGGATGCCCTTTGGAGCTCCCTTCCAGCCCCAACCATTCTGTGATCTCTCAGCTCCCTTCCCAACTAAGCTGTTGTGGGGACTGAAGAGAAAGAGTTCATCGCTTTGGCTTTGGAACCTGGAACAGTTTGCTGACAAGGCAGCACAAACCCTGGTGGTGAAGAGGCCTTGAGAGGAACTGGGGGAGGAGACAGACAGATCATGAACCTCTGGTATTTTCCTGTTTTCTTCAGCTTTCCTCAGCAGATTAGAAGCTGTGAATTGCTTAGCCAGTCACTAAGTTCAGATTCACACAAGTTTTGTGGTGCTGGCATGGAAAAGTCCTGCTGGCCTCATGCTTGTTCTGTAGTAGAAATATACATGGGCCCTGAGTGCTAGCAAGGGAGTTGGATCCTGCCCTGTCTCTGAGCTACCCATGGTGCCCAGCCTCTCCTCCCAGGATCACAGTCTCACAGTTGGTTGGAAGAGACCTCAAGGATCATCGAGTCCAACCTGTCACCACAGACCTCCTGACTAGACCATGGCACCAAGTACCACATCCAATCCCCTCCTGAACACCTCCAGGGATGGGGACTCCACCACCTCCCTGGGCAGCACATCCCAATGACGAATGACTCTCAATGAAGAACTTTCTCCTCACCTCCAGCCTAAACTTCCCCTGGTGCAGCTTGAGACTGTGTCCTCTTGTTCTGCTGCTGGGTGCCTGAGAGAAGAGCCCAACCCCCACCTGGCTACAACCTCCCTTCAGGGAGTTGGAGAGAGCAATGAGGTCTCCCCTGAGCCTCCTCTTCTCCAGGCTAAGCAACCCCAGCTCCCTCAGCCTCTCCTCACAGGGCTGTGCTCCAGACCCCTCCCCAGCTTTGTTGCCCTTCTCTGGACACCTTCCAGCAGCTCAACATCTTTCCTAACCTGAGGGCCCCAGAACTGGACACAGGACTCAAGGTGTGGCCTAACCAGTGCTGAGCACAGGGCACAATGACTTCCCTGCTCCTGCTGGCCACACTGTTCCTGATGCAGGCCAGGATGCCATTGGCCTTCTTGGCCACCTGGGCACACTGCTGGCTTGTGTTCAGGCAGCTGTCAATCAGCACCCCCAGGTCCCTCTCTGCCTGGCTGCTCTCAGCCACTCTGACCCCAGCCTGTAGCTCTGCATGGGGTTGCTGTGGCCAAAGTGCAGCCCCTGGCACTTGGACTTGTTGAATGCCATCCTGTTGGACTCTGCCCATCTGTCCAGTCGGTCGAGGTCCCTCTGCAGAGCCCTTCAGCCCTCTAACTGACCAACATCTGCTCCCAGCTTGGTGTCATCTGCACATTTGCTGATGACTGACTCAATGCCCTCATCCAGATCATCAATGAAGATGTTAAAGAGCACAGGGCCCAGCACTGCTCCCTGGGGCACAGCACTGGTGCCTGGCTGCCAGCTGGCTGTGGCACCATTCACCACCACTCTCTGGGCTCAGCCTCCAGCCAGTTCCTAACCCAGCTCAGAGTGCTGCTGTCCAAGCCAGGGGCTGACAGCTTGGCCAGGAGTTTGCTGTGGGGACAGTGTCAAAGGCCTTGCTGAAGTCCAGGCAGACCACATGCACAGGCCTCCCCACATCCACCAGGCAGTCACCTGATCATAGAAGGAGATCAGGTTGGAGAGGCAGGATGCTGCAGGGCTCTGTGCCTCAGCGTGCTACGTAACATCAGGGACCAGGAGACAAAGTGATTGTCTCAGCTGAACTCACAGTGGAAGATAAAAGCCTTGAAAAAGCTCAGCTCCTTTTCCCTGGACACAAGGTAAGCAGCTGAGGACAACAAAGATGGGGAATACTCTGACTCAGGAACAGAACTCTGTCCTGGAAGCCTGCCGGCAAATCTTTCAGCAGCATGGGAAGTCCATCAGTCCCTCTGTGCTCCAGCAGATGCTCCTGTGGGCTACTGAGCATCACCCTTCCATCACTTGTCAGACTGTGCACCATCCAGAAGTCTGTGATAAGGCTGGGCAAAGCTTTGGGACTCTGCTACAAAGGATGAAAACTGCCAACAGGGCTGCTAAGTACTTGGCAAACACTTTGTGAAGCGTTGAACACCCAGGCTGGGTCACAAGAGAGGGTTTCTCAAGGGGCTTCAGCACCGCCAGAAGCAATCTCAGCCTCTGTGCCCTTAAGTGGCGCTGTGGCTGCTCCCGACACGGGGCCAGCACCGCAAGCCTCGGCAGCTTCACCCCCTGCTGAGCCAGAGCTTCCTGAGCCTGCTGACAAAACTGCTCGGAAAGAGGAGCCTGAGGAGCCTGAGGAGCCTGGGCTCTGTCTCTTCGATCCTGCTGACAAGTGGCAGCTATTGGAAGGGAAGCAGAGAAAGGCGGCGACAGGGAGCTGCTCCCAGCTTCCCCAGGGACTCAGGCTCCACAGCCAGCCCCTGGCTGCGAAGGGCTTCTGTACTTTGTGACAAAAGACCTACACCAACCAGTCTGAGACCAGGGACTGGGTGCTCCCTGCACTCTGCAGCTGATGCAGGCTGTGTTGGGTAACTCAGTGTTGAGTCCTCAGGATTCTCAAACTGTTGCCTGTGGAAGGACCTTGCCAGGCTGGGCAGATGGGCAGAGTCCAAGGGCAGGAGACTGAACACATCCAAGTGCCAGGTGCTGCACATTGGCCACAGCAACCCCAGGCAGTGCTACAGGCTGGGGTCAGAGTGGCTGAGAGCAGCCAGGCAGAGAGGGACCCTGGGGGTACTGGGTGGCAGCAGCTGAACATGAGCCAGCAGTGTGCCCAGGGGGCCAAGAAGGCCAAAGGCATCCTGGCCTGCATCAGGAACAGTGTGGCCAGCAGGAGCAGGGAGGTCATTCTGCCCCTGTACACTGCACTGGTTAGGCCACACCTTGAGTCCTGTGTCCAGTTCTGGGCTCCTCAGGTTAGGAAGGAGGTTGAGCTGCTGGAAGGTGTCCAGAGAAGGGCAACAAAGCTGGGGAGGGGTCTGGGGCACAGCCCTGTGAGGAGAGGCTGAGGGAGCTGGGGTTGCTTAGCCTGGAGAAGAGGAGGCTCAGGGGAGATCTTCTTGCTCTCTCCAACTCCCTGAAGGGAGGTTGTAGCCAGGTGGGGGTTGGTCTCTTCTCCCAGGCAGCCATCACCAGAACAAGAGGACACAGTCTCAAGCTGTGCCAGGGGAGGTTTAGGCTGGAGGTTAGGAAGAAATTCTTCCCAGACAGAGAGATTTGCCATTGGAATGTGCTGCCCAGGGAGGTGGTGGAGTTGCCATCACTGGAAGTGTTTAGGAAGAGACTTGATAGGGTGCTTGGTGCCATGGGTTAGTTGATCAGATGGTGCTGGGTGAGAGGTTGGACTTGATGGTTTCAAAGCTCTCTTCCAGCCTGGTTAATTCTATTCCATTCCACTCTATCCCACTCTACTCTCTTCCACTCCATTTGGCAGGACAATGCCATCCCAGGGTCGACAGAGTCAAGCTGCGGGCGCGGAAGGGAAACCCCAGCAGATGACAGCAGGTCTGCCCTCACCCTGCTGCCCTCTGCCCGCAGCTGCAGCCCCGCGGGCAGCGCCGGGGTGTGTTTGGCTGCAGCATGGTCGCTCTCACACCGCATGGCCAGCTCCTGTTACACAGGGCAAGGCTGAAGCCAACCCTCAGCAGCTGGTACCGGATCAGTTGGCACAGGCTCCCTCCTCTGTCTCACCAATTCCATCACCAAAACCCTGCAGCTCTGCAGCACAACTTTCAACTGACACAGGAAGCAGCACAGCAAGTCATCCACTGACGTCCTGAGTGCCAGCATACTGCAGCTGCTCCCTCGGCTGGGATGCAGCCTCAGAGGGTTAAATGCTCTGGAATCACAGCACACAGGTGCCTCTCATCTTCCACCCTTTGGCAGGCTGCCTCACGCTCCTGTGTCCATTGCTACCTTCCCTGCTTGCATTCTCACAGCTGCTCATATAGGTGAGAAAGCTGAGGATGTCTGCAAACGTTTCCCGATGGCTTTCCCAGCACTAGGGGTACCACAAAACCTCCCCAAAACAGATCCTGGGGCCAGGATACCCAGCTGGCAAAACCAACGCCAGCAATGGGGCATCCACCAGACACACACAGCCCAGACACGCACAGCCCAGACACACACAGCCCGCAGGCCGAGCAACAGAGCAGACTAGACTGGAATTAACCAGGCGGGACAAGACCCTCAAGATCAAGCCCGACCTCTCCCCCCAGAACCATCTGATCAACTCAACCATGGCACCAAGTGCCTCAGCCAGGCTTAGGGTCACACTGGAGCTGCACTGGGGGCTGCACTGGGGGAGCGCTGGGGCCGTGCTGGGGGCTGCACTGGGGGCCATGCTGGAGCCGTGCTGTGGGCTGTGCTGGGGCTGTGCTGGGGCCCTGCTGGGGGCTGCGCTGGAGCCGCACTGGGATCACATTGGAGCCGCGCTGGGGGCTGCACTGGAGCCGCACTGGGGCCACATTGGAGCTGTGCTGGGGGCTGCACTGGAGCTGCACTGGGGCCACATTGGAGCCGTGCTGGGGGCTGCACTGGAGCCGCACTGGGGCCACATTGGAGCCGTGCTGGGGGCTGCACTGGAGCCGCACTGGGGCCACATTGGAGCCGTGCTGGGGGCTGCACTGGAGCCACACTGGGGCCACATTGGAGCCGTGCTGGGGGCTGCACTGGAGCCGCACTGGGGCCACATTGGAGCTGCGCTGGGGGCTGCACTGGAGCCACACTGGGGCCACATTGGAGCCGTGCTGGGGGCTGCACTGGAGCCGCACTGGGGCCACATTGGAGCCGCGCTGGGGGCTGCACTGGAGCCGCACTGGGGCCACATTGGAGCCGCGCTGGGGGCTGCACTGGAGCCGCACTGGGGCCACATTGGAGCCGTGCTGGGGGCTGCACTGGAGCCGCACTGGGGCCACATTGGAGCCGTGCTGGGGGCTGCACTGGAGCCGCACTGGGGCCACATTGGAGCCGCGCTGGGGGCTGCACTGGAGCCGCGCTGGGGCCACATTGGAGCTGTGCTGGGGGCTGCACTGGAGCTGCACTGGGGCCACATTGGAGCTGTGCTGGGGGCTGCACTGGAGCCGCGCTGGGGCCACATTGGAGCCGCGCTGGGGGCTGCACTGGAGCCGCACTGGGGCCACATTGGAGCTGTGCTGGGGGCTGCACTGGAGCTGCACTGGGGCCACATTGGAGCCGCGCTGGGGGCTGCACTGGAGCTGCACGCTGGGGCCGTGCTGGGGCAGAGCAGGACTCACCCTGCTGTGCGGGGGCGGGTGGAAGAGCTTGCGCACGATGCAGGTGGTGGCCACGATGCAGAAGAGGATGGTGCCCACGATCTCCTTCCACCAGTGGAGCAGCAGCACAGGATCCTTCTTGCGAATGCTCTTGTAGCTGGTGTCCTCAAAGAACCTGACCGTGATCTGGGTGCTGCGCTTGCTCCGCTCTCTCTTGTAGTAGGGCAGGTAATAGCCGTTGTCTGGTGGGGAGGACACAGAGAGGGCCACGGTGACTCAGAGGCAACCACACAACTGCTTTGCCTTCCCCCTGGCAGGTGTCCTCAGCAGACACAGAGGGCTTTTGTTTGCATGCTCATGGCAGGTCCCATGGCAGGTCAGAAAAGGCACTGAGTCAAGGCTGTGGGCTCCACAGCAACTGTGTAGAGGGGGAGGTGATGCTCCCCTTCTCCGCCCGGGTGAGACCACAGCTGGAGCTCTGGGGCCAGCTCTGGAGCCTCTCTGCCAGGAAGGATCTGGAGGGGCTGGAAGGTGTCCAGAGAAGGGCCATGAGGAGGAGCAGAGGGCTGGAGCTGCTCTGCTGTGAGCACAGACTGAGGGAGTTGGGGTTGTGCAGGCTGGAGAGGAGAAGGCTCCAAGGAGACCTCATTGTGGCCTTGCAGGATCTGCAGGGGGCTGCAAGAAATCTGGGGAGGGACTTTTGAGGGTGTCAGGGAGGGATAGGACTGGGGGGGATGGAGCAAAACTAGAAGTGGGGAGATTGAGATTGGCTGTGAGGAAGAAGTTGTTGCCCAGGAGGGTGGTGAGAGCCTGGCACAGGCTGCCCAGGGAGTTGGTGGAAGCCTCCTGCCTGGAGGTGTTTGCAGCCAGGCTGGATGTGGCTGTGAGCAAGCTGCTGTGGTGTGAGGTGTCCCTGCCCATGGCAGGGGGTTGGGACTGGTTGAGCCTTGAGGTCCCCTCCAGCCCTGACAGTTCTGTGACTCTGTGGTTCTATAACTGGTCTCTATCAGTGCCCATATGGAGACCAGGGACGAGTGGTGTCCCTCGGGGGCTGGTGCTGGGACCAGTGCTGTTAGACATCTTTGTCAGTGCCATGGGCACTGGGATTGAGGCACCCTCAGCAAGTCTGTGGATGACACCAAGCTGGATGGTGTGACTGAATTTAGACTCTGCTGCAGTGAGCAGTTGGCCTCATTACAGTTTGGGGCAAGTCTGGTTTGGGTCACAATGTCAAACTCATTGAGGTCTCAGCCTGGCATCTCCCCCCTCTGCAGCACCTCCTCTCTGCTCTGGGCATGGGACAGGGGAAGCTTTGCTCTCACAAACTAAGCCAGGGAGGCTTTCTCTTCCTCTTCCAACACTTTAGAGGTAAGAAAGGTCTCTGCTTGCAACCACAATAGCATGGAGGGAAGGGATCCCTCCAGAGGGACCTGGGCAGGCTGCAGAGCTGAGCCCAAGCCAACCTCATGAAGTACAACAAGGCCAAGGGCCAGGTCCTGCAGCTGGGTCAGGGCAATCCCCAGCACTAATCCAAGCTGGGTGAGGAGTGGCTCCAGAGCAGGCTGCAGGAGAAGGCCTTGGGGGAGTCAGGTGGTGACAAACTCCCCAGGAGCCAGCACTGGTCCCTGGCAGCCCAGAGCCAGCTGAGTGCTGAGCTGCAGCCAGAGCAGGGAGAGCAGCAGCACAGGGAGGGGATTCTGCCCCTCTGCTCTGCTCAGACTCATGTTCAAGGCCAGGCTGGATGAGGCCTTGAGCAACCTGTACTGGGGGAAGCTGTCCCTGCCCACAGCTGGGAGGTCAGAACTGGATGATCTTTATGGTCCCTTCCACCCCAACCCATTCCAGGCCTCTGTGGATCCATGCAGCACTTCCCAAGGTGGAAGCTCTACCTACCATATGGGTACTGCAGAACTGAGAGTGCTCCATTGCTGTACTCCTCATGAGAGTATTTGTCATTGCTGAGACACTTGTCAAACTCATCAGAGCCCACCAGCACTGGAGTCCTGGAAGGAGAATCTAAGCAGAGAGAAGACAGAGTTTCCTGAGCTGAATGGTTGGAAAACTTCTGTCCTTGGGTGACTTTAAATGAGAACCCCAAGTGCAGCAGTTCAGAAAACACCTCCTGGAACAGCTCATGAGAGCCACAATGAATGCAAGGAAGCACTAAGGGCATTTTATGGTCAGTTACTAGTAGCCTGCAGACATTGAAGCTCAGCCTGGCTGTGTCCTTGGGCAGCCTGCTCCAGCTGGAGCTGTCCCTGCTGCCTGCAGGGGGGTGGACAAGATGCCCTTGCAGGCTCCCTTCTAACCCACTGCATTCTGTGAAGCAGTGAATACCTCTCCCCCATGCATGAAACTCCTGGTCTGGGACAGGGCAATTCCCTCATTCCCATCACTGCAAAACTCTTCCTCCTCCTGGGGATGAAAACTTGGAGGCAAAGGCAGAAATGTTTTATTGGGTTTGATCCTGCCAAATCCCCAGGAGAAGCAAGCAACCACTAGACATTCATTTACCCCCAAAATGATCATTAATAGAGCAGAGAGAGAGTCCCTGAAGTGGTTCCCAGGTGCAAACACTCTCCTGGCCTGAAGCCCCTTGGGCAGCAGGAAGCTGTGCTCTGCTTTCAGGGCTCTGGGTTGGTACTCACGGATCAAAGGCTTCCACTTGATCTTGGGCAGAGGGATAATGGAGTTGTCATTCCTGGATTCCAGAGCCTTTGGGTTGCTTGGGAACTTCTCAGAAATCCTGACTGAGGACTGCAGGTACAGCTGGCCCCTGTACATCCCTGAGGGACAGAGAGAGTGCAGGGCTTAGGTTTAGTTCTCTTCACCCACGGAAGAAAATGGCCCAGGTAAAATATGTGGTGAAATGGCATCCTGGCCTGCATCAGGAATAGTGTGGCCAGCAGGAGCAGGGAAGTCATTGTGCCCTGTGCTCAGCACTGGTTAGGCCACACCTTGAGTCCTGTGTCCAGTTCTGGGCCCCTCAGTTCAAGAAGGACATTGAGAGACTTGAAGGTGTCCAGAGAAGGGCAACAAGGCTGGGGAGGGGTCTGGAGCACAGCCCTGTGAGGAGAGGCTGAGGGAGCTGGGGTTGCTTAGCCTGGAGAAGAGGAGGCTCAGGGGTGACCTCATTGCCCTCTACAACTACCTGAAGGGAGGTTGTAGCCAGGTGGGGGTTGGTCTCTTCTCCCAGGCAGCCAGTAACAGAACAAGAGGACACAGTCTCAAGCTGTGCCAGGGGAGGTTCAGACTCGAGGTGAGGAGAAAGTTCTTCACCGAGCGAGTCATTCGTCATTGGAATGTGCTGCCCAGGGAGGTGGTGGAGTCCCCATCCCTGGAGGTGTTCAAGAGGGGATTGGATGTGGCACTTGGTGCCATGGTCTAGTCATGAGGTCTGTGTTGATAGGTTGGACTCGATGATCCTCGAGGTCCTTTCCAACCTAAGCTATACTGTGATACTGTGAAAAACATCACCGGAAAGAGTTCACAGCTTCACAGATTGCTCTGGGCTGGAAGGTCCAGGGAAGGGCAACAGAGCTGGGGAAGGGTCTGGAGAAGAGGGCTGGGGAGGAGCAGCTGAGGGAGCTGGGGGGGTTTGGTGTAGAGCAGAGGAGGCTGAGGGAGACCTCCTTGCTCTCTGCAGCTCTCTGAGAGGAGGCTGCAGTGAGGTGGGGGTTGGGCTCTGCTCCCTGGACAAGAGGAAATGGCTTCAACTGGCCCCAGGGGAGGTTTAGGTTGGACATTAGAAGAAACCCTCTTGACTGAAAGGGTTCTCAAAGCCTGGCCCAGGCTGCCCAGGCAGGTGGTGGAGTCCCCATCCCTGGAGGTGTCTCACAGAGGCAGAGCTGTGGTGCTGAGGGCCATGGCTCAGCCCCAGCCTGGGCAGTTAGGTCAGGACTGGACTGTCTGACTTGCTTTCTTCCAGCCTGAGCAGGGAAGGGACTCAGCCATGTTCACTGCAGAGCAGGCTGCAGGCAGTGTCTCACCCAAGTAGACGCTGGACTCGGTGGCCCCCCTGGCAGCTTCCACCAGATCTTCCTCATCCTCCAGCACCTCACTGCTGGCAGTGTAACTTGTGTCATCAAACAGGCTGATGGGGATGACTTTGCCATCCTTCACCAGCCATGCAGAGGCAATTGGAGTGCAGAACTGAAGGGGAGAGAGAGGTAAGTGGCAAGTTACTGTTGGATGAAGCAGAGAGGAGATGAGAGCGATGCTAAGCACCAGGCTAACCTTCCTGAGGGCCTTTCTGTAGAGGTTCCAAGTCAAGAAAGTGCCCAGCAGATGCCTGCTGCTTTGTGAAGCCCCCAGCTGACCCCAGGCTGACAGCCAGCCTCCATGCTGCTGCAGAGCCCTGGCTTGCAGCAGGGCCTGCAGTGTCTGTCCCCCTACCTGGTACTCCCACTCCAGGTGTCCTCCTCGCCTGTTGAAAGCCATCACCTTCCAGTCAGCTACTGAGACCTTTATCACAGTGTCTTTCATCAGAGCTTCCTGCTCCTCCACATCTGAAATGATTTTGGTTTCTTCTTTGCTCAGAGGTGGTTTCAGAGTGCTCTCCAGGTACCCAGCTCGGGTCTCAAGCTCGGGGACGTAGCGCAGCTCGAAGTGACCGACGCTGAAATTCCACCTGCAAGGGAAACAGGCAAGAGGGGAAGGAACTGCCTGAGCCCAGGCAGGCTCCACATCCTCCATCCAGGAGGGTCTTAGCCTCTTATCGAGGCTTGGCCCACAGAACTCAGATAAACACAACTGGGGAGTGCTAATCCAGAAGCAGAGAATGGTTGGGGCTGGAAGGGAGCTCCAGAGCTCACCCAGCCCAACCCCTGCCAGAGCAGGGCACCCAGAGCAGGGCACACAGAACACATCCAGGGGGGGCTGGAAAGGCTCCAGAGCAGGAGACTCCACAACCTCTCTGGGCAGCCTGCTCCAGGCTCCAGCACCCTCCCAGGGACAAAGTTTTCCATCCTGTGGCACCTCCTCTGCTCCAGCTTGCCCCCAGTGCCCCTTGTGCTGTCCTTGGCCATCCCTGAGCAGAGCCTGGCTCCAGCCCTGCACATCTTTATCCCCAGCAATGAGGGCAGCCCTCAGGCTGCTCTGCTCCCAGCTCCAAGCCCCAGCTGCCTCAGCCTGTGCTCACAGGGAGCTGTTCCACTGCCTGCAGCAGCTCTGTGCCTCTGGGATGGACTCTCTCAAGCAGATCCCTGAGGCCCTTCTTGACCTTAGGGGCCCAGAACTGTACCACACCAAACAAGCTAAGAAATCTGGCCAGAGATGATGGGCAAGGTGAGAAGGCAGCTGAAATAGGGCCAAGGGCATCAAAGTTTAGTGCACAGAATGAGCAATTCATCAAGCAGGACAGCTGGGGGCGTTACGAGGAAAGCATTCATGTAGCTGATGAACAGCCAAGTGTAAAGCACCCAGGAAGCACCATGCTGCATGGCACAGAACCACAGAATGGTTTGGCTTGGAAAAGTTATCTCAGATCACTCAGTTCAACATCACCCCAGCCCCACCATGGCCATCAAACCATGGCCCCAGCTGCCATGGCCACAGGGAACCCCTCCAGCCATGGGGACTCCACCACCTCCCTGGGCAGCCTCTGCCACTCCCTGACCACTCCTGCAGCAGAGGAATTTTTCCTCCTCTCCAACCTAAGCCTCCCCTGGCACAATTCCAGGCCATTGCCTCTTCTATCACCTGATTCCAACCCCCACCCCACTGCAGCCTCCTCTCAGGGAGCTGCAGAGAGCAAGGAGCTCTCCCTCAGCCTCCTCTGCTCCACACCAAACACCCCCAGCTCCCTCAGCTACTCCTCCTCAGCCCTCTTCTCCAGACCCTCCCCCACCTCTGGTGCCCTTTTCTGGCCCTGCTCCAGCCCCAGTGAGGGGCCCAAAGGTGCTCCCAGCAGGGCAGAGAGGGACCTGGGGGTGCTGGGTGATGGTAGGCTGAACATGAGCCAGCAGTGTGCCCAGGGGGCCAAGAAGGCCAATGGCATCCTGGCCTGCATCAGGAACAGTGTGGCCAGCAGGAGCAGGGAGGTCATTGTGCCCTGTGCTCAGCACTGCTCAGGCCACACCTTGAGTCCTGTGTCCAGTTCTGGGCTCCTCAGGTTAAGAAAGATGTTGAGCTGCTGGAAGGTGTCCAGAGAAGGGCAACAAAGCTGGGGAGGGGTCTGGAGCACAGCCCTGTGAGGAGAGGCTGAGGGAGCTGGGGTTGCTTAGCCTGGAGAAGAGGAGGCTCAGGGGAGACCTTCTTGCTCTCTCCAACTCCCTGAAGGGAGGTTGGAGCCAGGTGGGGGTTGGTCTCTTCTCCCAGGCACCCAGCAGCAGAACAAGAGGACACAGTCTCAGGCTGTGCCAGGGGAGGTTTAGGCTGGAGGTTAGGAAGAAGTTCTACACACAGAGAGAGATTGCCCATTGGAATGTGCTGCCCAGGGAGGTGGTGGAGTCACCATCACTGGAGGTGTTCAGGAGGAGACTTGACAGGGTGCTTGGTGCCATGGGTTAGTTGATTAGGTGGTGTTGGATGATAGGTTAGACAGGATGGTCTTGAAGGTCTCTTCCAACCTGGTCTATTCTATTCCATTCCATTCTGTGGAGGTGAGCTGTGCCAGACAGCAGCTGCAGAGCCTGCTGCAGACAGGAGAGGGAGCAGGGGCACAGGGAATGGCTGCTCTGAGCTCCCCAAAGAGCCCACAGGAAGGCTGCAGAGGGACTCTTCATCAGGTGTCTAGAGACAGGACAATGCCTCCTGCCTGGGGGTGTTCAAGGATGAGACCTGGGCTAGTAGAGAGGAGTCCGTGCCCACGGGGGGAGGTTGGAGCAGACAGCCTTTGGAGGTCCCTTCCAACCCAACCCCATCTGGGATTCCAAGGCTGTAGCTGTGTAAGACAAGCAACCTTCCCAGCCTGTATCCCATGGGGCAGGTCTGGGGGGGAGGGTGTGAGTAGAACAGCTGCCTGGACTTTGTTGGAGACATCCTGCTGCATTAGCACAGCAAAGTCACAGCCTGAACTGGTTTCTCCAGCAGCTAAGGACCTGTGCTCTGAGCAGGAACAGGCTCTGAACATCACCACAGCACCTCTCAGAGTGGGACTTCCAAAAACTAAGGCTGAAAACATTTTAGCCAGGGCCTTGAGCAGCCTGGGCTGGTGGGAGGTGTCCCTGCCCATGGCAGGGGGGTTGGAACTGGAGGAGCTTCAGGCTCCCTCCCAACCTATTCCATGATTCTGGGACTGGAATGAAGGTCTTGCAGTTTGCTGTCAGAGCAAGCATGCAAGGTCAGCAGCACACAGACAGCCCTGGCTGCCCTGAGGAGCAGGCTGTACCTCTGCTCAGGTAACTCCAGCCCAGCTGGGAATGACAGCATCTGAAGGGTGGGTGGCAAGCAGCAGGGGCCAGGCTCTTTCCACGGGTGCCCAGTGACAGGGCAAGGAGCAATGGACACAAACTGGAACACTGGAAGTTCCTCCTCAACATGACAGAATTCTGCACTGGGAGGGTGCTGGAGGCCTGGAGCAGGCTGCCCAGAGAGGTTGTGCAGTCTCCTGCTCTGGAGCCTTTGTAGCCCTGTCTGGATGTGGTCCTGGGTGCCCTGCTCTGGCAGGGGTTGGGCTGGGTGAGCCCTGGAGCTCCCTTCCAACCCTCCCATGCTGGGGCTCTGTGCTAGGGAGCATGGTCACCATTATCAGTCCCAAGCACTTGCCTGCACCTCAAGCAGCAGCAGCTGCCTGCAGGCAGGCCAGGGAGCACCTCACTGCAGGACCACCCTGGGAGGGCAGGACTGCAGCCAGTGGGTAACAGCAGGAGCCAAACACCCAGCCCCACAGCTCTCCTGCAGCAGGCTCCTCTTGGGGCAGGGGACTGCCTGGAGACAGCCAGCCCACACTGCCTTCCCTGGGAGAGACACTGCAGCCAGAGCCTGCTCCCAGCCTCTAGGGACAGGCAGCACCTGAGGGCTGGCTTCCAAAGCAGCTTGTGGGGAGTGTTCAAGCTGGGGAGGTTGCTTCCTGCCCCTCCCGTTGGGTGAAGCCAGCAGCCTGGGGCAGAGCACAGGGCAGAGCACGGGGCAGAGCATGGGGCACAGCCCAGGGACAGCCCAGGGGCAGAGCATGGGGCAGAGCACGGGGCAGAGCACGGGGCAGAGCATGGGGCACAGCCCAGGGACAGCCCAGGGGCAGAGCATGGGGCAGAGCACGGGGCAGAGCACGGGGCAGAGCATGGGGCACAGCCCAGGGACAGGCCAGGGGCAGAGCACGGGGACAGGCCAGGGGCAGAGCACGGGGCAGAGCATGGGGCAGAGCACGGGGCAGAGCATGGGGCAGAGTATGGGGCACAGCCTGGGGCAGAGTATGGGGCAGAGCACGGGGCAGAGCATGGGGCACAGCCCAGGGACAGGCCAGGGGCAGAGCATGGGGCAGAGCACGGGGCACAGCCTGGGGCAGAGCATGGGGCAGAGCACGGGGCAGAGCATGGGGCAGAGTATGGGGCACAGCCTGGGGCAGAGTATGGGGCAGAGCACGGGGCAGAGCATGGGGCACAGCCCAGGGACAGGCCAGGGGCAGAGCACGGGGACAGGCCAGGGGCAGAGCACGGGGCAGAGCATGGGGCAGAGCACGGGGCAGAGCATGGGGCAGAGCACGGGGCACAGCCCGGGGACAGCCTGGGGCAGAGCCTGGGGCAGAGAATGGGGCAGAGCATGGGGCAGAGCATGGGGCACAGCCTGGGGCAGAGCATGGGGCAGAGTATGGGGCACAGCCTGGGGCAGAGCATGGGGCAGAGTATGGGGCAGAGCATGGGGCACAGCCTGGGGCAGAGCATGGGGCACAGCCCAGGGCAGAGCATGGGGCAGAGTATGGGGACAGGCCAGGGGCAGAGCATGGGGCAGAGTATGGGGCACAGCCCAGGGCAGAGCATGGGGCAGAGCATGGGGCAGAGTATGGGGCACAGCCCAGGGCAGAGCATGGGGCAGAGCACGGGGACAGGCCAGGGGCAGAGCATGGGGCAGAGCATGGGACAGAGCATGGGGCACAGCCCAGGGCAGAGCATGGGGCAGAGCATGGGGCACAGCCTGGGGCAGAGCATGGGACAGAGCATGGGGCAGAGCATGGGGCACAGCCTGGGGCAGAGCATGGGGCAGAGCATGGGGCAGAGCATGGGACAGAGCATGGGGCACAGCCCAGGGCAGAGCATGGGGCAGAGCATGGGGCACAGCCCAGGGCAGAGAATGGGGCAGAGTATGGGGCACAGCCTGGGGCAGAGCATGGAGCACAGCCCGGGGGGGGCACAGCCCGGGGGGTGCAGCACAGCCCGGGGCGGGGGGGGCACAGCCCGGGGGGTGCAGCACAGCCCGGGGCTGGGGGGTGTCACAGCCCGGGGCGGGGGGCAGCACAGCCCGGGGCGGGGGGGGGGCACAGCCCGGGGCGGGGGGCAGCACAGCCCGGTGGGGGGCAGCACAGCCCGGGGGGGGGCACAGCCCGGGGGGGGGGCAGCACAGCCCGGGGCTGGGGGGTGTCACAGCCGGCTGCGCGCTGCCCGCAGCCCCGCACTCACTTCTCGGCGCCGCTGCGCGGTCCCACCGCCCGCACGGTCTTCTGGGTGCGGTGCAAGAGCAGCGTCTCCTCCTGCTCCGCCTCCTCGTCGTCCCAGCGGCGGCAGCCCACGGCCGAGCAGATGTACTTCACCTGGGGCAGAGGGCGAGAGGCTGGCACAGGCTCCCAGCCCCCGAGGGGGAGCTCCAAGCACACCGAAGTCACCGACAGCCGCAACCCTGCCCGGCCGCTGCCGCCCCACGGCCGCGGGGAGCTCTGCTCCGGGGCTGGGGCACAGACGAGGGCTTGGCACGAGCAGAATCCTCAGCAGAGTCTGAGGCATCTCCACCCTGGGGCAGTTTGACTTCCCCTGGACTGCGTTTTGCTATGTTTCCAACAGAAAGCAATCTTAGCTCTGTCGTTCCTGCCTGCCTCCACAGCCATCACTCTCTCACCCTGCACCGAGGCTGAGCCTTGCCCTGACCCAGGTGCAGGGCCTTGGCCCTGGCCTTCTGGAACCTCCCCAGGCTCTCAGATTTGTTCAGCCTGGAGAGGAGAAGGCTCAGGGGAGACCTTATTACCATGGACTTCCCCCTCTACTCTGCCCTCCTGAGACCTCATCTTGAGTCCTGCCTTCAGTTCTGGGCTCCCCAGCTCAGGAGGGACAGGGATCTGCTGGAGAGTCCAGCTAGGAGGATGATCAGGGGACTGCAGCACTGCCTGGGGAGGAGAGGCTGAGAGCCCCGGAGCTGTTGAGTCTGGAGAGGAGAAGGCTGAGAGGGATCTGATCAATGTCTATCAATAGCTGAGGGCTCGGGGTCAGGAGGGAGGGGACAGGGACAGGCTCTGCTCAGCTGCACCCTGGGATAGGCCAAGAGGCAATGGATGGAAACTGCAGCACAGGAGGTTCCAGCTCAGCATGAGGAGGAACTTCTTGACTGTGAGGGTCCCAGAGGCCTGGAGCAGGCTGCCCAGAGAGGCTGTGGAGTCTCCTTCTGTGGAGCCTTTGCAGCCCTGTCTGGATGTGTTCTGTGTGACCTGCCCTGGGTTCTCTGCTCCTGCTCTGGCAGGGGGTTGGGCTGGAAGATCTCTTTGGGTCCCTTCCAACCCCTGAGATCCTGTGATGTCAGTACATCCAGGTGGGGCTGGAAAGGCTCCAGAGCAAGAGACTCCACATCCTCTCTGGGCAGCCTGCTGCAGTGTCCCAGGAAGGCTGCACTGCCATGGTCCTGCCTGCACAGCTCCTGCAGAGAGCCAGGCACACTGCCTGCCAGAGGCAGCTCTGCTGCTGGGGGTACAGGCTACCCAGGGAGGTGGTGGAAGCCTCCTGCCTGGAGGTGTTTGCAGCCAGGCTGGATGTGGCTGTGAGCAACCTGCTGTGGTGTGAGGTGTCCCTGCCCATGGCAGGGGATTGGGACTGGCTGAGCCTTGGGGTCCCTTCCAGCCCTGACAGTTCTGTGCCTCTGTAAAATGAGCAGCCCCAAGGTCTACCTCCTGCAGACTGGGGCAGCAGCAATCTGTTGGTGCCCAGTGCCCCCTGCTATCAGAGAGGAACTCAAGGTGATTCCATCACACTCACATTGGCTCTCTGCTCTTCATCATCACTGATCCCCACTGCAAGTGGCCTACACTGGAATCCAAGGCTGACAGGAGAGGATTCATCTGTGCAGAGCACACCTTGGGAGCTGGGCAATGGAGTGAGCTCCAGTGCTGGTTGGCCATAAGTGCTGTCCCCAGGGCTCAGGGCTGGGCCAGGGCTCTGATGTTGTATCAGTGATCTGGGTGAGGGATTGAGCTCCCTCAGTGTGCAGATGGCACTGCCCTGGGTGCCAGTGGGGCTCTGCTGGAGGCTTGGGAGGCTCTGCAGAGGGATCTGGCCAGGCTGGATCCAGGAGCCAAGGTCAACAAGGCCAAGGGCTGGGTCCTGCACCCAAGAAACACAGCAGGCTTGGGGCAGAGTGGCTGCAAAGCTGTATAGCAAGGAAGGACCTGGGGGTGCTGAGGGACAGCAGCTGAAGATGAGCCAACAGTGCCCAGCTGGCCACAAAGGCCACCAGCAGCCTGGCCTGGAGCAGCAGTGCTGTGGGCAGCAGGAGCAGGGCAAGGATTGTGCCTCTGGGCTCAGCACTGGGGAGGCCACAGCTTGAGTGCTGGCTTCAGGTTTGGGCTCCTCACTCCCAGGAGGACCTTGAGGAGCTGGAGCAGGGCCAGAGAAGGGCAGCAGAGCTGGGGAAGGGTCTCGAGGAGAGGGCTGGGGAGGAGCAGCTGAGGGAGCTAGGGTTGCTCAGTGTGGAGCAGGGGAGGCTGAGGGAGACCTCACTGCTCTCTGCAGCTCCCTGAGAGGAGGCTGAGTGAGCTGGGGGTTAGGCTCTGCTCCCTAGTCTCAGGTGACAGAAGGAGAAGCAATGGCCTGGAATTGTGCCAGGGGAGCCTTAGGTTGGAGATGAGGAAAAGTTTCTTTGCTGCAGGAGTGGTCAGGGCCTGGCAGAGGCTGCCCAGGGAGGTGGTGGAGTCCCCATGGCTGGAGGTATTCCAGAGCCCTGTGGCCATGGCACTTGGGGCCATGGTTTGGTGTCCCTGGTGGGGCTGGGGTGCTGGTGGTTGCACTGGGGGAGCTCAGAGAGCTTTTCCAACTGTTCTATGATTCTCTCTCTGTGCAGCAGCTGCAACCCCCAGCCCTGGCTCCCCAGGCAGCTCAGACTCCGCTCCCCTCGGCTGCGTGCTTAGAGCCGCCCTGCAGCGTCCATCTCAGGAGCATCTTATGTGCAACAGTGCTCAAAACACAGAGACAGAAGACAGCTTCCAGGCTCTTACCTTCCCTGAGTATGAGCTCAGCCCATAGGTTGTCAGAGACTTTCCCCCAACCAGGACAACATCCTCCCCAAACTTGTAGGAGGACTCGAGGAGGGACTCGACGGTGAAGGGCACAGCTTCCATGCTCTCCCGCTCCCTGTCCCACTGGAACAGGTCCCCATCCAAGGAAGGGATGATCATCTTGTTGCCAAACACCTGCAAGGGTGGCAGGGAAGGGGGGTTACCATCAGCCCACAGCTGGATCCAAACACACATCCCAGCTGCAAGCAGCAAGGCTCTGCCCTTCCCCTCTGCTCCACTCTGCTGAGACCACAGCTGGAGCTCTGGGTCAGTTCTGGAGCCTCTATGCCAGGAAGGGTCTGGAGGGACTGGAAGGTGTCCAGAGCAGGGCCACGAGGAGGAGCAGAGGGCTGGAGCTGCTCTGCTCTGAGGACAGCCTGAGAGAGTTGGGGTTGTGCAGGCTGGAGAGGAGAAGGCTCCCAGGAGACCTAATTGTGGCCTTCCAGGATCTGCAGGGGGCTGCAAGAAAGCTGGGGAGGGACTTGTGAGGGTGTCAGGGAGGGATAGAACTGGGGGGGATGGAGCAAAACTAGAAGTGGGGAGATTGAGATTGGCTGTGAGGAAGAAGTTGTTCCCCATGAGGGTGGTGAGAGCCTGGCACAGGCTGCCCAGGGAGGTGGTGGAAGCCTCCTGCCTGGAGGTGTTTGCAGCCAGGCTGGAGGTGGCTGTGAGCAACCTGCTGTGGTGTGAGGTGTCCCTGCCCATGGCAGGGGGTTGGAGCTATATGAGCCTTGAGGTCCCTTCCAGCCCTGACAGTTCTGTGATCCTAAGGCTGTCCAAGCAGGGACACTGCATTGCACTCCAGCCTCCTGTTTGGAACCCAGAGGCTTCTCTCTCCAAGTTCTGCTGGAGACAGGAATTGTTCAGGCATTCAGACCACAGCTGGCTTCCACCCCCAGTTAAGCAGCAGTTCAGTGTGGCACCTGCTCCACTGGAGGCCAAACACCTTAGAGCTCAACCAGTTCATGGATCTGAATGCAGACACACTGCAGAGTCTGACATGGGGAGAAGCACTCCTGAGGACACAGGCCCTGGCTCCACTGCAAGCTGTGCAGATCATTTCTGAGAGCTCCCAGACAATGGCAGTGGCAAGGAAGGTTCTGCTGCACTGCTGCTTCCACAGCCAGGTCACTGCTAAGCCCTGTGCTGAGCTGCAGCCAGAGCAGGGAGGGCAGCAGCACAGGGAGGGGATTCTGCCCCTCTGCTCTGCTCTGCTCAGCCCCCACCTGCAGCACTGCCTCCAGCTCTGGGCCCCCAGCACAGGAAGGACCTGGAGCTGCTGGAGAGGGCCCAGAGGAGGCCACCAAGATGATCAGAGGCTGCAGAACCTCCCCTGTGGGGCCAGGCTGGGAGAGTACCTGAAGGGACTACAGGAGAACTCAGGAGGATTTATTCTTAATCTGCCCTGCCCCACTTTCAAACCACTGCCCCTGGGCCTATCCCCACAGCCCCTTCTGAGCAGTCCCTCCCCAGCCTGCCTGCAGCTCCCCTGCAGATATTGACCTGCAGCTCTGAGGGCTCCCTGGAGCCTTCTCTTCTCCAGGCTGAGCAGCCCCAGCACTCTCAGCCTGTCCTCCATCCCTCTGATCATCTTTGTGGCCTCCTCTGGACCCTCTCCAGCAGGTCTGTGTCCTTGTTTTGGGGGTCTCATAGCTGGACCCTGCACTGCAGGGGAGGTCTCCCCAGAGCAAAGGGATCCCAGCCCACACTCCCCCCTTGCCTTTGCAGAGAGTCAAACCCACCTTCCCCTGCCCAGAGCTGCTCAGCTGCCAGCACACTGCTCCTTGGCCTTTTCTTGACCACACAAATCACAAAGAGAAAGGGCAGAGCCCCAGGCTGCCCAGGCCCTGCTGCCCATCCATCACACTGAGGTCTGCAGGGAGCCCCTTGTTGGGAAGCATGACTCACTGCCAATGAGTGCTCAGGGACTGCTTGGGAAGCTCATTAGCAGCATGAGAGACCACAACTAACACGCAGCACTGCTGGCTGGAGCCACAGTGGCTGTGCCCACCCCCAGCACTGAGGAACTGCAACCCACAGCAGCTCAGCTTCTCAGAACATGCATTAAGAGGGGGATGTTAATGAGGCTTCTTCACAAGCCCTGTCCATTTGGGCAGCCCTCCACAGCATGATGAGAATGGATTCAGCCATGCCCCAGGGCAGGGTGCAAGGAGCCCCTCTGGTGCAACTGCAGTGATCATCTCCAACCCCACCTCAGAATCATGGAATGGTCCAGGTTGGAAGGCAGCTCCAAAGGGCATCTGCTCCAACCCCTCAGCAGGGGATCATCTATTCCAACCCATGGGCAGGGACACCTCTCAACTACACCTGGCTGCTCAAGGCCTCTTCCAGCCTGGCCTTGAACACCTCCAGGGAGGAGAAATCCACAGCCTCGCTGGGCAGCCTGTGCCAGACTCTCCCTTGTACTGAAGAACTTCTTCCCCAGCTCCACTCCAACCCTGCTCTGCCTCAGCTTCAAACCATCCCCCCTTGGCCTGGCTCTAAGGACCCTCAGGAAAAGTCTCTCAGCAGCCTTCCTGCAGGATCCCTTCAGGTACTGGAAAGCAGCTCTAAGGTGCCCACAGAGTCTTCTCTTCTCCAGGCTGAACACCCCCAGCGCCCTCAGCCTGGCCTCATAGGAGAGAAAATCCTCCTCCCAACACAGTACTGCTGCCCAGGCTCACACAGGGGCTGTTGGGGAGGGACTGAGCAGAAGGGGCTGTGGGGATAGGCCCAGGGGCAGTGGTTTGAACCTGGAGCAGGGCAGAGTTAGGTTGGACATGAGGAGGAAGTTCTGCACAGGGAGGCTGGGGAGACACTGGCACAGGCTGCCCAGGGCTGGGGTTGAGGCTCTGTCCCTGGAGCCATTGAAGCTCAGCCTGGCTGTGTCCCTGGGCAGCCTGCTCTAGCTGGAGCTGTCCCTGCTGCTTGGCCAAGCTGCCCTTGGAGGCTCCCTCCCAAGCCAAAGCAATCTGTGAGTGTGTGACAAAGGCTCAGCAGCACACCAGAAATGCTCAGACAAACAGAATGCTGAAGCCATGCAGAAGAGTCAGAAGGTGCCTGGTTGTGGAAGCAGTGTGAGGCTCTGAAACCAGAGCTGCTGCATCACTAAAATCCCCTCTGATCTGACACTTCTTCAGTCCTCTAAGTGGGTCACAGAGGAGCAAACAGCATGAAGCAAAGCTGGGATTCACCCAAAGAGAGGGAGAGACAAATCCTGCCAACATGTGCATGCCACACCTAGCAGCTCTCCTGGCACTGCCTGAAACAGGAGAGAATGTCACTGAGCTGCCCCACACTGCTGGTGACTGCTTAAGACTCACAGATTGCAGTGGGCTGGGAGGGAGCCTCCAAGGGCAGCTTGGCCAAGCCCTGCAGGCAGCAGGGACAGCTCCAGCTAGAGCAGGCTGCCCAGGGACACAGCCAGGCTGAGCTTCAATGGCTCCAGGGACAGAGCCTCAACCCCAGCCCTGGGCAGCCTGTGCCAGTGTCTCCCCAGCCTCCCTGTGCAGAACTTCCTCCTCAGGTCCAACCTAACTCTGCCCTGCTCCAGGTTCAAACCACTGCCCCTGGGCCTATCCCCACAGCCCCTTCTGAACAGTCCCTCCCCAGCCTGCCTGCAGCTCCCCTGCAGATATTGACCTGCAGCTCTGAGGTCTGCCTGGAGCCTTCTCTTCTCCAGGCTGAACAGCCCCAGCTCTCCCAGCCTGGCCCCACAGGGGAGGTTCTGCAGCCCACTGACTGTGGCCTCCTCTGGTCCCTCTCCAGCAGTTCCATGTCCCTCTTGTGCTGGGGGCCCCAGAGCTGGACCCAGCCCTGCAGGTGACTGCAGAGCAGAGCAGAGGGGCAGGGTCCCCTCTCCTGAGCTGCTGGCAGTGTTGGATCCCTCCCAGATATTGAGCTTCTGGCAAGAAAGTGCAAACACCTGGCAGTGACAAATGCTGCAGGGTGGCCTAGCACTGGGGAGCTAAACACAGCCAGAGCCAGCTCTGTGCATCCCCAGCACACAGACAGGGGCCAAGAGATGTCCTCCCCTTGTGCAGGGAGGGCTCACCTGTGCTAATAAAGGAGACAGAGCAGTAAGCTCTGCACCAACATTCACATCCCAGAGCAGCCTGGGGGCAGGCTGGGGAAGCTGTCCTTGGAAGGACAAAAGGTGCCAGGGCCAAAGCTGCAGCATTATCTTGTTAAAACTCAGAATCCAGACCCAGCAGGGCTGGCAAAGCCCTTTCACAGCACCCAGCCCAACCATTCTGGAGCTCTACTAAGGCTGGTACCCATGCACCACGGCTCTGCCAGGGATGGGCATTCAACCACCTCCTTGGGCAGCCTGGGCCAGGCTTGGAGAACCCTTTCAGTTAAGTTCCTTCTAATGTCCAACCTAAACCTCCCCTGGAGCAAGTTGAAGCCATTCCCTCTTGTCTTGTTCCTAGGCAGCAGAGCCCAACCCCCACCTGGCTCCAGCCTCCTCTCAGGGAGCTGCAGAGAGCAAGGAGCTCTCCCTCAGCCTCCTCTTCCCCACATCAAACACCCCCAGCTCCCTCAGCTGCTCCTCTCCAGACCCTTCCCCAGCTCTATTGCCCTTCTCTGGCCCTCCTCCAGCTCCTCAAGGTCCTTCTGGGAGTGAGGAGCCCAAAGCTGAAGCCAGCACTCAAGCTGTGGCCTCCCCAGTGCTGAGCCCAGGGGCACAATCCCTGCCCTGCTCCTGCTGCCCACAGCACTGCTGCTCCAGCCCAGGCTGCTGCTGCCCTTCTCCTCCTCTCCATCCCCTTCCCCAGCTTGGATTCTCTCCTAACATTCCCCAAGCACAGGACTGTCACAGACTGCTTTGCAATCCACTCTTGCAGCAGTGCAGAACAACTTTCAGGCTCTGCAGCTGTTCCTTTGCTTTCAGAAAGCCTCTCAGGTGGGACAGAGCTGCAGTCACTAGGGAGGCACCCTGGGCATTTCTCTTGTCCTGAAGGTGTTATTCTAGAGCCTCACTTGGAACTTTTCCCCTAGCAACAACAGGCAAATGTTGTTGTACACTTCCAGGCCATGGGTCAAGTCAGGTCATGGCTTGGATGGCTTCAAATTCCCTGACAGCAGGGCACAGCCATAGGAATATGAAGCCATCCAAGCCATCAATGCTGGATGCTCAAACCTCACAGCTTAGTTTGGGGTGCCTGAAGAACCTCCCCTGTGGGGCCAGGCTGGGAGAGCTGGGGCTGTGCAGCCTGGAGAAGAGAAGGCTCCAGGGAGACCTCAGAGCTGCAGTTCAGTATCTGCAGGGGAGCTGCAGGCAGGCTGGGGAGGGACTGTTCAGAAGGGGCTGTGGGGATAGGCCCAGGGGCAGTGGTTTGAACCTGGAACAGGGCAGAGTTAGGTTGGACCTGAGGAGGAAGTTCTGCACAGGGAGGCTGGGGAGACACTGGCACAGGCTGCCCAGGGCTGGGGTTGAGGCTCTGTCCCTGGAGCCATTGAGGCTCAGCCTGGCTGAGTCCCTGGGCAGCCTGCTGGAGCTGGAGCTGTCCCTGCTGCCTGCAGGGCTTGGCCAAGCTGCCCTTGGAGGCTCCCTCCCAGCCCAGTGCAGTCTGTGAGTCTTGCACTTGAGCAGAGCAGATTGAGATTGGACATCGGGCAGAAATTCTTTCCAGGGAGGGTGCTGAGACTCTGGCACAGGCTGCCCAGGGAGGCTGTGGCTGCCCCCTCCCTGGGGGTGTGCTTAGCCAGGTTGGTCAGGGCCATGGTCTGGAGGAAGGTGCCCTTGAGCATGGGCAGGGGGGTTGGGACCAGCTGGTCTCGAAGGTCCCCAAAGCATTCTGTGCCTCCATCCTTCTGCACAGCAACCGCTGTGGGCTCCGCCTGCAGCGCAGGGGGGGCGGGGAGGGGACTTTCCTTGAAAGCACAGGCAGGCAGCATCGGCATGCGGCTCAGGTGAAGGAATGACATCAGCCTGTATCTCTGAAGCATTACCTCATCTCCTCAGCCAGGCAGTGACTCACCCAGGCAGTCAGCTGCAAATCTCTCGGCACGGCAAATGTAGGTTAGCAGGATGCGCACGGCTCCGCTCCCCCCCCCCCGCGCCCCGAACCGCGATTTGCTCAGCCCGGCCGCGCCGCACACGGCCCCGCCCCGCACACCGCCCCGCCCGGCGCCTGCCTCCCCCAGCGCCTATCCCAGCGCCTGCCCCAGCCGCGGGAAGGCTTCAGAGGCAAGCGCCCAGCCCCCAGCCCGCTGCCGAGCTGCCGGCCGGGGAGCTGCGGCTCGCCATTGGCTGCGCCCGGCCTGCCGCAGCCCAATCAGCGCCGGGGGCTGCTCAGTCGCCAGGCCGACAAGGGCTGAGGTAATGCGGCTGCTGCCCGCCTGCCCCGGCCCCACCGCACCGGCACGGCACCGCCACGGGCACCGGCACCACCGCACCGGCACCCGCGCCCGGGGCACCGGCACCACGGCACCGGCCCCACAGCACCGGCACCCGCGCCCGGGGCACCGTCACGGCACCGGCACCTGGGGCACCGGCACCTGGGGCACCGGCACCTGGGGCATCGGCACCTGGGGCATCGGCAGCCGCGCCCGGGGCACTGGCAGCGGCACGGCACCGCCACGGCATCGGCAGCGGCACCGTCACCACAGCACCGGCAGCCGCGCCCGGGGCACCGGCTGGCAGGGCAGGGCTGCCCGGGCTCTGCCCAGCGCTGCGGGGCACCGCAGGCAGCTGCCGCGGCAGGCGGAGAGCTGCGGAGTTACAGCCCCAGAGCAACAAACAACAGAGAGGAAGGCACACAAACCCCCCACAAAAATCCATGTCAACAGCACAAGGAGCCGAGGCAGGGCAGGCTGCAGGGGCCGAGGCAGGGAAGGCTGCAGGGGCCGAGGCAGGGAAGGCTGCAGGAGCCGAGGCAGGGAAGGCTGCAGGGGCCGAGGCAGGGAAGGCTGCAGGAGCCGAGGCAGGGAAGGCTGCAGGGGCCGAGGCAGGGAAGGCTGCAGGGGCCGAGGCAGGGAAGGCTGCAGGGGCCGAGGCAGGGAAGGCTGCAGGGGCCGAGGCAGGGAAGGCTGCAGGGGCTGAGGCAGGGAAGGCTGCAGGGGCTGAGGCAGGGAAGGCTGCAGGGGCTGAGGCAGGGAAGGCTGCAGGGGCTGAGGCAGGGAAGGCTGCAGGGGCTGAGGCAGGGAAGGCTGCAGGAGCTGAGGGCAGGGAAGGCTGCAGGAGCCGAGGCAGGGAAGGCTGCAGGGGCTGAGGGCAGGGAAGGCTGCAGGGGCTGAGGCAGGGAAGGCTGCAGGGGCCGAGGCAGGGAAGGCTGCAGGAGCTGGCTGCAGGGGCTGAGGCAGGGAAGGCTGCAGGGGCTGAGGCAGGGAAGGCTGCAGGAGCCGAGGCAGGGAAGGCTGCAGGGGCTGAGGCAGGGAAGGCTGCAGGGGCTGAGGCAGGGAAGGCCAGTGCCTCATCACCCTCAGCGTGTTGCAGTCTGAAGCCATTCCCCTTCATCCTGTCCCTCCCAGCCCTCCCCAGCTCTCCTGGAGCCCCTTCAGGTACTGCAAGGCTGCTCTGAGGTCTCCCTGCAGCCTTCTCTTCTCCATGCTGCACAGCCCCAGCTCTCCCAGCCTGGCTCCACAGGGGAGGTTCTGCAGCCTCTGATCATCCTGGTGGCCTCCTCTGGACCCTCTCCAACAGATCCATGTCCTGCCTGTGCTAGGGGCCCAGCACCCCAGGTGTGGTTTCATGAGAGCAGAGGGGCAGAATCCCCTCCCTGTGCTGCTGCCCACAGCTTGGATGCAGCCCAGGACACAGTTTGCTTCTGTCCTGCCAGTGACCATTGCTGGCTCAGGTTGAGCTTCTCACCCAGCACCCCCAAGTCCTTCTCCTCCAGGCTGCTCTCTGCCCATTCCCTACCAGCCTGGATTTGTGCCTGGGATTGCCCTGCCCCAGCTGCAGGACCTTGCCCTTGGCCTTGCTGAACCTCATGAGGTTGGCTTGGGCTCAGCCCTGCAGCCTGCCCAGGTCCCTGTGGATGGATCCCTTCCCCCCAGCCTCTTGCCCACACCACACAGCTTGGTGTCATCCACAAACTTGCTGAGGGTGCCTCCATCCCAGTGTCCATGCTGCTGGCAAAGATGTTAACTGATTCATTTACCCCAAGCCTAACCCCTCTGACCTTCCAGGCCAAGGCTACCATTCCCTCCTCTAGGATCATCTCCACCACAGCACCACTGTCACCCCTGGGAAGGGAGCCCCCAGCAGGCAGAGCCTGCAGAAGGCTGCTTCCCAGGGACAGCTGAGGCTCAGCAGACCCTTTCAGATGAATTCAGCCAAGACATCAAAAGCCACAGCTGGCAGCTTCCCTCTGCAGGGCAGGAGCAGGAGTCTGCATGAGCAAACCTGGGCCAGCAGCCAGGGTGTGCCCACACTGCAAGCAGAACCCATGCAGTGGTGCAGCCACCCTGCCAGGACTGCCTCCAGATGCTCAGCACAGCACAAGGGCTCGGGATGCCCCTGGGGCAGGCTGCTCTGGAAGTGATTCATCAGTTGCCCTTTGTGGATGTGCACACAGGGAAAGGCTGAGAGCCCTGGGGATGCTCAGTCTGGGGAAGCCTGAGAGGGAACCTCATCAATGTCCACAGATAGCTGAGGGCTGGGGGTCAGGAGGAAGGGGCCAGGCTCTGCCTGGTGGTGCCCAGGGACAGCACAAGGACCAACAGGGACAAGCTGGCAGCCAGGAGGTTCCACCTCAACAGGAGGAGAAACTTCTCTGGTGTGAGGCTGCAGGAGCCTGGAGCAGGCTGCCCAGAGAGGTTGTGGAGTCTCCTGCTCTGGAGCCTTTCCAGCCCCACCTGGATGTGTTCTGTGTGCCCTGCCCTGGGTGCCCTGCTCTGGCAGGGGTTGGGCTGGGTGAGCTCTGGAGCTCCCTTCCAGCCCCTGCCATTCTATGATGCATCTCACAGATGCTCTGGCTCAGGACCTCCTGCCCCTCTGAGGGGTTAGATCTGCCCTTCACCCTGGATTTCAGGATGCTGAACCATCTGTTTCCCCTTCAGCCCCCTGCAGGATCCCTGCAGCAGAGGCTCCTACAAGCCACACTGCTCCCAGCAGGAGCACAGAGGGAGAGCTTTTTCTTCAGCCCTTCTGCAGGGTCCCCAGCATCAGCACTACTGAAGGAGGGAACAAAGCTCCAGAGGCACAGCTATCACCTGCTGCAGAGCAAAGGCTGCTGAGTGAAGCCCTGCTGAAAGAGCATTCTTCAGGGCTCCCAGTGCTGTCCCAGCAGGCAAGGAAGAAGAAGAGGGACTGCAAAGGGCAGCCCACAGCTGACATCAGCACCATGCCCTCTGAGGCCTGCCCAAGGGCAGTGAGGCAGGGCAGCAGGAAGCCCAGGTGCAGGACTTTCCCTGTGCCTCCCTCCCCTCTGCTCACCAAGGGCAGCTCCTGTCAGCCTCCTGCCCCCAGGCACAAGCACAGCCTGTCAGCAAGGCCAGGGCCCTGAGAAGGGCTGCACTGGGCCACCTCAGCAGCCAGCACAGCAGCACTCCGTGCAGCACTTCCTGCAGCAGGAGCACGCTGCCTGCCTCCCTGCAGAGCCAAGAGCCAGCCCGTGCCAGAGGCACACAGGGCACTGCTGGCACCAAGGGGCTGAGCAGCTCTGCCCAGCACAGCCACCCAGGTGCTTCCCACCCCTCAGCAGCAGTCCCCCCAGCAGGCTGCACAGCTCACCCACAGGCACGTCACAGCAGCACTCAGCTGGCCAGTGCTGGCCCCCTCCTGCTGCCTGCAGGAAGCTCCTTACCATAGAACCACAGGATGGGAGGGATTGGAGGGGAGCTGCAGAGCTCGCCCAACCCCTGCCAGAGCAGGGCACCCAGGGCAGGGCACCCAGAACACAGCCAGGGGGGGCTGGAAAGGCTCCAGAGCAGGAGACTCCACAACCTCTCTGGGCAGCCTGCTCCAGGCTCCAGCAGCCTCACACCAGAGAAGTTTCTCCTCCTGTTGAGGTGGAACCTCCTGGCTTCCAGCTTGTCCCTGTTGGTCCTTGTCCTGTCCCTGGGCACCACCAAGCAGAGCCTGGTCCCTTCCTCCTGACCCCCAGCCCTCAGCTATTGACAGACATTGATCAGATCCCTCTCAGCCTTCTCCTCTCCACACCAATCAGCCCCAGGGCTCTCAGTCTCTCTTCCCAGCAGAGCTCTTCCACTCCCTTCAGCATCCTCACAGCCTCCCCTGCACTCTCTCCAGCAGCTCTCTGTCTCCCTTGAGCTGGGGAGCCCCAAACTGGACACAGCATTGCAGCTGTGGTCTCAGCAGGGCAGAGCAGAGGGGCAGCAGAACCTCCCCAGCCCTGCTGGCCACACTTTGCTTGCTGCCCCCCAGGATGCCTTTGGCTCTCTTGGCCCCAAGGGCTCCTTGCTGTCCCATGCAGAGCTTGCTGCCCACCAGCACCCCAAGGTCTTTCTCCCTGGAGCTGCTCCCCAGCAGCTCCCCCCTGCTCTGCCCTGGTGCCTGCTGTGGCTCCTGCCCAGCTGCAGGACTCTGCCCTTGTCCTTACTGAACCTCAGGAGGTTCCTCTCTGCCCAGCTCTCAGCCTGCCCAGGTCTCCCTGGATGGCAGCACAGCCTGAGGGGGTCTCAGCCACCCCTCCCAGCCTGGTGTCCTCAGCACACTGCCTGAGGGTCCACTCTGTGCCCCCATCCAGGTCATGGATGTAGGTATTGAACAAGCCTGGGCCCAGCACTGACCCCTGGGGACCACCACTGGCCACAGCCCTCCAGCTGGGCTCTGCACCACTGATCACAACCCTCTGGGCTGTGCTCAGCCAGCCCTCAACTCCCCTCAGTGTCCACTCCTCTAAGCCACACTTCTGAGCTACAGGGATGCTGGGGGAGACAGTGTCCCAAGCCTTGTGAAGTCAGGGCACACAACATCCCTGCTCCCCCTGGGCCTGCCCACAGTTAGCAGGATACCAGAGCAGTCAGACACAATGTGCAGATCCACTGCTGCTCTGCTCACCTCCTGACAGCTTCTGCCCATTCCAGGCTTCCCTCTCCTTCCAGCACCCCAATGCTCCACCAGCCAGTTCCATGTCTCACAGGTCAGAGGAGACTGAGCCCAGCCATGAGCAGAACTCCCCTGGCTCTGCCCCTGGTGGAGGAGCAGTGCAGGAGGTGCTGCTGGCACCTTGTGCTGGGCTGAGGGCTGGGGAACTCCTCTGCCAACTCCTTGCTCTCTCCTCAAAGCAAGCCTGCAGCCTGGAGCTGCTCTCTGCCAGGAGCCTGCACTTCAGATCTCAGCATCAGCTCAGGGGAAGCTCCCAGGCTCTGACACTGCAGACAGCAACTGCTGACAGCAGCAGAGGGGCTGCAGAGCTCTGCTCCCCAGCATCAAAGGCACAGACTGCTAGGGGCTGGGAGGGAGCCTCCAAGGGCAGCTTGGCCAAGCCCTGCAGGCAGCAGGGACAGCTCCAGCTAGAGCAGGCTGCCCAGGGACACAGCCAGGCTGAGCTTCAATGGCTCCAGGGACAGAGCCTCAACCCCAGCCCTGGGCAGCCTGTGCCAGTGTCTCCCCAGCCTCCCTCTGCAGAACTTCCTCCTCATGTCCAAGCTAACTCTGCCCTGCTCCAGGTTCAAACCACTGCCCCTGGGCCTATCCCCACAGCCCCTTCTGAACAGTCCCTCCCCAGCCTGCCTGCAGCTCCCCTGCAGATATTGACCTGCAGCTCTGAGGTCTCCCTGGAGCCTTCTCTTCTCCAGGCTGCACAGCCCCAGCTCTCCCAGCCTGTGCCCACAGCAGAGGTTCTCCAGCCTCTGATCAGCTCTGTGGCCTCCACTGGACCCTCTCCCTCAGCTCCATGTCCTTCTCTTGTTGGGGGCCACAGGAGCACAGGACCTTGTTAGGCTTGAGTGTTGAGACCTCCTCTGCCTCCTGTCCTCCCTTAAGCAGCTGAGCAGGGCAGGAGAGAGCTGCAGCATGGTAACTGCACTGACCCAGCTTCAGCAGAGGCCAGGCCCCAGTCCTGCTTGCTGAGCACTCCAGAGCCCCTTGCTCTGGCAGAGCTGGCACCACTGCTCCTTTAGTCACACTCAACCAAGACTTGGGGCTGGGAGCACAGAGCTGCCAGGCTGCTCTGCTGCCATGGCAACAGACTCTTAAAAACTCTGCTCTTTAATAACCATCATCAGCCAAAAACAGGCAGGGTGCTGGGAGAGAGGCTTCACTGTGACAGGATCCCATCCCCCTCCTGAAGTCTGGCTGGGAAGCAAAGGCTGCTGCAGTGTGCTGGAGCAGGGGAGCAGGTCACAGCTGCTGCTGGAGCAGGGCTGCAGGTCACAGCTGCTCTGGAGCAGGGGAGCAGGTCACAGCTGCTCTGGAGCAGGGGAGCAGGTCACAGCTGCTGCTGGAGCAGGGCTGCAGGTCACAGCTGCTCTGGAGCAGGGGAGCAGGTCACAGCTGCTGCTGGAGCAGGGCTGCAGGTCACAGCTGCTCTGGAGCAGGGCTGCAGGTCACAGCTGCTGCTGGAGCAGGGCTGCAGGTCACAGCTGCTGCTGGAGCAGGGGAGCAGGTCACAGCTGCTGCTGGAGCAGGGGAGCAGGTCACAGCTGCTGCTGGAGCAGGGGAGCAGGTCACAGCTGCTGCTGGAGCAGGGCTGCAGGTCACAGCTGCTGCTGGAGCAGGGGAGCAGGTCACAGCTGCTGCTGGAGCAGGGCTGCAGGTCACAGCTGCTGCTGGAGCAGGGGAGCAGGTCACAGCTGCTGCTGGAGCAGGGCTGCAGGTCACAGCTGCTGCTGGAGCAGGGGAGCAGGTCACAGCTGCTGCTGGAGCAGGGCTGCAGGTCACAGCTGCTGCTGGAGCAGGGCTGCAGGTCACAGCTGCTGCTGGAGCAGGGCTGCAGGTCACAGCTGCTCTGGAGCAGGGCTGCAGGTCACAGCTGCTGCTGGAGCAGGGGAGCAGGTCACAGCTGCTGCTGGAGCAGGGGAGCAGGTCACAGCTGCTGCTGGAGCAGGGCTGCAGGCCACAGCTGCTGATGGAGCAGGGCTGCAGGTCACAGCTGCTCTGGAGCAGGGGAGCAGGTCACAGCTGCTGCTGGAGCAGGGGAGCAGGTCACAGCTGCTCTGGAGCAGGGGAGCAGGTCACAGCTGCTGCTGGAGGAGGGCTGCAGGTCACAGCTGCTGCTGGAGCAGGGGAGCAGGTCACAGCTGCTGCTGGAGCAGGGGAGCAGGTCACAGCTGCTGCTGGACCAGACCTGCAGCCCTCAGCTGCTTCAAACCAACCCCCCAGGAGACACTGAGAAACCCCCAGCCCTGAGCCCTGCAGGGACAGGAACTCCTGCAGCAGCTCAGCAGCCAGCCCAGCAAGAGTGGCACTGGGGCAGTGCTGGGATGCTGAAGCCCTGGGTGGTGGTAGGCCAGGGGCTGCTGGCAGATGCTAGAGGCACACAGGAGGCATTAGGGAGAACTCCTTCCCCAGGAGGGTGGGGAGGCACTGGAACAGGCTGTCCAGAGCAGCTGTGAGGGTTCCAAGCCTGGAGGTACCCAAAGGCAGGCTGGCTGGGGCCTGGGGCTGCCTGGGCTGGTGGGAGGTGTGCCTGCCCCCAGCAGGACTTTGGAACTGGAGGAGCTCTAAGGTCTCCTCCAACCCAAAGCATTCCATCAGTCCATGCTGTGACTCCACCACCAGCTCATGGGCTCACACAACTCTCTGCCCTGTGCTGCAGCAGGCCTCTGGCTGGGCATCAGGAGTGAGAGCCACTGATGATCTGCCAACAGCAGAGCTGTGCACCAGCCAGCACAAAGCATGCAATGGAGCAGAAGTAATTGAACCACAAGCTGCTATAAAGAGAACTAAACAAGAGAGGCAGCCCAGAGAAAGCCACCTGATGGCAGATGACCTTCCCAAGCCCTGCAGCAATGGAGCCTGACCCTGCCTGGGAGGCTGGCAGATGAAAGCTGCCGACAAACGTGAGCCTCCAGTGACTGAGGAACTGTCCTGGCTTGGCTCAGGGCACAGCAGCACTTGGGAGGGCTGGGGCTGAGAGCTCTGCTGCCACACATGGGATGAAGCACAGAGCCAGGCTGGGTGAGGAGTGGCTCCAGAGCAGGCTGCAGGAGGAGGCCTTGGGGGGGTCAGGTGGTGACAAACTCCCCAGGAGCCAGCACTGGTCCCTGGCAGCCCAGAGCCAGCTGAGTGCTGAGCTGCAGCCAGAGCAGGGAGAGCAGCAGCACAGGGAGGGGATTCTGCCCCTCTGCTCTGCTCTGCTCAGCCCCCACCTGCAGCACTGCCTCCAGCTCTGGGCCCCCAGCACAAGAAGGACCTGGAACTGCGGGAGAGGCTCCAGAGGAGGCCACAGAGATGAGCAGAGGCTGCAGAACCTCCCCTGTGGGGCCAGGCTGGGAGAGCTGGGGCTGTGCAGCCTGGAGAAGGCTCCAGGGAGCCCTCAGAGCAGCCTTGCAGTACCTGAAGGGCTCCAGGAGAGCTGGGGAGGGACTGCTGACAAGGGCTGGGAGTGCCAGGCTGAGGAACAATGGCTTTGAGCTGGGAGAGGGGAGACTGAGAGTGGAGATGAGGAAGAAATTGTTGTCAGTGAGAGTGGTGAGACTCTGGCACAGGCTGCCCAGGGAGGCTGTGGCTGCCTCCTGCCTGGAGGTGCTCAGAACCAGGCTGGATGAGGCCCGGAGCAGCCTGTGCTGGTGGGAGGTGTCCCTGCCCAGGGCTGGAGGGATGAGGACTAGAAGATTTTGAAGGTCCCTTCCAACATAAACCATCCAGTGAAGCTCTGAAGTTCTTCCTGCAGCTCTCCATGCATCCCCTAACCGCAGCTGGCATCACCCAGGCACCTCTGCAGCAGCAGCAGTGACTGCAGCAGAGCTCTGGCAGAGCTCCCCACAGGCAGGGCCAGCAGAAGGCCACCAGCTGCCCCTCCAGGAGGCCTTCTCTGCTGTGACTGCACAGCCCCAGGCACTGCTTGGAAGCTGTGCAGCAAGGCCATGGGCCTGGGTGCTCTCCCTGCTTGTCACCTTGACAGGGAGCAGGATGCTCAGCACCACCACTCCCCCCCTGCATTGCCCTCCCCACAGGCTCAGCACCTCCCAGGAAGCAGCTTGCTAGGAAAGGACAACTGCTGGCTGCCCAAACACCTAACCCAGGCAGTCTGGCATGGAACCATGGGATGGTTTGGGTTGGAAGAGCTCTCTGAGCTCACCCAGCCCAGCCAGCACCCCAGCCCCACCATGGCCACCCAGCCATGGCCCCAGCTGCCATGGCCACAGGGCTCTGGAACCCCTCCAGCCATGGGGACTCCACCACCTCCCTGGGCAGCCTCTGCCAGGCCCTGACCACTCCTGCAGCACAGGAACTTTTCCTCATCTCCAACCTAAGCCTCCCCTGGGGCAGCTTCAGGCCACTGCCTCTCCTTCTATCATCTGAAACTGGGGAGCAGAGCCCAACCCCCCCTGGCTGCAGCCTCCTCTCAGGGAGCTGCAGAGAGCAGTGAGGTCTCCCTCAGCCTCCTCTGCTCCACACCAACCCCCCCCAGCTCCCTCAGCTGCTCCTCCCCAGCCCTCTTCTCCAGACCCTTCCCCAGCTCTGCTGCCCTTCTCTGGCCCTGCTCCACAGACTGCAGTGGGCTGGAGGGGAGCCTCCAAGGGCAGCTTGGCCAAGCCCCTGCAGGCAGCTCCAGCAGGCTGCCCAGGGACACAACCAGGCTGAGCCTCAGTGTCTCCAGGGACAGAGCCTCAGCCCCAGCCCTGGGCAGCCTGTGCCAGTGTCTCAGTCCCCTCCTTGTGGTGGGGTCCCCAAACCTTTGGCCAGTGACTTTTCCTGCACTGAGCACCCTGAGGCAGTTGGTGCTCAGGAGGATTCTGTGCTTCCCCTCACCCAGCAGGGAGCTGCACACCCCTGTCCCCAGCTCACTCCAGCAGCTCTCCCCAGCCTGCCCCTGTGCCAGCCATGCCCAGCCTGGCAGTGCCCAGCAGCAGGCTCTGGAGCTGCAGAGCAGCCACTCTGCCCTGGCACAAGGCAGGCTCCCCTGCCCTCAGCCCTGCTGTGCCTCCCCTGCCTCCCCTGGGATCTACCTGCCTGGGAAGGGCAGTCCTGGACACTCATCTCTCACTCAGGAGGAGCCTTCCCAGGACCATCACAGACTTGCATCCCCCTGCCCCAGGCAGCACAGGATCCATTTCCTCCCCTTGCTGGCAGCCTGTGGGCAGAGCTCTCTCTCACACTGCTCAGCTCTAACTGCCCCCAGCCCCTGCTAGCAGCCCCCACATCTTGGGCTGCAGTGGATCCCCTTGGATGCCCTGCTGAGGGCAGAAGGCCTGCACTGCTGGCAGCTGGGTGATGCCCCAGGAGTGCTCTGCAGGCAGGAGCTCAGCTCTCACAGCCTCTGCTGCTCCTCCCTCTGCCTCAGCAGGCCACAGCACCGAGGCTCAGCTGCAGGGCACAAGAAGCTCTGGAGCCTGCAGCCCTTTCCTGCAAGGCAGGAGGAGGTGCCCAGCTGAGTGCCTACAGACAGCTCCCCTGGCTGATGGCAGCTTCAGCCTCCCACTCTGCTCCCACAGCACTCCAGGAGTTGATTCTCTGCCTGCTGGGCTAAGGCTTGGCTTGAGTTTGGCTCAAGGGAACCAACTTGTGATCCTCCAAACAGCCACAGACAGGGCTGGGTTGGAAGGGAGCCCAAAGCTCAGCCAGCTCCAGCCCCTGCCCTGGGCAGGGACACCTCCCACCAGCACAGGCTGCTCAGGGCCTCATCCAGCCTGGCCCTGGACACCTCCAGGCAGGAGGCAGCCACAGCCTCCCTGGGCAGCCTGTGCCAGAGTCTCACCTATCTCCTCCTCATCTCCAGTCTCACTCTGCCCTCTTGCAGCTTCAACCCCTTGCTCCTCACCCTAGCACCACAAGGCCTTGCAAGGATTCCCTCTTCCCTCCCCAGCTTCCTTACAGCCCCTCCAGGCACTAGAGGAAACCCCCAGCAGGATCCTGGGCTGGTCCCCAGCAGCCTGCTGAGCCCAGAGAGCTCAGACCCCTGCCCAAGTGCCCAGAAAGGTTTCTCCTGAGTGGCTCTCACCACAAAAGCTGGCAAGGACCAGAGGCATGGGATGGTAGGGGGTGGAAAGGAGCCCTGCAGACCACCCAGCCCAAGCCTCCTGCAGGATCACCTCCAACCAGATCACAGAGGGTCACACCCAGGCAGACCATCACCTCCCTGGGAGCCTGCTCCAAAGCTCAGCACCCTCCACCCCAGCAAGTCCCTTCTCTTGTCCAGATGGAACTTGCTGTACTCAAGCTCAGGCCCACTGCCCCTTGTGCTATTGCTGGGGACCCCTGAGAGCAGTCTGGCCCCCTCCCCTTAGACATTGGTGAGCACTGATCAGGACCCCCTCAGCCTCCCCTCCTCCAGGCTGCCCAGCCCAGCTCTCAGCCTCTGCTCCCAGGAGAGCTGGCCCAGTGCCCTCAGCAGCTCCCTGGCCCTGGGGCAGGCTCTCTCCAGTAGTCTTTGCCCTTCCTGAGCTGGGGTGCCCAGAACTGGCCTCAGCACTCCAGATGTGGCCTCAGCAGGGCAGAGTGGAAGGAGAGGAGAACCTCCCTCCACCTGCTGGCCACACTCCTGCTAAAGCAGCCCTGGCTGCCCTTGGCCTTCCTGGCCACAGGATCCCATTGCTGTCCCCTGGCCCTGCTGCTGCCCCCCAGGACTCCCCAGAGCTGCTGCCCACCCCTCAGCCTGCACTGCTCCCTGGGGCTGGGCTGCAGGGCCCTTCCCCTGCCCTTACTGAGGGCCATTGGATTCCTCCCTGCCCAGGTGCCACAGGATGGCAGCACAGCCTCAGGGGGGTCAGCCACCCCTCCCAGCTTAGCATCACCACTGCACCTCCAGAGGGTCCTCTCTGGCCTCTCATCCAGACCAGAAGTGGAGCCAGCCCTGAAGAACACAGCCCCAGGGCCAGGAGAGAGCCTCTGGAGGGTGAGGCTGGGGCCAGCTGCTGGGACACAACCCAGCCCAGGGGCTTCCCCTTCCCAGGCTGCAGCTCCCCATGGCTGGGGACATGGCAGCTGTCCCCTCACCCCTCACCTCTCCAGGGAGGCACAGAGATGCTTGCTGAGGGATCAGCCTGCCCCCAGAGCCCAGGCCAGGGCACTGTCACCTACACACTGGTGCAGCCTACAACTGCTCCCACACCTGCAGGCCTGAGCTCTGCTTTGGGCTCCTCACTCCCAGGACACTGAGGAGCTGGAGCAGGGCCAGGGAAGGGCACCAAAGGCTCTGGAGAAGAGGGCTGGGGAGGAGCAGCTGAGGGAGCTGGGGGGGTTTGGTGTGGAGCAGAGGAGGCTGAGGGAGACCTCACTGCTCTCTGCAGCTCCCTGAGAGGAGGCTGCAGCCAGGGGGGGTTGGGCTCTGCTGCCTGGGAACAGGACAGGATGAGATAAATGACCTCAAGTTGCCCCAGGGGAGGTTTAGGTTGGACATTAGAAGAAACTTCTTGACTGAAAGGCTTCTCCAAGCCTGGCCCAGGCTGCCCAGGCTGGTGGGTGAATGCCCATCCCTGGCAGAGCTGTGGTGCTGAGGGCCATGGCTGAGCCCCAGCCTGGGCAGAGGCAGAGCATGGCTGTGCTGGCTGCTCTGGAAGGGCTTTGCCAGCCCAGAGCATTCTGCCACCTTCCCACAGGAGCTGCCCTGCCACACTGAGCTCCCTGCAGCACTCCCACAGTGCAAGGAGAAATCACAGCCCCAAGGCCTGTCCCAGCTGCTCCTCTCACCTCACCACCATCCCCTCTGCCCCCTGCCCACCCTCTCCTCAAACATCACCTGCCAGCTTTTCCACAGGAGTCTCTCTGCCATTCCCCTCTCCCACAGCAGGCTTTGCTCTGCCTCCACCTTGTCTCCAGCCTCCCCTGGCCCAGGATCTTTGCTAGGAGGCTGCTGGAACACTGCAGCAGGCTCCCCAGGGAGGTGGCTGAGGCTCCATCCCTGGAGCTATTCCAGGTGAGGCTGGAGAGGGCTGTGGGCAACCTGCTGCAGTGGAGGATGTCCCTGCTGAGTGCAGGGGGCTGGGCTGGGTGAGCTTTGGAGCTCCCTTCCAGCCCAGACTCTGTGATCAGCCACTGCAATACCCAGGGACAAGGTCACAGCTTCCTGGAACAGATCCCCATGGAAGCAGGAGACAGAAGCCCATGAAGCAGCTCAGTGCAGAGCTGTGCAGGTAAGAGGAGCTGTCCCCCTGGTGAGGCAGTGACAGCAGCCTCAGCACTGTGCTGGCAGCCACTCTCCCTGCCTGACAGACACCTCTCCATTGGCACTCTCATCAAGCAGCATTGTTTTAGGGAGCTGATTCTTCCCTGGGTCTGCTCCTTGAGTTCAGGTGATGCACTCACCACAAGTCAGCTGCATCTAAAGGAAGCTCCTCCTTAGCTGTGCTGAGACTTCACCTGCAGGGCTGGGGCCAGCCCTGGAGCCCTCAACACAAGGACCTGGACCTGATGCAGCAGCTCCAGAGGAGGCCATGAGAATGCTCAGGGGGTTGGAGCAGCTCTGCTGTGGGGACAGGCTGAGGGAGCTGGGGGTGTTCAGCCTGGAGAAGAGAAGGCTCCAGGGAGACCTAACAGCAGCCTGCCAGGACCTGAAGGGGCTACAAGAAGGCTGCAGAGAGACTGTGTGCAAAGGCCTGCAGGGACAGCACCAGGGGCAATGGCTTCAAAGCAGAGCAGAGCAGATTGAGAGTGGATGTGAGGAACAAGTTCTGCCCCAGGAGGCTGCTGGAACACTGCAGCAGGTTGCCCAGGGAGGTGGCTGAGGCTCCATCCCTGGAGCTCTTCCAGGTGAGGCTGGAGAGGGCTGTGGGCAGCCTGCTCCAGTGGAGGATGTCCCTGCTGAGTGCAGGGGCTTGGACTGGATGAGCTTTGGAGCTCCCTTCCAGCCCAGCCCATCCTGTGCTTGTTTGTAGGCTGAGGTTCAGCAGCTTCAGCCCCAGCCCAGGCAGCAAGCTTCATGTGCAGGGAGCAGGGAGCTGCAAGCAGAAGGCTTCTCATCTTCCCAGGGGACAGCAAAGGAAACTTCTCAGACTCTCCTGCAGAAGCCTGAAGTGCAGCTGGCAGCTGCCACCTCTCCAGCACTGCCAGCCTGCCCTTGGTGGTTCCTGCTGCAGCCTGGGGCCAGGGGAAGCAGGCTCCCCTTGCAGTTCCCCAGACACAGCATGAGCAGCTCTCCCCTCCTCACTGCTCTGTTCCCATGACAAGTGATGAACATCTCACTTGTCAGCATCCCAGAGCAGCACTTAGGAGAGCTGAAGTGTTTGACAGAGCTGCTGGAACAGCTGAAGCCTCCCTGCCTCACTCTGCTAATGAACACCTGAGCTCCAGAGAGCAGAGCTGACAGCTGACAGCCAGCACAGGCACCAGCTCTGCTCTGCTCCCAGCCTTGGAAGATCTGAGCTCTGCTCTTCAAAGGCTTCCAGACCAGGTCCCTCCCAAGCCAGCCCATTCTGTGGCTCTGTGATGTTCTGCAGCACAGAGGATCCAATGCCCTCGAGCTCCTGTGAGCTCCAGCTCCTGCTTTTCATCCCAGGGGCAGCTCCAGGGGAGCTCTGGGTGTCCTATGTGGCACTGGCCCTGAGGGGTCCATGGTGGCTTCAGAAGCAGGTGAGTGCTACCCAAGAGCTGCTTCAGCAGGCTTCCCTGCACTCTCAGCCAAGACAGCTAGACACCCACCCAGGGGAACAACTGCAAGCCAGCAGCAGCCTTTCCTCCCCTCTGGAAGGACACAGGCCTTTGACACAGGCTGCACAGGGAGCTCCTCACCTGCCTCCTCTTGCTCGGTGTAGGTTACCAGCTGACATCATGCTGCTGGAGCCACACACTGCTCTGCCCTGGGAAGGACCTTCCCCAGCACCCAGCTCCAGCCCCTGCCATGGGCAGGGACACCTCCCACCAGCCCAGGCTGCTCAAGGCCTCATCCAGCCTGGCCCTGAACACCTCCAGGCAGGAGGCAGCCACAGCCTCCCTGGGCAGCCTGTGCCAGAGTCTCACCAGCCTCACTGACAACAATTTCTTCCTCACCTCCACTCTCAGTCTCTCCTCTCCCAGCTCACAGCCATTGTTCCTCAGCCTGTCCCTCCCAGCCCTTGTCCCAAGTCCCTCCCCAGCTCTCCTGGAGCCCTTCAGGCACTGCAAGGCTGCTCTGAGGGCTCCCTGGAGCCTTCTCTTCTCCAGGCTGCACAGCCCCAGCTCTCCCAGCCTGGCCCCACAGGGGAGGTTCTGCAGCCCTCTGCTCATCTCTGTGGCCTCCTCTGGAGCCTCTCCAGCAGCTCCAGGTCCTTCTTGTGCTGGGGGCCCAGAGCTGGAGGCAGTGCTGCAGGTGGGGGCTGAGCAGAGCAGAGCAGAGGGGCAGAATCCCCTCCCTGTGCTGCTGCTCTCCCTGCTCTGGCTGCAGCTCAGCACTCAGCTGGCTCTGGGCTGCCAGGGACCAGTGCTGGCTCCTGGGGAGTTTGTCACCACCTGACTCCCCCAAGGCCTCCTCCTGCAGCCTGCTCTGGAGCCACTCCTCACCCAGCCTGGATCAGTGCTGGGGATTGCCCTGAGCCAGCTGCAGGACCTGGTCCTTGGCCTTGTTGTACTTCATGAGGTTGGCTTGGGCTCAGCTCTGCAGCCTGCCCAGGTCCCTCTGGAGGGATCCCTTCCCTCCATGCTAGAGAGGAAGAGAAAGCCTCCCTGGCTTAGTTTGTGAGAGCAAAGCTTCCCCTGTCCCATGCCCAGAGCAGAGAGGAGGTGCTGCAGAGTGGGGAGATGCCAGGCTGAGACCTCAATGAGTTTGACATTGTGACCCAAACCAGACTTGCCCCAAACTGTAATGAGGCCAACTGCTCACTGCAGCAGAGTCTGAACTCAGTGCCTGGAGTCTGCCAGCTGACAATGACAGCAGATGAAACACTGAAGTGATGAAAGCCAGCTCCACACGTTGGAGTGAAGCTTATGTGGAGCACTCAGCACTGGTGCTGCCAGCTCTCAGCAGCATTTCTTCCCCTGGCAGGCAGGCTGGGAAGGCCTCTGCTCCTCACACTCCAGGGCCCCTGGCAGGCTGCAGGGAAGTTTGACTTCCCAAGCTTGCCCTCTGCTAGGCTCTGCCTCTGAAGTGCCAACAGCCATCAGCCTCTGTGGCCACACTTGTAGAAAGCATTTGAGAGCCCCCCTGCAGGCTTCCCCTCTGCAGACAAACACTTCAGAGCACACAGGGATGTCAGGAGCTCCACAAGGCACTGCCTGCAGCCTCCCCAGGGAAGGCAGTGTGGTGTGGGAAGGGCTCCAGTCTGTGCTGGCTGAGCACCAGCCTTTGGCTTCTGCAGGCACAGCACACTGGGAGGTGCTGAGCCCCTGGGCAGAGCAGCTGAGGGACACCACCCAGTGTGCAGACCCACCCCTGCCCTGCTCAGTCTCTGCATTCTCAGCACTTGGAAGCCCTGGGCTCAGGGCATCAGCAGTAGGGAGACTGAAGTTTAGACCTGCACAGAATTCTGTGTCTGGCAGCCAGGGGCTCTGCTTGCACTGAGCTCAGCCTCACAGACTGCAGGGGGTTGGGAGGGAGCCTCCAAGGGCAGCTTGGCCAAGCCCTGCAGGCAGCAGGGACAGCTCCAGCTAGAGCAGGCTGCCCAGGGACACAGCCAGGCTGAGCTTCAATGGCTCCAGGGACAGAGCCTCAACCCCAGCCCTGGGCAGCCTGTGCCAGTGTCTCCCCAGCCTCCCTCTGCAGAACTTCCTCCTCATGTCCAAGCTAACTCTGCCCTGCTCCAGGTTCAAACCACTGCCCCTGGGCCTATCCCCACAGCCCCTTCTGCTCAGTCCCTCCCCAGCCTGCCTGCAGCTCCCCTGCAGATATTGACCTGCAGCTCTGAGGTCTCCCTGGAGCCTTCTCATCTCCAGGCTGCACAGCCCCAGCTCTCCCAGCCTGTCCTCCAGCCCTCTGACCATCTCTGTGGCCTCCTCTGGACCCTCTCCAGCAGCTCCAGGTGCCTCTTGTGCTGGGGGCTCCAGAGCTGGACACAGAAGCCCAGGGGGTGTCTCAGCAGAGCAGAGGGGCAGAATCACCTCCCTGACCCTGCTGGCCAGGCTGCCCTTGACCAGCAGCTCCCTACAGGTGCCAGAGCATCACTGCAAGTGCCTGGCACTGAAACCATCTGTGAAGGAGCACAGCTTGCAGCTGCCTCCTGCCTCTGCACAGAGCTCTGCACTGAGAGCTGGGGGTTCAGTTCCACTCCAGAACTTATCTAAGGGAAAGCTCTTCTGGTAGTGAGGAAATGAAACAGGTCTGGAAAGGCCAAAGCAGTTGCACCCATGAATAAGCAACTCACTCTCAGACCTGAGGGACCATGAGTGGGCCATGAGTTACCACTCTCACTCCTCCTGCAGTCTGGTGGAGAGTCCCTTGGGGGGCAGTCCCTTGGGGCCAAGGAGGCCAGGTGAGGCTCTGGTGAGAGAGGATTCTGCCCCTGGGCTCTGCTCTGCTCAGACCTCACCTCCAATCCTGCCTCCAGCTCTGCTGTCCCCAGCAGGAGGAGGACACAGAGCAGCTGGAGTGAATCCAGGGCAAGCCTCAAAGAGGATCCAAGGGCCTGGAGCAGCTCTGCTGTGAGCACAGGCTGAGGGAGCTGGGGGTGTTCAGGGGACCTTGGAGCTGCCTTCTAACACCTGAAGGGACCCTAGAGGGAGGCTGGAGAGGGTGAAAGCCTGGCACAGGCTGCCCAGGGAGGTGTTTGAATCCCCACCCCTGGGGCAGAGCTGTGGTGCTGAGGGCCATGGCTCAGCCCCAGCCTGGGCAGGGGTAGAGGATGCTTGGCTCTGATCAGTGGCAGGGACTGGCTGGAAAGCAGCCCTGAGGTGAGAGACTTGGGGGTGCTGGGGGAGGAGAAGCTCACCAGGAGCTCTCAGTGTGCACTTGCAGCCCAGAAAGCCAATCAGCTCCTGGGCTGCATCAGGAGAAGTGTGGCCAGCAGGGCAAGGGAGGTGATTCTCCCCCTCTGCTCAGCTCTGCTGAGACCCCACCTGGAGTACTGCCTCCAGTTCTGGAGCCCCTATTGCAAGAGGGCTCTGGAGGTGCTGGAAGGTGTCCAGAGCAGGGCCAGGAGGATGATCAGAGGGCTGGAGCACCTCTCCTGTGAGGACAGACTGAAGGAGTTGGGGCTGTTCAGTCTGGAGAAGAGAAGGCTCCCAGGTGACCTCATTGTGGCCTTCCAGGATCTGAAGGGAAGGCTGGGGAGGGACTGCTCAGGATCTCAGGCAGTGATAGGACTAGGGGGAATGGAATGAAGCTGGAGGTGGGGAGATTCAGGCTGGAGGGGAGGAGGAAGTTCTTCCCCATGAGAGTGGTGAAGCCCTGGAATGGGTTGTGCAGGGAAGTGGTTGGGGCCCTGTCCCTGGAGGTGTTTAAGCCCAGGCTGGATGAGGCTGTGGCCAGGCTGATCTAGTGTGGGGTGTCCCTGCCCATGGCATGGGGTTGGAACTGGATGATCCTTGTGGTCCCTTCCAACCCTGACTGATCCTATGATGCTATGATCCCAGTGGTCTTTCCCCAGGGCAGTGACTCTGTGGCTCCAGGGCCCATGCTCTTTGTCACCCCCTGGAGTGCCCTAGCTGGAGCACTTAGGCAGCAGTGAGCTCTGGGTGCCACTTCTTCAGTGCAGGGAATAAACCCCAAGCCCTTCCTTCCAGCCTCAGGGTACCTGAAGTGCTGTGCCCAGGGCCCCAAGCAAGGCACCCAGCTCCCCAGGTGGGCTCTCAGCTGACTGAGGAGTGAGGCCAGCCCCAGTGCTCCAGGGTGACCTTCAGCACTCTGCTCCTTGTGTTCCCTGCCAGCCTGCTTCCCCAGGAGACACAGCCCCCCCAGCTCTTGGTTCATTCATGAAGCCACAAGGACTCTGCTCTTCTTGAGGGGACAAAAGCAGCCAGACACAAAGGCAAAGCAGAGGATCCTTCCCTGGGACTTGCCTTCACCCAGCCCCTGCAGACAACTCCCAGGCTCACTTGCATCAGCTGCCTTGGTAGTTGTCACTTACCTCAGCCCCTGACAGGCTCAGAGGGCTCAGAGTGGCAGCATGATGTAAGCACCCCGAGACAGGGGCTGCAGAGCAGCTCCCAGACCTCACCCACACCACATGGGCTGCACTGCTCAACACTCCCCAGGGCAGGGACTGTCCCCCTGGGTGCTCAGCACTGGGGAGGCCACTCCTGCACTGCTGCATTCAGTGCTGGGCACCTCAGCCCAGAGGGACACTGAGGGGCTGCAAGGGGGGCAGGGGAGGCCAACTGGGGGGGCAGGGGAGGAGTCTGCTAAAGAGCAGCTGAGGGAACTGGGACACTGCTTACTTTGAGCAAGAGGAGGCTGAGGGGAGACCTTATCACCCCTGAAGGGACAGCAGAGAGGGTGCTGCTCTCTTCTCACAAGGAATCAGTGAGGGAACAAGGGGATGGCCTCAGGCTGTACCAGGGGAGGGTGAGGCTGGAGGCTGGGCACTAGGGAAGGTTTTCAGTGCCAGAGTGGTCAGGGCCTGGCAGAGGCTGCCCAGGGAGGTGGTGGAGTCCCCATGGCTGGAGGGGTTCCAGAAGCCTGTGGCCAGGGTTTGGTGGCCATGGTGGGTCTGGGGCAGTGGTTGGACTGGGTGGTCTGAGAGGGCTTTTCCAGGCCACACAATTCCATCCCTCTGCCCTGGCTTCTCAAGCCCTGGCTCAGTGGTGGCCTGGGCAGAGCAGGGCTAAAGGTTGGACCTGGTGCTCTCAAGGCTCTGCTCCACCCTCCACGGCCCCAGGGTTCTGTGGCAGGGAGCAGACTGCACTCACCTCACCACCCCCAGCTCTGGGCTGCAAGCTTCAGGCAGGAAGGGGCCTGAGCCTTACCTCTGGTTTACTGAGGCTGGATGAGACCAGCGAGCCGGAGCCCACGTCCAGGTCCCACTGCTTCCTGCCGCGGTCCTCGGGATCCAGGGCGGCGATCCGGCCGTCCAGGGTGCTGATGATCACCAGGGCCCTGCAGGGGAGACTCTGTCAGAGCTCAGCAGGCACTGCCTGCCTGCTGCACGCTGCCCCCAGGCTGAGAGCCACGGGGGGAAGGGAAGAGAGCTGCCTGCCTGCCTGCTCCTAGGGGCAGGTCTGACCTGCAGCCCCGCACAGCATCACCTGCTGAGGTGTTCACAGCCACAGCACAGAGCTGACCTACAGCCAGGCCCAACACACATCTGCAGCAGCCCTTCAAAACCACCCCAGCTCCAGGGAGACAGGCCTTGGGCTGCTGGGGGGCAGCAAGGAGCCCTTGGGGCCAAGAGAGCCAAAGGCATCCTGGGGGGCAGCAAGCAAAGTGTGGCCAGCAGGGCTGGGGAGGTTCTGCTGCCCCTCTGCTCTGCCCTGCTGAGACCACAGCTGCAATGCTGTGTCCAGTTCGGGGCTCCCCAGCTCAAGAGAGACAGAGAGCTGCTGGAGAGAGTGCAGGGGAGGCTGTGAGGATCACAGTCTCACAGAATCACCAAGGTTGGAAGAGACCTCGAGGATCATCGAGTCCAAGCTGTCACCACAGACCTCATGACTAGACCATGGCACCAAGTGCCACATCCAATCCCCTCTTGAACACCTCCAGGGATGGGGACTCCACCACCTCCCTGGGCAGCACATCCCAATGGCTAACAACTCTCTCAGGGAAGAACTTTCTCCTCACCTCCAGCCTAAACCTCCCCAGGCACAGCTTGAGACTGTGTCCTCTTGTTCTGGTGCTGGCTGCCTGGGAGAAGAGACCAACCCCCACCTGGCTACAACCTCCCTTCAGGGAGTTGGAGAGAGCAAGAAGGTCTCCCCTGAGCCTCCTCTTCTCCAGGCTAAGCAACCCCAGCTCCCTCAGCCTCTCCTCACAGGGCTGTGCTCCAGACCCCTCCCCAGCTTTGTTGCCCTTCTCTGGACGTGTTCTGGATGCTGAAGGGACTGCAGCACTGCCTGGGGAGGAGAGGCTGAGAGCCCTGGGGCTGTTGAGTCTGGAGAGGAGAAGGCTGAGAGGGATCTGATCAATGTCTATCAATAGCTGAGGGCTGGGGGCCAGGAGGGAGGGGACAGGGCCAGGCTCTGCTCAGCTGCACCCTGGGATAGGCCAAGAGGCAATGGATGGAAACTGCAGCACAGGAGGTTCCAGCTCAGCATGAGGAGGAACTTCTTGACTGTGAGGGTCCCAGAGGCCTGGAGCAGGCTGCCCAGAGAGGTTGTGGAGTCTCCTTCTGTGGAGCCTTTGCAGCCCTGTCTGGATGTGTTCCTGTGTGCCCTGCCCTGGGTTCTCTGCTCCTGCTCTGGCAGGGGCTTGGACTGGCAGATCTCCAGAGCTCCCTTCCTGCCCCTAGCACCCTGTGAGCCTGCAGGGACAGGGCTGGCTTGCAGCAGGCTCCCACTCTGCTCACAGGCAGCCTGCCCTGGGGGAGGCCTGCAGCCAGGGACCCAGAAGGACCTTTCCAGACCCTGGATGGAGTGGGAAGGAGGAACTGTGCAAAGCAACCTGGCTGTGGGTGAGGGTGCAAGGGCGGGGGGGGGCAGGGAAGGCACAGGCTGAGGGTGGGACCTGGCTGTGTCAGACAAGGAAGGACACTGCAGCACTGTGGGGAACTGAAGCCAAAGGTCCCAAACTGCCTGTGCAGGGAGCTGGGGGCTGAGGGGAGGAGGAGCTGCCATTTGCCCGTGAGGAGTGGAAAAGTGAAGTCATTGTCTTCAAACACATGCACAAGCACAGGGAGCTCATTGTATCACCTCCAGGAAAGGCCAAGGGAAACCCTGCAGCTTCACACAGAGAAGGGAACCAAACACCTGGGGGGGCTGAGACTGGGATGGAGGCTGGAGCAGGGCAGGCTGGGCTGGAGAGGCTGGAGCAGGGCAGGAGAGGCTGGAGCAGGGCAGCCTCAGGCTGGGCTGGAGAGGCTGGAGCAGGGCAGCCACAGCCTGGGCTGGAGAGGCTGGAGCAGGGCAGCCTCAGCCTGGGCTGGAGAGGCTGGAGCAGGGCAGCCTCAGCCTGAGCTGGAGAGGCTGGAGCAGGGCAGCCTCAGGCTGGGCTGGAGAGGCTGGGGCAGGGCAGCCTCAGCCTGGGCTGGAGAGGCTGCAGCAGGGCAGGAGAGGCAGGAGCAGGGCAGCCTCAGCCTGGAGAGTAGGAAGAATGCTTTAGACTGAGGGTGGGGAGACACTGGCACAGGCTGCCCAGGGAGGCTGTGTTCAGCCTGGAGAAGGCTCCAGGGAGACCTTGGAGCATCCTTCCAGTACCTGAATGTCCTTTCCAACTGAAAGCACTCTGTGAGTCTCTGCCTTTCCCCCAGGGCTTGCAGTGACAGGACAAGGGCAGAGAACTGACTCTGGAGGCTGGCAGACTTAGGCTGAAGATTAGGGAGAAATTCTTTAGAGGACCTTCTGTATTGATGTTTTTTTAAACCCATAGCTTTAAACCAAAGAGAGAGACCTGGAGCTGCTGGAGCAGGTCCAGAGGAGGCCACAGAGATGAGCAGAGGCTGCAGAACCTCCCTGTGGGGCCAGGCTGGGAGAGCTGGGGCTGTGCAGCCTGGAGAAGAGAAGGCTCCAGAGAGACCTCAAGCAGCCTGCCAGTACCTGAGGGGCTCCAGGAGAGCTGGGGAGGGACTTGTGACAAGGGCTGGGAGTGCCAGGATGAGGAACAATGGATTGAAGCCTGAAGAGGGGAGATTTAGAGTGGAGATGAGGAAGAAATTGTTGGCAGTGAGGGTGGGGAGACTCTGGCACAGGCTGCCCAGGGAGGCTGTGGCTGCCTCCTGCCTGGAGGTGCTCAGGACCAGGCTGGATGAGGCCTGGAGCAGCCTGTGCTGGTGGGAGGTGTCCCTGCCCATGGCAGGGGCTTGGAACTGGCTGAGCTTTGAGGTCCCTTCCATCCCAACCCATTCCATCAACCTGTGAATGGTCACCAGCTAGAACCCCCCAGCAGGGAGCTGCACAGAAGGCCATGTGGCAGCTGCCACCCTGAGGTGGCCAAGCAGCTTCCTCCCCTCCAGCAGCTCAAGGAAACTGCTAGGAAAACCCCAACTGAGCAAATATTTGAGCAGCAGCCTCCACAGCTCCTGGGAGCTGAGCAGACACAATCATTCCACCTGTGCAGAGAGCAAGAGCAGGTTAATGATCAACCAGGGGCAGGAGACTGTTCCCAGGCAGGGCAAACAGAGCTCACACTGAGCTGGGAGGCAGTATTGATCTGCTGGAGGGTAGGGAGGCTCTGCAGGGGGACCTGGCCAGGCTGGATGAGCCATGCCCAGTGGGATGAGGTTCAGAGCCAAGGGCTGGGTCCTGAACCTGGGTCACAAACACCCCATGAAGGCTCCAGGTCTGGAGAAGAGTGGCTGGACACTACCCAGCAGAGAGAGCCCTGGGGGTGCTGGGTGCCAGCAGCTGGAGAGGAGCCAGGGGGTGCCCAGGGGGGCAAGGAGGCCACAAGAGAAATGCCCAGGGTGCCTCCCCAGTGACTGCAGCTCTGTCCCACCTGAGAGGGTCTCTGAAAGCAAAGGAACAGCTGCAGAACCTGAAAGTTGTTCTGCACTGCTGCAAGAGTGGATTGCAAAGCAGTCTGTGACAGTCCTGTGCTTGGGGAATGTTAGGAGAGAATCCAAGCTGGGGAAGGGGATGGAGAGGAGGAGAAGGGCAGCAGCAGCCTGGGCTGGAGCAGCAGTGCTGTGGGCAGCAGGAGCAGGGCAGGGATTGTGCCCCTGGGCTCAGCACTGGGGAGGCCACAGCTTGAGTGCTGGCTTCAGCTCTGGGCTCCTCACTCCCAGAAGGACCTTGAGGAGCTGGAGCAGGGCCAGAGAAGGGCAATAGAGCTGGGGAAGGGTCTGGGGAGGAGCAGCTGAGGGAGCTGGGGGTGTTTGGTGTGGGGAAGAGGAGGCTGAGGGAGAGCTCCTTGCTCTCTGCAGCTCCTGAGAGGAGGCTGCAGCCAGGGGGGGTTGGGCTCTGCTCCCCAGGCTCAGGTGACAGAAGGAGAGGAACTGGCCTGGAATTGTGCCAGGGGAGGCTTAGGTTGGAGATGTAGAAAAATGTCTTTGCTGCAGGAGCAGTTAGGGACTGGCAGAGGCTGCCCAGGGAGGTGGTGGAGTCCCCATGGCTGGAGGGGTGCTGCAGAACCCTGTGGCCAGGGCAGGGCTGGGTGCTGGTTGCACCCTGAGGCAGTTCTGTGCCTCCAGGCTCCCAGGAGTGTCCTGTGCACACACAGCACAGAAGCTGTCTGCTTTGTGCTGCAGCTCTGAAGCCCTCTAGCACTGCACAAGAGCACACCCCAGGTGGCTGCAGGGCAGTGGTGTCTTGGTGCAGCTGACACGTGGAGGATGAGCAAAGGCAGCAGGGTGGCTGAGAGAGGGACAGAGAGAGTGCAGTGCAGAGCCCCCCCCAGAGCTGCCTGGGAGAGGCTCCCCTCCTGCCTGCCTTCTCCTCCAGCAGCCAGTGTTTGATGCCTTTCTGCAGCTCTCCTCCATCCATTACCTGTCCCCAGCAGATGCAAGCCTCCACCTTCCCCCAGAGCTGCCTCCTCAGCTAGGCCTCAGCCCCACCAGCCAAGGCAGCAGCTCTGGGATGGGGGCCTGCGGTCACCCCGGTGGTGGTGTGCCCACACCTCAGCTGAGCAGGAGGGGCAGGATCACAGCCTCAGACCACAGCTGCTGAGGGACCCTTCCTGCCAGCAGCACACCCCTGCAGCAGCTGCAACCCCCACCCCCTGCAGCAGCTGCAACCACCCCCTGCAGCAGCTGCAACCCCCACCCCCTGCAGCAGCTGCAGCCAACCACCCCCTGCAGCAGCTGCAGCCAACCACCCCCTGCAGCAGCTGCAGCCAGCCACCCCCTGCAGCAGCTGCAGCCAACCACCCCCTGCAGCAGCTGCAGCCAGCCACCCCCTGCAGCAGCTGCAGCCAACCACCCCCTGCAGCAGCTGCAGCCAGCCACCCCCTGCAGCAGCTGCAGCCAACCACCCCCTGCAGCAGCTGCAGCCAGCCACCCCCTGCAGCAGCTGCAGCCAGCCACCCCCTGCAGCAGCTGCAACCCTCACCCCCTGCAGCAGCTGCAGCCAACCACCCCCCCTGCAGGAGCCAGGGTACTGACATCCCCCCAGGGCAGTGGGAGCCTTTCACCACCCCGTATGGCTGCCAGCCTCTGCTCCCTGAGCTGGGCTGCTGAGCAGCCCTTGCTGTGCCAGAGGAGCAGGAGCAGCTCAGCCTCAGCTGCACCACACAGCAGGAGGGATTGCTCTGGGTGGGAAAGCTCTCTAGGACCACCCAGTCCAACCAGCACCCCAGAACCCCCACAGCCACCAAACCATGGCCCCAAGAGCCACAGGGCTCCCTGGGCAGCCTCTGCCAGGCCCTGACCGCTCTGGCAGCACAGAGATTGTTCCTCCTCTCCAACCTAACCTCCCCTGGCACAATTCCAGGCCAGTTCCTCTCCTTCTCTCACCTGAGCCTGGGGAGCAGAGCCCAACCCCCCCTGGCTGCAGCCTCCTCTCAGGGAGCTGTGGGGAGCCAGAAGGAGCAACCATGAATCTGCCCTGAGAAATGGAGCTGGCTGCAAGGGCAGCTTGGGCTTCCCTCTGTGAGGAGAGGCTGAGAGGTGCACTTGGCCAGCCTGGAGAGGAGAAGGCTCAGGGCAGGCCTTATCAGCATGGCCCAGCACATCACAGTATCACAGCATCACCAAGGCTGGAAGAGACCTCAAAGATCTGTGGCTGAGGCTGCCTCCTGCCTGGAGGTGTTCAACAACAGCTTGGATGAGGCCTTGAGCAACCTGGGCTAAGGACCCTTCCAGCTCAAACCATTCTGCATCTCTGACTTGTGGGTCAGAGAGGTGAATGGAAGCAGCACAGAAGGGCTGAGATGGGTGCCTGAAGGCAGCAGCAGGAGCAACCTTCAGTGTTCCTTTGGGGAGTGAAGATATCACAGTAGAATCAGTCAGGGTTGGAAGGGACCACAAGGATCACAGAAGCACCAAGGTTGGAAGAGACCTCAAAGCTCAGCAAGTCCAAGCTGTCACCACAGACCTCATGACAAGACCATGGCACCAAGTGCCACATCCAATCCCCTCTTGAACACCTCCAGGGGTGGGGACTCCACCACCTCCCTGGGCAGCACACTCCAATGACCAATGACTCTCTCAGGGAAGAACTTTCTCCTCACCTCCAGCCTAAACCTCCCCTGGCACAGCTTCAGACTGTGTCCTCTTGTTCTGCTGCTGGATGCCTGGGAGAAGAGACCAACCCCCACCTGGCTCCAACCTCCCTTCAGGGAGTTGTAGAGAGCAATGAGGTCTCCCCTGAGCCTCCTCTTCTCCAGGCTAAGCAACCCCAGCTCCCTCAGCCTCTCCTCACAGGGCTGTGCTCAAGGCCTCTCCCCAGCCTTGTTGCCCTTCTCTGGACACCTTCAAGTCTCTCAATGTCCTTCCTAAACTGAGGAGCCCAGAACTGGACACAGGACTCAAGGTGTGGCCTAAGCAGTGCTGAGTACAGAGCACAATGACCTCCCTGCTCCTGTTCCTAATACAGGCCAGGATGCCCTTGGCCTTCTTGGCCACCTGGGCACACTGCTAGCTCATGTTCAGGCAGCTGTCAATCAGCACCCCCAGGTCCCTCTCTGTTTGGCAGCTCTCAGCCACTCTGACCCCAAGGGTGGCTACCAGGGGCATGGAGACTCCCTTGGCACAAGGAGTGCCATGGCAAAGCCCAGGGGTGATGGGGACAAGCTACTGCTGGGGACATTCCCATTGCAGCCCAGGAGCACAGCCAGCCCTGGGATCAGCTCCCAGGGGCAGCAGTGGAGTCCCCTGCATGGGACAGGTTGCAGGCTCAGCTTGCCAGGGGGCTGGGCCAGCTCATCTCAGCTGCTCCATCACCTGCCAAGCTTGGAGCAGAGGAGCCTGGGGTCCCCTCCAGCCTGGCACTCTGGGCTCTGAACCTAGAGCTCATGTTTCTGGTCCCATCTTACCTTGCTCCTCAAAGCCAATCCTGCCAGGCAGAGCCTGCAGAAGAGCCTTGCTCTAGTAACCAAAGCCTTTGTTTCTTACTCTGCTTTGATGCAAACCAAACCCTTGATGAGGTTTAAGCCTTCCCCCAGCCTGCAGGGAGGTGGAATCCTCTCCCCTGAAGTGAATCAGAGTCAGTGCTGCAGTGTGCCCCAGAGCCCAGGGCTGGAGCTACCCTCCCAGGCCCAGACTGCCCTGTCCATGCCACACTCCCTCTGAGAGCCTCTGCTGCTTGCACCTTGGCCTGCTGAGAGTGTGAGGTGCTGGCAGGAGACCTTCCAGGAGACCTTTGTCTCAGACCTTCTGACACAAAGCCATTGAAGCAGCTACTTCAAGGAACTATCCTGCAGCCTGGAGTGCTGTGAAGCAGGCAGCTTGGCTCCTGTGACCCCTGTGCTGACACAGCCCTCTGTGCTGGATGGTGCCCCCTCCTTACAGCAGCCCAGCAGCACCTGGCCCTGACTGCAGGGTGAAGAGCTGGGCTTTAGCTGTGCCTGGGAGGCTCTGCTGGCTGCAGAGGCCAGAGCTGCACCTGCAGCTCCACCACACTTCACTGCAGTAGCCACACTCTGGAGGCAGCCCTGGGACACCTGGCAAGCTGCAGGGAAAAGGCATTTCTGTGCCAGCTGCTGCCCTGGGTGTCCTGGTTGGACAGGACTAGGCCCAAAACAGGTTTCAGTAAGATCCCTAAGAAGCTGGGGGAGATAGACAAAAGGAAACATGTCCCAGTCCAAAGCTAGCCAAAGCTGTTTGGCAGGGATCCTGACCACTCACTGCTGTGCTGATGCCCAGAAGGTGATTGGCTAAGTTTCCAATCACTTTTCTGCCAGTGGTCAGTTTGGTTTCACAAAAGCAGTTCAACAGAGGGGTTCTTCAGTAACCCAGCCCCTTTTTCCCCTTTGGTTCTGGCTCGTCTTCAGCCAGCCAGGTGCGTGCCACTCGCCCATCCCCTCCACCAGCATCCCCCACCTGTACTCCAGTTTCACTTCCAGCGTCAGGCGACGAGCTTGGGTCCTATTTTTACTTTTCCTTGGCTTTGCAAAAATGATACCAAGAACAGAATTCTGGATGTAGTGGTTTGAGCCTTAACTGAGAGTTAAAAGCTCAAATGGGGAAAAGGCTGAGAATCTCTTCCCCACTTCCCCCCCACCTCCTCCCTCCAAACAGGGAGAGGAGGGAAAAAAGGTAAGGAGCAAATCCACTAATCAACAATCTGGAGTCAGCTTGGAAGTAGAGAGGCAAATAATTTCTTTTTCCTTCAAATATATATATATATATAGCAATAACAGGGAATAAGGTTCACAAGGGCAAGGAACAAGAATGGATGGGAGGGGAATAGAAAAAGAATAATACAAAACCAGTCTGTCTCTGAGGAGGTGCAGAGGCAGCAGGGAGAAGGATCAGGTCCAGCCACGTGGTTGAGGATCAGGAGAGCAGCTGCAGTAGCTCTCATCCAGCAGAGGCAGGAGCCAAAAAGGAGCTCCAACAGCTATGAGGTCCTGCTTTTTATACCCTCGCTGGGCAGGGAGGGAGGGAGTGGAACAGACTCAGCTTTCCCAGGGGGGAGACGCCCTTCAGGGAGTGTAAAGTACCCGCAAGCCTCCACCCTGCTTTCTTCTTTTGTTTTCAGAAAAAGGTGTTAACCCACCACACTGGATGATAAACTTTCCTGCCTGCAGCTCTCAACAGCAGGTCTTGGACTGCTTCAGAATCTCCGGCCTGAATATTGCTTCGTCAGTGATTCCGATTACTGACTTCATAAAAGCGTATTGGGCATTAATATCCTTCTCACCCTCTGCCTTTGCTGCAGCAGGGAGCAAAGGAGACCCAGCTTGTTATTGAGTCAGGAATTGTGGCTCCTTGCTCTCCCTTCCACTTAGAGTTTGATATCAGGAGTGTAGCTACTCCAGATGGAATCCTTCCTCTACCTAAAGCGTTCATACCATTAGTATTACCAACGCTTTGTGTGAGTCATTCCCCACCGGATACCCGAACCCAAACCAATTGTCAATAAGTTTATGAACGCTTGGCGTGGGAAAGTTATTATTAATAAAGTCAATTAATTCCTTTTATTCATTGATCAAGCCTTAGGAGCCTTTTGGGGTTTTTTTTTTACTGAATTCAATTCACTGGGTAATGGGCACAGAATGGGTTGGGATGGAAGGGACCTGCAAGCTCAGCCAGTGCCAGCCCCCTGCCATGGGCAGGGACACCTCCCACCAGCACAGCTTGCTCCAGGCCTCATCCAGCCTGGCCATGAACACCTCCACACAGGGAACAGCCACAGCCTCCCTGGGCAACCTGTGCCAGTGTCTCACCACCCTCACTGCCAAGAACTTCTTCCTCATCTCCAGTCTCCATCTCCTCTCTCCCAGCTCAAAGCCAATGTTCCTCAACCTGGCACTCCCAGCCCTTGTCAAAAGTCCCTCCCCAGCTCTTTCAGGTACTGGAAGCCTGCTCTAAGGTCTCCCTGCAGCCCTCTCTCCTCCAGGCTGGATAACCCCATCAGTGAGGAGGGTTAAGCTTCCTCCTCTGGGCAGAGGCAAGACCCTGAGCTGAGTGAGGTTCCCAGATAGACTCTAAGCCAGCCTGGCCCAGCAGTGCCACAGAGTTTGCCCTTCTGCAGCTCCCAGCTCTCCCTCCTCAGCTCCAAGCCCAGCCAGGCCATGGGCAAAGGCAGCCCAAACCCCAGCCAGAGGGCAGGGCAGAGGCTGGCCAGAAGCAGAGCAGAGTGTGCACAGGGCAGGTCCTGCTCTCAGCACCACCTGCACAGAAGAGGCCATCTCAAGTCCCCACCTGCCCTGACCTCCAGTCCTGACCAACTCTGCCAAGCAATTCCTTATCAGTGGCTTCACCACCTCCTGACTGGGGGCAGCCCCAAGACTGCCCTGACCAAAGCCTCCAGCTGCCAACCACAGCCAAGTGTCCCAGGAGCACTGCCAAAGCAGCCCTGGGGCTGGCAGATCAGCCCACCTGAGGCACAGCTCCTTCTCAGCTGGAGGTCAGCAGCCACAGCTGCAGTGCCAGGCAAGCAGGGGGAGGAGAGCCAAAGAGCACCCAGGCTGCAGGGCCCTGGAGGGGCAGGAATTGTGCTGAGAGCCAACCATGGACTCTAGCAGAGAGTGAATCTCATCACAGATACTACAGAGGGGAGGGAAACAAAGCCACCAGCACGAGCCCAGGGCTGCAGGTAGCCTCCACCAGCCTGGCGCAGAACCAAACCAAGCCAATGATCCACAGGAAGGTATCACTCCCAGCCAGGCAGCTGCTGCAGGCCCAGCAGGCTGCTCAGCCACAGGGCACCCTGGGGGCACTCACACACAGCCCCTGGCTCCAGCCCCTGCTCCACAGCACATCGACCAGGTGATGGATCCAGGGATCAGTGCTGGGCCCCATCCTCTTTAACATCTTCATTGATGATCTGGATGAGGGGATTGAGTCAGTCATCAGCAAGTGTGCAGATGACAGCAAGCTGGGAGCAGATGTTGGTCAGTTAGAGGGCTGAAGGGCTCTGCAGAGGGACCTCGACTGACTGGACAGATGGGCAGAGGCCAACAGGATGGCATTCAACAAGTCCAAGTGCCAGGGGCTGCACTTTGGCCACAGCAACCCCATGCAGAGCTACAGGCTGGGGTGAGAGTGGCTGAGAGCTGCCAAACAGAGAGGGACCTGGGGGTGCTGATTGACAGCTGCCTGAACATGAGCCTGCAGTGTGCCCAGGGGGCCAAGAGGGCCAATGGCATCCTGGCCTGCATCAGGAACAGTGTGGCCAGCAGGAGCAGGGAGGTCATTGTGCCCTGTGCTCAGCACTGGTTAGGCCACACCTTGAGTCCTGTGTCCAGTTCTGGGCTCCTCAGTTCAAGAAGGACATTGAGAGACTTGAAGGTGTCCAGAGAAGGGCAACAAGGCTGGGGAGAGGCCTTGAGCACAGCCCTGTGAGGAGAGGCTGAGGGAGCTGGGGTTGCTTAGCCTGGAGAAGAGGAGGCTCAGGGGAGACCTTCTTGCTCTCTCCAACTCCCTGCAGGGAGGTTGTAGCCAGGTGGGGGTTGGTCTCTTCTCCCAGGCAGGCAGCACCAGAACAAGAGGACACAGTCTCAAGCTGTGCCAGGGGAGGTTTAGGCTGGAGGTGAGGAGAAAGTTCTTCCCAGAGAGAGTTGTTAGCCATTGGAATGTGCTGCCCAGGGAGGTGGTGGAGTCACCATCCCTGGAGATGTTCAAGAGGGGATTGGATGTGGCACTTGGTGCCATGGTTTAGTCATGGGGTCTGTGGTGACAGCTTGGACTTGATGAGCTTTGAGGTCTCTTCCAACCTTGGTGATACTGTGAGACTGTGATGGAGGAGCAAAGGCCTTCTGTGCCCTCACAGAGGGGCAGCAGCAGGACCAAAGCAGGGGGCCAGGGATCAGTAAGCACACAGCTGGCAGAGCGAGCACCAGCAGCACAGTCAGAGCTCCCTGGCACCTTGGCAATGTGAGAGCACCTCTGGACACACCTCCCCCACCCAGCCACCTACAGCCAGCCTCCACAGCTCACTGACCAGGCTCTGGCTTACCAGTCCCTGTCCTCCTGTGCTCACAGCCAGGAGCTGCTTGTTGAAGTGCAGCTGTAATGGGCCCCCAGGCACAGCATCTCCTGCAGGCTGCCACAGGCACTGCCAAGAGGCCAGCCCTGCCCCTTCAGGCCACTGCCTGTGTTCCACCAGGCCAGCCTACTGTGGGAGCAGCTGGCCTGAGCACTCCTCTGCTCTGCTGAAGGTGTCAGCTCTACCCAAGAGCAGAAGAGCTAAGACTGAAAGGGAAGATCACAGAATGGGCTGGGTTGGAAGGGACCTTCAAGCTCATCCAGCTCCAGCCCCCTGCCCTGGGCAGGGACACCTCCCTCCAGCCCAGGCTGCTCCAGGCCTCATCCAGCCTGGCCCTGAACACCTCCAGGCAGGAGGCAGCCACAGCCTCCCTGGGCAGCCTGTGCCAGAGTCTCCCCAGCCTCACTGCCAACAATTTCTTCCTCATCTCCACTCTAAATCTCCCCTCTTCAAGCTTCAATCCATTGTTCCTCAGCCTGGCACTCCCAGCCCTTGTCAGCAGTCCCTCCCCAGCTCTCCTGGAGCCCCTCAGGTACTGGGTGTACACAGCATGGAGGAGGAACACTTCTGGAGCCCCCCTACCCCCTGCCACTGGGCAAACCCTCTGTGTGCATTCCACTAAGCTGGGTTCCATCAGAAGAAAGCAGCACTTAGCAGCACTGTGGTACAGCCTTTACCCCTGCTCTGGCTGCAGCTTCAGCAGCTCCACAACCTCAGAACCCTCCAAAGGCACTGGGACCACTGCAGGCACAGCTACCAGCCACAGCCCAGCTCCCAGCAGCAATGCCAGGTCCAAAGCCTACCTGAGTGCAGCTACAGAGCACCAGGGGTCACAGCTCACAGGGTGTCAGGGGTTGGAAGGGACCCCTGGAGATCTTCCAGTCCAACCTCCTGCCAGAGCAGGAGCAGAGAACCCAGCACAGGTCACACAGGAACACATCCAGACAGGGCTGCAAAGGCTCCACAGAAGGAGACTCCACAACCTCTCTGGGCAGCCTGCTCCAGGCCTCTGGGACCCTCACAGGCAAGAAGTTCCTCCTCATCCTGAGCTGGAACCTCCTGTGCTGCACTTTCCTTCCCTTGCTCCTTGGCCTGTCCCAAGGTGCAGCTGAGCAGAGCCTGTCCCTGTCCCCTCCCTCACAATTACAAACTAAGCCTCACATTTTCTTCTGGGAACTTAAAAAAAGAAACCTCAAACCAAAGCTGATCACACTGCCCTTTGGCCACACCAGCCCCAGGCAGTGCTACAGGCTGGGCTCAGAGTGGCTGAGAGCAGCCAGGCAGAGAGGGACCTGGGGGTGCCGGGTGACAGCAGCTGAACATGAGCCAGCAGCGTGCCCAGGTGGCCCAGAGGGCCAAGGGCATCCTGGCCTGCATCAGGAACAGTGTGGCCAGCAGGAGCAGGGAGGTCATTGTGCCCTGTGCTCAGCACTGCTTAGGCCACACCTTGAGTCCTGTGTCCAGTTCTGGGCTCCTCAGGTTAGGAAAGATGTTGAGCTGCTGGAAGGTGTCCAGAGAAGGGCAACAGAGCTGGGGAGGGGTTTGGAGCACAGCCCTGTGAGGAGAGGCTGAGGGAGCTGGGGTTGCTTAGCCTGGAGAACAGGAGGCTCAGGGGAGACCTTCTTGCTCTCTACAGCTCCCTGAAGGGAGGCTGTAGCCAGGTGGGGGTTGGGCTCTTCTCCCAGGCACCCAGAACAAGAGGACACAGTCTCAAGCTGTGCCAGGAGAAGTTTAGGCTGGAGGTTAGGAGGAAGTTCTACACAGAGAGAGTTGTTAGCCATTGGGATGTGCTGCCCAGGGAGGTGGTGGAGTCATCATCACTGGAGGTGTTCAAGAGGGGATTGGATGTGGCACTTGGAGCCATGGTTTAGTCATGAGGTATCACAGTATCACCAAGGTTGGAAGAGACCTCATAGCTCCTCAAGTCCAACCTATCAACACAGACCCCATGACTAGACCATGGCACCAAGTGCCACATCCAGTCCCCTCTTGAGCACCTCCAGGGACAGGGACTCCACCACTTCACCTGCCAGTGGTGACAGGTTGGACTTGGTGAGCTTTGAGGTCTCTTCCAACCTTGGTGATTCTGTGATACATTCCTGTGCCTGCAGCACAAGCAGCTGGGGCTGGGGTGGTGCTGAGGCCATGCTGACCTGCCAGGCCAGATGGACACTGTGCTGCTGAAGGACAATCAGCTGAGAAATTCAGATGGGAGGGGAAAAAAAAAAAGAGGGAAAAAAAAAAAGAGAGAAATGAGGCAAATACTATGGGCAGGCAGATGTTCTATTTTTATTTGATGACAGCAAGTCTATTCCTATGCACTAACCAATTAGAGCACAGCTACATTTAATCTCTGCCTTGAATCACTCAGCTGAAGAGCTTCACTGCCTTCAACTCAGCTCTCCTAGCCAGCACAGAAGACTCATTCTGAAACACACACTCAGGGGCTACACAGCAGTCCCATGACAAACTGAACCCTCCACAAGCACAGCAAAGTAGCTCAGCTCCTGAGGGCCTGGCAGGCAAAGGAATGATCCTGTGGCTAAGAGGTGAAGAGGTTCTCACAACCTCATGAGGTTCCACGAGACCAAGGGCAAGGTCCTGCAGCTGGGGCAGGGCAATCCCAGGCACTGATCCAGACTGGGCAGGGACTGGCTGGAGAGCAGCCCTGCAGAAAAGGCCTTGGGGGTGCTGGGGGAGGAGAAGCTCAGCAGGAGCCAGCAGGGAGCACTTGCAGCCCAGAGAGCCAAGCAGAGCCTGGGCTGCAGCAAGAGAAGTGTGGCCAGCAGGGCCAGGGAGGGGATTCTGCCCCTCTGCTCCACTCTGCTGAGACCACAGCTGCAGCTCTGGGGCCAGCTCTGGAGCCTCTGTGCCAGGAAGGATCTGGAGGGGCTGGAAGGTGTCCAGCGAAAGGCCACGAGGAGGAGCAGAGGGCTGGAGCTGCTCTGCTGTGAGCACAGACTGAGGGAGTTGGGGTTGTGCAGGCTGGAGAGAAGGCTCCCAGGAGACCTCATTGTGGCCTTCCAGGATCTGCAGGGGGCTGCAAGAAAGCTGGGGAGGGACTTGTGAGGGTGTGAGGGAGGGATAGGACTGGGGGGGATGGAGCAGAACTAGAAGTGGGGAGATTGAGATTGGCTGTGAGGAAGAAGTTGTTCCCCATGAGGGTGGTGAGAGCCTGGCACAGGTTGCCCAGGGAGGTGGTGGAAGCCTCCTGCCTGGAGGTGTTTGCAGCCAGGCTGGAGGTGGCTGTGAGCAACCTGCTGTAGTGTGAGGTGTCCCTGCCCATGGCAGGGGGTTGGGACTGGCTGAGCCTTGAGCTCCCTTCCAGCCCTGACAGCTCTGTGGCTCTCCTCACAGCACACCCGATGGTAAGTTCTCAGCTGGTTTCTGGCTCGGGTATCCTGACCTAAAAGCGTTTCACTTTCAGAATGGGCTCTCAAAGGCAGCAGGCACTTAGTCATGTCCTCTGCCTGCGGCTTCTCATCCCATCTGCCTCAGCCAATGCGAGAGCAGAATGCAAACAGCTCAGCAACATTTCCGCGCTGGAGTCAGGGCGGAAAGCCTTCCTCTGGCCAGGGCTGCTCGCTCCATGTGATTACAGAGCCCTGCGCTTCCTCCTGCGAGCTTCCGCAACCTGCCCGGCAGTTCGTCTCAGGCGCCTCGCCTCCCTCCAGGCACACAGCAGCGGCGGCGTGCAGCAAACAGCGCCACAAAGACGGCGTTCTGCCCAGGAGAGCACGGCCGGCAGGCAGCGAGCGCTGCTCGGAAGGAGGGCGAAGCGCAGGGGCTGGGCAGGGCGCAGCCGGCAGCAGCTCTGCCTTTGGGTTTCCCTCCCGCCGGCGCGGTGCTGCCGCCCGGGGAGCGCCGGGGCAGGGAGCCAGGCTCGGCGCTGCCGGGGTGAGGGGAGCGGGCAGTGTCTGTCACACCGGGGGACGGCTGGCAGCTTATTGCCCTAAGCACTACAAGTGGCTCAGTTGGTAACACAGAAGAGCCTTAATGGGAGGGTCGTGAGTTCCAGTGGGCAACAGTGTCCTCCCTGCTCCACTCATGGGGTCTGTGGTGACAGGTTGGACTCGGTGATCTTTGAGGTCCCTTCCAGCCTTAGGAACACTGAATCTGCTGAACCTACAGCGCTCCGCTCACTGACAGCCGCGGAAAGGAGCAAGCGCCTTAACGCTGGTCCTGAAGTCCTCTTTCCTTCCTGCCACAGCCTTTCCCGCTCCAGCCTGCCCATCCATCCCTGCAGCTCCCCAGCACAGGACACATCCTCTCTGCCTCTCCTCCCACCCTCGGAGCCCGCCCTGCGCGTCCCCGCAGCTCGGCCAGGGGCAGCCCTTGGCAGCGCACAGCCCAGCTCTGCCGCCCCGCTCCTCCCTTCTCCCCCCCCAGCCCTCCCGACCCTGCCAAGAGCCGCTCCAGCGAACCCCACTGCCGCACGGCCCCTTCCCCACACACGACCCCCCGGAGCGAGCAGCTCAGGCAGCACCCCAGCTGCTGATCTCCAGCCGGGACACAGCCCGCTCCCCTAACACACACACACACACCCCGCCCCGTCCCAGCAGCACCGCACACCGGCCCCGCTCCCTGCTCCCTTCTCTCCTGCGGCACCGACCCCCGCCCCGGGCACCGGTGGCCGCCAAGCATCCCCGAACCGGGCGCCAGCCTCCTCCCCAGCATCTCCACGCACTGCTCCCCCGCCCAGCAGGCCGACCCCTGCCCCCCGCAGCCGCAGGCGCCGGCCCTCGGCCGAGCAGCTGACCCTCCCCCGCAGCCCCCGGTCCGCCCGCCCCGACCCACCTGCCGCCGCTCCGGGCCTCTCCGCTCTCCTCAGCCTCCTGCTCCCCGGGCGCCGCCGCCGCCACCCCGGCCTCATCATCCTCCACCGTCACGTCGGCGGAACCGGCCGGCAAAGCCGCGGGAGCGGCGGCCGCCCCCAGTCCGAAAGCGGCCTCCACGGCCGCGGCATCGCCCGTTGGCGGCTCCGGGCCGCCCGCCGCCACGCCGAACAGCACCAGCAAGGTGAAGGCGGCCAGAGCGCTGCGGCACCGCAAGCCCCGCATGGAGGGGCCCCGCCTCGCCCGCCGCCGCACAGCCGTTAGGACATGAACGCTGCCGCCAGCGCCGCTGCCGCCGCCACAGAATGGGCGCCCGCGCTGCCCCCGCCCCGCCCCGCCCGCCACGTACCGGCACCCCGCGCGCGGTCGCCCCCGGCACCGCCGCCCGCCCTGCCGCGGCGGGGACGCAGCCCATTGGGCCAGAGCCACGCCGCTCCGCCCGCCGCTTCCTTCTGATTGGTGAGGCTGGCGGGGAGGGCGGGAAGGAGCGGTGTTTGTCAACAGAGCTGCCGGGCCAATTGGAGTCACGCCGCTCGCTCCCCTCCTTCCTCCGCTGCTCCGGCCAATCGAGAGCGCATGATTCACCGACCTGCTCCGGGATTGGCCGGGTCGCTACACCAAGCGCAGCGCTGACTGGCGCGCCGGGCGGCGCGGTCCCGCCCCCTGGCGGCCGGCCCTCGGCCTCGCTGCAGACGTGGCCGCTCCTGCGCGCCCGCGGGGCGGGGCCGGCGGCGCACACCACCCGCGGCGGGGGCGGGGCTGGGGCCGGGACCCCTCCCGGCCGAGTGGACGCGTGGGGCGGGAGCGGCGGAAGGAGCTCCGTCGGGGGTCCGCCATGTCCGCGGGGGGGCCGGGGGAGCTGCCTGCCGAGGGTGCGGCAGCCGAGGCATCCGTCCGCCTGTGCCCGCACCAGCAGTGGGCAGATTGAGATTGGCTGTGAGCAACCTGCTGTGGTGTGAGGTGTCCCTGCCCATGGCAGGGGCTTGGGACTGGCTGAGCCTTGAGGTCCCTTCCAGCCCTGACAACTCTGTGATTCTGTAATCTCCCTCTCCTCACTGCCTCCGGCAGGCAGATCCTACCTTGCTTCTGCTTGACCTTGGCTGCGCTGCTTTTGTTGTGACTGCTGTTAACTTCTCTGCTTCTGTCTCTTGCTCCTTTAGCACAGGGGGTCAGGGAGGCAGAAGCTAGCAGCTTCCCCTGCTCCTTGGCCAGGGGAGCTTTGTGCTGTTTATTGCTTGTGAATAGAATAGAATAGAACAGAATAGAATAGAATAGAACAGAATAGAATAGAATAGAATAGAATAGAATAGAATAGAATAGAATAGAATAGAATAGAATAGAATAGAATAGAATGGAATGGAATGGAATAGAATAGAATAGAATAGAATAGACCAGACCAGGTTGGAAGAGACCTTCAAGATCATTGCATCCAGCCCATCAACCAATCCAACCCACCTAAACAACTAACCCATGGCACCAAGCACCCTATCAAGCCTCCTCCTGGACACCTCCAGGGATGGGGACTCCACCACCTCCCCAGGCAGCACATTCCAATGGGCAATTTCTCTCTCTGGGTAGAACTTCTTCCTCACCTCCAGCCTAAACCTCCCCTGGTGCAGCCTGAGACTGTGTCCTCTTGTTCTGGTACTGGCTGTAGGTGTTGTAAATGTTGTATCTTTGTACACCTCCATTGCATCCCAGTGTAGGCTGCAGTTCTGCTGGTAAATACAGCTTCATTTGCTTCCAGCTGAGCTGCTCTGGCAAAATTTAATGGTGGGGGGGTGTGGGGGTGGAATTTGCACCCCCCAAACTGAGTCCCACCCCAGGAACTGTTCTTGCCTCTGCACGTCCTACCTGCCACACAGCCATCCCTCCTGGTGCCAGCCACCAGCCTGGCCCTTGGGTAGCTACCTTGGACCACCCCAGTGCATCAGGCTGCCCAGAGAGGAACCTCCCCAGACAAAGGGGCTCCATTAGCAGCTGCTCCAGAGCTACTGGGCCCCTAGAAGATAAGAGTTCATTGATTACTAATGAGCTGAGATGTCTCCCATCGCTGTTAAGTGGTCCACCCACAGGTCCTCCTGCCTCTGTACAAACACAGAGCCTCCATGTCCAATCAGCACTGCACCGGTATTGACTTTTCAGTCATGGCCATCTGGTAATGGCCCCCTCCCACCAGCAGGGCTGGCTGGGATCTGGCCTGGCCAGGGATGGATTGCCCCTCATGTTCTCCACTGCCAATCACTGCTCTGCTGCTCAGAACCTCTGCTTTGCCCCCACGCTTCCAGAGTGGGCAGACACTGGCACAGGCTGCCCGGGGAGGTGGTTGAGGCTCCAGCCCTGGAGACATTCAAGATCAGCCTGGCTGTGGCCCTGTGGGTGGTTGGACAGGATGCCCTTCGAGGGTCCCTTCCAACCCAGTGCCATCTGTGAGTCTCTATTCCCCCCCAGGCTCTTTATCTTTCCTGTCTGATCTCTCCACTAATAAAGCAGAGCTGCCAGTGTTCCTTTCCCCTGGGTTTTGGCCCTGTGGCTCTCTGATGAGCTCTTTCTGCAGTCTGTCATTGTCATTTGCAGACTTCTGCCTACATTTTGCTTCCTTCTGGCACTTGTTTTGAGCAAGCTGGAATCATAGAATCACAGATCTCCTGAGCTTGGAAGAGACCTTTGAGATCACCAAGCCACCTCATTACTTGTCTAGAGCTCACAATCCAACCACTGCTGCCTCTTGGAAACGCCTCCAGTGACTCCACCACGTCCTTGGGCTCCTGTTCCCATGCCTTAGAACCCTTCTGGGGAAGAAATTTTCCCCAATGTTCCACCTAAACCTCCCCTGGCACAACTTGAGGCTGCTTCCTCTTGTCCTGTCACTTGATGCATGTGAGAAGAGCCCAACCCCCACCTCCCTGCAGCCTCCTCTCAGGGAGCTGCAGAGAGCAGTGAGGTCTCCCTCAGCCTCCTCTTCTCCAGCCTAAACACCCCCAGCTCCCTCAGCTGCTCCTCCCCAGCCCTCTTCTCCAGATCCTTCCCCAGCTTGGTTCTTCTTCTCTGGACACACTCCAGCCCCTCAGTGTCCTTCTTGGAGTGAGTGGCTCAGAAGTGACCCCAGGGTTGGAGCTGAGGCCTCAGCGTGCACTGGCAAAGCAGCAGCTGCTGGCACTGAGGCCATGGGCACTGCTACCCAGCCTGCCAGGGAGCTGCAGCCCAGAGCCTTTGGTCTCTGGAGCTTTTTACTTCACTGTAATAGAGTCTGAAAGCCTTCACCTTGTGCCTCATGCATTCTGAGTAACTGCTGGGCAGATGGGCAGAATCCAAGGGCAGGAGATTGAACACATCCAAGTGCCAGGTGCTGCACATTGGCCACAACAACCCCAGGCAGTGCTACAGGCTGGGGGCAGAGTGGCTGAGAGCAGCCAGGCAGAGAGGGACCTGGGGCTGCTGGTCGATGGTAGGCTGAACAGGAGCCAGCAGTGTGCCCAGGCAGCCAGGAGGGCCAATGGCATCCTGGCCTGCATCAGGAAGAGTGTGGCCAGCAGGAGCAGGGAGGTCATTCTGCCCCTGTACACTGCACTGGTTAGGCCACACCTTGAGTCCTGTGTCCAGTTCTGGGCCCCTCAGGTTAGGAAGGAGGTTGACTTGCTGGAAGGTGTCCAGAGAAGGGCAACAAAGCTGGGGAGGGGTCTGGAGCACAGCCCTGTGAGGAGAGGCTGAGGGAGCTGGGGTTGCTTAGCCTGGAGAAGAGGAGGCTCAGGGGAGACCTTATTGCTCTCTCCAACTCCCTGAAGGGAGGCTGTAGCCAGGTGGGGGTTGGTCTCTTCTGCCAGGCACCCAGCACTTGAACAAGAGGACACAGTCTCAGGCTGTGCCAGGGGAGGTTTAGGTTGGAGGTTAGGAGGAAGTTCTACACAGAGAGAGTGATTGCCCATTGGAATGGGCTGCCCAGGGAGGTGGTGGAGTCACCATCCCTGGAGGTGTTCAGGAGGAGACTTGACAGGGTGCTTGGTGCCATGGGTTAGTTGATTAGGTGGTGCTGGATGATAGGTTGGACACAATGATCTTGAAGCTCTCTTCCAACCTGGTCTATTCTATTCTATTCTATTCTATTCTATTCTATTCTATTCTATTCTATTCTATTCTATTCTATTCTATTCTATTCTATTCTTTCTGTGACATTTCATCATGGCACCCACCTGGCCTGCTAATACTTTCCTGCTTTACCTAACTCCTCTCTCTTCAGGGTTTTCCTGTCCCAATGTTTATAAAGAGTAATCCAATCCCTTCTGGTATGTTGGCAAACCACACCAAAGGCTTCCATCCTTCCCTTCCACTCCTGCCTCTCTGCTGCCCTGCTCCTCTCACCAGCCCTCCCCTGCACCTGCTCCCCTTGAAGCTCATCTCTGGCACAGCAAGGTTTGGGGCACTCATGCTGAAGGACCACTACAACTTAGTTAACAGGAGGAGAAACTTCTTTGATGTGAGGGTGCTGGAGGCCTGGAGCAGGCTGCACAGAGGCTGTGGAGTCTCCTTCTCTGGAGACTTTCCAACCTCCCCCGGCCAGTTCTGGAACCCCTGTCCCAGGAAGGATCTGGAGGTGCTGGAAGGTGTCCAGAGAAGGGCCACGAGGAGGAGCAGAGGGCTGGAGCTGCTCTGCTGTGAGGACAGACTGAGGGAGTTGGGGTTGTGCAGGCTGGAGAGGAGAAGGCTCCCAGGAGACCTAATTGTGGCCTTCCAGGATCTGCAGGGGGCTCCAAGAAAGCTGGGGAGGGACTTGTGAGGGTGTCAGGGAGGGATAGGACTGGGGGGGATGGAGCAAAACTAGAGGAGGGGACATTGAGCTTGGCTGTGAGGAAGAAGTTGTTCCCCATGAGGGTGGTGAGAGCCTGGCACAGGTTGCCCAGGGAGGTGGTGGAAGCCTCCTGCCTGGAGGTGTTTGCAGCCAGGTTGGATGTGGCTGTGAGCAACCTGCTGTGGTGTGAGGTGTCCCTGCCCATGGCAGGGGGTTGGGACTGGCTGAGCCTTGAGCTCCCTTCCAACCCTTGCAATTCCATGACTGTGATCTGGGGCAAGCTGCCCTGGGTGCCCTGCTCTGGCAGGGGGGTTGGACTGGGTGAGCTCCCTTCCCAACCCCACCACGCTGGGATGCTGTGACATGTGAATTCTAATCCCCACTACAGGCACAGACTGTACAGAAACTGGGACTCTGTGCCATGCTTTCCCCAGTAACTCCTCTCCTGTCCCAGCAGTTGTCCAGAGGGCCTGGGAGACAGACAGGCAGTGACCACAGACCCCAGGGGTTCAGGCTAGCAGGGTACACCACAGGCAGACTCCCGCTTCAGCCTTTCTGCTGGGTCATGAAGATTTATTCAGCTTAAGGCACAAGAGCCACAGCCCTGTGCCAGTGTCCCTCACCTCATTTTGTTGCACCTCCTCCCAGCCCCCACCCTGAGCAGGAATGGAATGGAATGGAATGGAATGGAATGGAATGGAATGGAATGGAATAGAATAGAATAGAATAGAATAGAATAGAATAGAATAGAATAGAATAGAATAGACCAGGTTGGAAGAGACCTTCAAGATCATCCTGTCCAACCTATCATCCAACACCACCTAATCAACTAACCCATGGCACCAAGCACCCTATCAAGTCTCCTCCTGAACACCTCCAGGGATGGTGACTCCACCACCTCCCCGGGCAGCACATTCCAATGGGCAATCTCTCTCTCTGTAGAACTTTCCCCTCACCTCCAGCCTAAACCTCCCCTGGCACAGCCTGAGACTGTGTCCTCTTGTTCTGGTGCTGGCTGCCTGGGAGCAGAGCCCAACCCCCACCTGGCTACAACCTCCCTTCAGGGAGTTGTAGAGAGCAATGAGGTCTCCCTGAGCCTCCTCTTCTCCAGGCTAAGCAACCCCAGCTCCCTCAGCCTCTCCTCACAGGGCTGTGCTCCAGACCCCTCCCCAGCCTTGTTGCCCTTCTCTGGACACCTTCCAGCACCTGAGCCTTTTATCTTTGGGGGGAGGCTCTACCAGCTTTCCAGGCTCTCATCCGGATGAATCCCAGCGTGCTCACCGCTGAGGCAGCTGCCAGCTGTGGGTCAGCTCTGGGATGGGCACTGTCACCACCACAGCCACGACCAGCCCTGCCAGGCAGCTGCACAATTTGCTCTGAGCGTTACCGAAACTCTGCCCCAGCCGCAGGCTTCCTGCGCTGCGCACGGCAGTGCCTCTCGCTCTGCACTCCGCTGCGCCTGGCACAAGGCTCTGGCTCCGGTCAGACTCCTGCCGGGGGGGAGCGGCAGCCCGCAGGCCGTGCGGCAGGCTGGGGCGGGCTGTGCCCGGCAGCGGCGCTGCTCTCACCCCCGGCCGCTCCTCTCCGGCCCCTCCGCGGCCGGGCCCACAGCGCCACCTGGCGGCTGCCCTCTGCCTGCCTCACCGATTGCCTTGGCTGGCAAGGAGCCTCCAAGGGCAGCTTGGCCAAGCCCTGCAGGCAGCAGGGACAGCTCCAGCTAGAGCAGGCTGCCCAGGGACACAGCCAGGCTGAGCTTCAATGGCTCCAGGGACAGAGCCTCAACCCCAGCCCTGGGCAGCCTGTGCCAGTGTCTCCCCAGCCTCCCTCTGCAGAACTTCCTCCTCAGGTCCAACCTAACTCTGCCCTGCTCCAGGTTCAAACCACTGCCCCTGGTCCTATCCCCACAGCCCCTTCTGAACAGTCCCTCCCCAGCCTGCCTGCAGCTCCCCTGCAGATATTGACCTGCAGCTCTGAGGTCTCCCTGGAGACTTCTCTTCTCCAGGCTGCACAGCCCCAACTCTCCCAGCCTGGCCCCACAGCAGAGGTTCTCCAGCCTCTGACCATCTTTGTGGCTTCCTCTGGACCCTCTCCATCAGATCCACGTCCTTCATGTGTTGGGGTCCCATATCTGGCCCCAGCCCTGCAGGTGAGGTCTCCCCAGAGCAGAGCAGAGGGGCAGGATCTCCTCTCCCCATCTCTGGCCACACTGCTTTGGATGCAGCCCAGGCTGCCCTTGGCCTTCTGTGCTGCCAGTGCCCACTGATGGCTCCTGTCCAGCTTCTCCCCACCCCCAGCACCCCCAAGTCCTTCTCTGCAGGGCTGCTCTCAATCTCATCATCTCTCAGCCTGACTTGATATTGAGGATTGCCCTGACCTAGGTGCAGGACTTTACACTTTGCCTTATTGAACCTCTTGAGGCCTTGCTGAACCTCAGCCACCTCTCCAGGTCTCTCTGGGCACACACAGCTCCTGGGCAGACAGATTTGACACCCAGAGGCCTTCTCCAGGAGTTGTCTCAACTTAACAAATGCTTTTCAGCAGGGTTAAGCTGGGCTAAGTATGCCACAGAAGATGCTCCTACGACCTTCCCACTCCCAACTGACTGCTCCTGCTGCCAGGAAAGGTCCCAAAACCCTGAGCTTGGCTTTGTTGGTTACCCTTCAGACAAAACCAGCCCTCTGCCAACACATGGAAGCAGCAGGAGAACCTGGCAGTGGATAAGCTCCATAAGTGATGGAGCACAGGGTGGGAATGCTCCTTGCTGACAACAGTGCTGTCTGAGAGCAGGGCAGCTTCAGGCAGTTTCCCAGCTCCCCTTCAGAGAGATCTTAGCTGTTCAGCTTGGCTGAGCCAGCTCAGCTGTGCCCCCCTGGCTCTTTCTGCCCACCTGACAAGGTGGGGCAGTGGGGCACAGCAGTTCCAGCACCACCCCTGTGGCCAGTCTGGGAATGGATGGTGTGTGAAGGCAGCCAAGAGCAGGATCGTGCCTTTGTCTCAGCCACAAGCTGTTCTCTCAGCTGCTGTGTCCCTTCCTAACATCATTTCAGCCTCAGATGCAGCACTGGGCACCCCAAGTCCTGCAGCCAGCCTTGCCAGCCTGATGGCCCAGGCTGCTCCCTGCATTTCAGCAGAGCTGGCAGCTGGCAGCCTCCTCCCTGCTCAGCAAGCAACGTGTCTGCTCAAACAAAGCAGGTTCAGACACCTCCCTCTGTCCTAAGCAAGAGGGTGGGAGCTGGCTGGCAGCCAGGCTGTGACACAGGACAAACCCAGGCTTGTAGGAGCCACCCCTGAGCTGCCTGCAGGCAGAGCTGGTTGTCCCTGACATACAAAGCAAATCCACCTCCCAGATGTCCAACCCCACCTGAGTGTGCAGGGCAGGGCCCAGAGACCTGCCTGCTGTCACCAGCACAGAAACCCCAACAGGAGGCCCTGCTGCTTCCATGGCCATGCTGCTGTTGGGCTGCTGGTTGGACTGGGTGACTTCAGAGGGCTTTTCCAACCCAAGCAACTCTGGGATTAGGATAGGATAGAATAGAATAGGGTAGAATAGAATAGAATAGAATAGAATAGAATAGAATAGAATAGAATAGAATAGACCAGGTTGGAAGAGACCTTCAAGATCATTGCGTCCAACCTATCATCCAACACCACCTAATCAACTAACCCATGGCACCAAGCACCCTGTCAAGTCTCCTCCTGAACACCTCCAGTGATGGTGACTCCACCACCTCCCTGGGCAGCACATTCCAATGGGCAATCACTCTCTCTGTGTAGAACTTCTTCCTAACCTCCAGCCTAAACCTCCCCTGGCACAGCCTGAGCCTGTGTCCTCTTGTTCTGGTGCTGGCTGCCTGGGAGAAGAGCCCAACCCCCACCTGGCTACAACCTCCCTTCAGGGAGTTGTAGAGAGCAAGAAGGTCTCCCCTGAGCCTCCTCTTCTCCAGGCTAAGCAACCCCAGCTCCCTCAGCCTCTCCTCACAGGGCTGTGCTCCAGACCCCTCCCCAGCTTTGTTGCCCTTCTCTGGACACCTTCCAGCAAGTCAACCTCCTTCCTAACCTGAGGGGCCCAGAACTGGACACAGGACTCAAGGTGTGGCCTAAGCAGTGCTGAGCACAGGGCACAAGGACTTCCCTGCTCCTGCTGGCCACACTGTTCCTGATGCAGGCCAGGATGCCATTGGCCTTCTTGGCTGCCTGGGCACACTGCTGGCTCATGTTCAGCTGCTGCCACCCAGTACCCCCACGTCCCTCTCTGCCTGGCTGCTCTCAGCCACTCTGACCCCACAGGTCCTAAGCAGGATATATTGCACCAGTAGTTACCATCCCAACAGGCAAGGTGGTGCCAGCCCATGTCCTTCAGCACCACATCCCTGCCTCTTTCCAACAGGATGGATCTTCAACCACCTCCCACAGAACCCCAAAGCAGTGCAGCTGCTCCTTCGGTGTGACCATGGCAGAGCCCCTGGCCCTGCCTGAGGCACAGCCCCCAGCAGAGGTGGGCACTCACCCAGCCTCCCCACCTCTGAGCTGCAGAAAGGTGGCTGCCAGCTGGCAGAAAGCGCTGGGGCAGGAGCGGCCATCACGCGCTGCGCAGAGCCAGCAGGCAGAGCACAGCCTTTGTTCAAACACCTCCCCCTTGTCCACAGCACGGGGTGGCCACCCCGGGCAAACAAAGACACCAACCTTTCTAGTCCTGACAAAAACCACAGTGGAATTGCAGAGCTGGGCAACAATGAGACAGGAATGCAGGGGGCACGACCCCGAGGGCAGCCCTGCTGCTGGGAGGGCAACAGCACAGAACATTCATGACACCTCATGAGGCTCAACAAGGCCAAGGGCAAGGTCCTGCAGCTGGGGCAGGGCAATCCCAGGCACTGATCCAGGCTGGGCAGGGACTGGCTGGAGAGCAGCCCTGCAGAAAAGGCCTTGGGGGTGCTGGGGGAGGAGAAGCTCAGCAGGAGCCAGCAGGGAGCACTTGCAGCCCAGAGAGCCAAGCAGAGCCTGGGCTGCAGCAAGAGAAGTGTGGCCAGCAGGGCCAGGGAGGGGATTCTGCCCCTCTGCTCCACTCTGCTGAGACCACAGCTGGAGCTCTGGGGCCAGCTCTGGAGCCTCTGTGCCAGGAAGGCTCTGGAGGGGCTGGAAGGTGTCCAGAGAAGGGCCACGAGGAGGAGCAGAGGGCTGGAGCTGCTCTGCTGTGAGGACAGACTGAGAGAGTTGGGGTTGTGCAGGCTGGAGAGGAGAAGGCTCCCAGGAGACCTAATTGTGGCCTTGCAGGATCTGCAGGGGGCTGCAAGAAAGCTGGGGAGGGACTTGTGAGGGTGTCAGGGAGGGATAGGACTGGGGGGGATGAAGCAAAACTAGAAGTGGGGAGATTGAGATTGGCTGTGAGGAAGAAGTTGTTGCCCATGAGGGTGGTGAGAGCCTGGCACAGGTTGCCCAGGGAGGTGGTGGAAGCCTCCTGCCTGGAGGTGTTTGCAGCCAGGCTGGAGGTGGCTGTGAGCAACCTGCTGTGGTGTGAGGTGTCCCTGCCCATGGCAGGGGGTTGGGACTGGCTGAGCCTTGAGCTCCCTTCCAGCCCTGGCAATTCTGTGATTCTATGATTCTGCGCCACCTGTTGTGGCCTGACCTTGACATGAGGAGGAGGCTCTACAGACCTGCAGCTCTCCCCCACTGCAGCCTGGAGAGAAATTGAGATGCCTGTGTGTGGTCCCAATGTGGCTCCCAGGGCTGAGAATGCTGGTGCAGAGTCCTGCCCCCGGGGAGGAACAATCCCCTGCAGCAGCACAGGTGAGGGGGGACCTGCTGGGAAGCAGCACTGTGGAGAAGGACCTGGGGGTCCTGGGGGACAAGTTCCCCATGAGCCAGCAAGGTGCACTTGTGGCCCAGAAGGCAAATGGTCTCCTGAGGTGCATTTAAAAGTGTGGCCAGCCACAGGTTAAGGGAGATTCTCCTCCCCCTCTGCTCTGCCTCATCTGGAGTGTTGTGTCCAGTTCTGAGCTGCTAAGAGACAGGGAACTGCCTGAGAGAATCCAGCAGAGGTCCACAAAGCTGCTGAGGGGCCTGGAACAGCTCTGTGAGGAGCAAAGGCTGAGAGCCCTGAGGCTGAGAGCCTGGAGCAGAGCAGCCCCAGAGGGGAACTGAGCAATGCTCAGCAAGAGCTAAAGGACCTGTGGTGGGTCAAGAGGCTGGGGCCAGACTCTGCTCAGTGGTGCCCAGGGACAGCACAAGGGGCATGGAACCTCCTGGGTTCCACTTAAAACCTGAAGAAATCAGGAGGAAAACTTTCCTGTGAGGGAGCAGGCTGCCAGGAGAGGTTGTGGAGTCTCCTGCTCTGCAGACATTCCAACAAACCCCCGCCGGCCATTGTGACCCTGGGCAAGCTGCTGTGGCTGCCTCTGCTCTGGCAGGGGGGTTGGACTGGGTGATCATCAGGGGTCCCTTCTGATAGGATTAAGGGGGGCAGCGTCTTTACAGAAGGGAGAACTGGCTAAGAGGGAGTTGAAATAGCAAAGCAGAACCAGACAGTTCAGCTTATCCATGTGTTTGAGGATCACAAACAGCCTCTGCCCAGGGCCTCACCGGGGCTCTGGCTGTCAATCAGCAGGTGGCTGTCTGAAGGCCACAGACACTGAACACCACCTGAGCTGCTGAACTGTTAGGACAGAGCTCAGGCTTAACTTCTTTACCCAGAGAAGTGAGAAGCCTCATTCAGATGAACAGAGAGTGTGTGATGCAGGGGGTGGGGGTGTTCCATGCAGTAGGCGGATCGGGGAGTCTGTAAATCCTGAGTGCCTCAGCCAGGGGGAAAGGGAAATTCGTGCCTGGGAGTTCAGGATGGAAGGGAAGCTGCACCTTCCAGCCATGTGAGAGACCCCGCGGACAACTGTCCTGTGCACTCCCCCTTATTCAAAGTTTCAGAGGACTCCTCTGCCGCCGTTAGGAACAGGAAGCTCTAGCTCGGATTCATCTTTCCCTCCAAGCCCACCCCGCCGGGATGCTGTGACACTTGGAGGCTGTGCGTGTGGGGTTGAGCATCTCCCCACACGCACGGACACAGCACAGCACCTCCGGCTTGCGGAGCAGCGCGGCGGAGGGAGGGAGGCGCGGGCACGCCGAACCGTGCCGAGCCGTGCCGAGCCGTGCCACGCCGAGCCGAGCCGTGCCACGCCACGCCGTGCCGTGCATTATGGGCACTGTAGTTCTCGGCTCGCAGCACTACAAGTCCCAGCCTTCCGCAGCAGAAAGAGGAGGAGGAGTAGCAGAAGGAGGCGGAGGAGGAAGGCAGCCGGCTCGGCCCAGGCCTCCAGCCCGTGAGGGAGAGCCCCCCGGGGGCGGGCCGCGGCGGCATGCGGCTCCTCGGCCGGCCCGGCCCGCTCCGCAGCACTGCCCTGGCTGCCCGGCCGCCAGGCAGGCTCAGAGCGGGGCCGGCGGCGCGGAGGCGCTTCTCCACCCGCGGGCGGCCCGGCGGCACCATGGCAGAGGAGGCCAAGAAGCTGGCAGCCTTCGCCGCCGTGGACCAGCACGTCCAGGTGAGGCTGCCACGGCTCGGCTCTGCTCGGGGCGCCGACCCCGCGGGCTGCGAGCGGCGGCGGGGAGCCCCCGGGGCACGGGGGTGGCGGCGGGGGGCACCGAGCCTCGGGGTGCCCGAAGCGGCTCTGGGGTGCAGGGACTGCCCCACAGCACGGAGCGGCTCTGGGGTGCAGGGACTGCCCCGCAGCACGGAGCGGCTCCGGGGTGCAGGGACTGCCCCAAAGCACGGAGCGGCTCTGGGGTGCAGGGTCTGCCTCAAAGCACGGAGCGGCTCTGGGGTGCAGGGTCTGCCCGGCTCTGGGGTGCAAGGACTGCCCCACAGCACGGAGCGGCCACGGGGTGCAGGGTCTGCCCCACAGCACGGAGCGGCTCTGGGGTGCAGGGTCTGTCCCACAGCACGGAGCGGCTCTGGGGTGCAGGGTCTGCCCCAAAGCACGGAGCAACCACGGGGTGCAGGGACTCCCCAAAGCACGGAGCGGCTCTGGGGTGCAGGGTCTGCCTCAAAGCACGGAGCGGCTCTGGGGTGCAGGGACTGCCCCAAAGCACGGAGCGGCTCTGGGGTGCAGGGACTGCCCCAAAGCACGGAGCGGCTCTGGGGTGCAGGGACTGCCCCAAAGCACGGAGCGGCTCTGGGGTGCAGGGACTGCCCCAAAGCACGGAGCGGCTCTGGGGTGCAGGGACTGCCCCACAGCACGAAGCGGCTCTGGGGTGCAGGGACTGCCCCAAAGCACGGAGCGGCTCTGGGGTGCAGGGACTGCCCCAAAGCACGGAGCGGCTCTGGGGTGCACAGTGTCCCCAGTGCACAGAATGGCCACCGGGTGCACAGATGGACCTCAGGGTGTGTGGAGTAATAGGGGGACGGACACGGACACGGTAGGACCTCCACCTTGCGGGGTGGCCAGGGGTGCACAGAGCCTCCCGGTGCACAGAGGCGCTCCGGGCTGCACGAACCCCTCCAGTGCACAGAGTGGCGGCGAGGTGCTGGGACTCCCCGACGGATGGAGTGGTGATGGGGTGCATGGAGCCTCCCAGTGCATGGACAGACCCTGGAGTGTGCGGAGCAGCTGTGGGTGGCAGGGACCTACGCCCAGTGCAGGGTGGCCGTGGGGTGTTCCACGCCTGCCAGTGCGTGGACCGGCTGCAGGTTGCAGGGACTCCTCCCGTGCGCTCAGCAGCCCGGAGGTGCATGGATGGATTGTGGCATGCACGGGCAACTCAGCCCCATCTGGAGCACGGAGAGTCTCGGGGGGCAATGGACTGATTGTCCCTGCCAAGCCTCTTCCTCCTTCGTTTAGGTGTGCGCTCCTTTCCGCCTGCAGACAAGGCAGGAGCCGCCTCTCCCTCGCCCTGCGCACACCCTGCACACACCGCCCGGGCAGCGGTCCTGAGCAGCTCTACACCTTCACTCTGCCCCCTCCTGCGAGCTGGGCTGCCGTGGGGGTACAGGCTAGCGCCGTGTCCCGCTCCTTAATCCAGCTGTGGGGTGCTCCCCTGCTGCACCCTGTTTCTGAGCCAGAGCCCCTAACCAGGGAGCTGTGCCCTCCGCAGGGAGGGAGGTGCAGCAAGGGGCTGAAGGGCAGCCAGGAGCGGAGCTACTCAAGCTTTGGCTACTCAAGCCTGATGGTGAACGCCTGGGAGGTGAAGGGTTAAAGGCACGCAGCGGTTATCGCAGTGTTTGCTGTGCAAGGCCTTTTGCAACGACAGTGGCGAAACTGGAGTGGAGTTGTTGCCAAGACGTTAGCAGCCGGGGGTGGGGGCGGCAGGGGAGTTCTCCTTCCAGCTTCCCGCGCTGGCTTGGTGCCTTGGGGCTCTGTTGCTGAGGGCTTCGCTGGCCTCCCGTCAATGTTTCACTGGTTCTGTAGCCTCTGAGGGCTTCGCTGGCCTCCCGTCAATGTTTCACTGGTTCTGTAGCCTCTGAGCGCTCTGTACCTGCCTGCAAGGAGCACAGCTGCAGGATGTCCCGGCCGGCAGAAAGAAAAGCAGGCGGGGGGGGGGGGGGGGGGGGGGGGGTAGGGGGGGAGAAGCCCTTCGCTTGCTGACCCGAAGCAAGCCGCGGAATTGTGTGGGGAGGGACTGCAGGAGGACTGGTGGAGCCAAGGTGTGGAGCCAGGGCAGGACTGCTGCTGTGGGTGGGCACACAGTCACAGAATCACAGAGTGTTGGGGGTTGGAGGGGACCTCTGAAGATCATCGAGTCCAACCCCCCCCCCGCCAGAGCGGCATCACCTAGAGCGGGTTGCACAGGAGCAGGTCCAGGTCTGGGTGAGAAACACCCAAGGACAGAGGACAAACAGCTGAGGCAGTGACCAGGGTCCCACTCCAAACTCCCCTTGGTGTACTTTACAAACACCTTGTTTGGCCTGGGTGAGAGCAGGACCATGACCCCAGTGTTCCAGCTGGGAGTCACAGAGTGGGCTCTGCAGGACACTGCCCCTGGCTTGAGTCCCTGCTGTCAGCACTAGCTCCTGCTCCGCTTTGTGATCGGGGTGGTGATCGGGGCGGGGGTTTAGGTTGGAGGTTAGAAGAGCTGAGTGCACCTTTGATTTGGATGGAAATGTGGCTCTCAGTTTTGAGCTTCCCCTAGTGAAAGCAGCTGTCCCTTGTGCTCTTCTGAAGCCAAGCAGGCTCGGGGTGATGTTTCTGGCTGATCAAAGCTCAGAGCCTGGCTGTGAGCCTGCTTAAGGAAAGCACACAGTGCCCAGGGGAAGGCTGCAACTGCTGCTTGTGCAGGTTGGCTCAGAGCAGGTCAGGGTCGCCACAGTTAGATGGCTGCAGCTCTCCGAGGGAGCCAGCCTCCCCTTCAGTTCGCACTGTCAGGGTGCAGCTGCTGTGTGTAACAGTTTGGGCTTTAGATCTGTCGCTGTTAGTGGGAGGAACAACATCAAGTCTGAAAGCAAACCTGGAGGCTCCCTCCGCCCTTGCCTGATCGGGAGGTGACTCAAGGGGCTTGGTACTGCTCGTGGGGCTTGGTACTGCTCCTAGCTCAGGCTCCTCCTCTGGCACCATCCTTCACACCCATCCCAGCAGCTCCCTGTGCAGCCTGTGGCTGGGGGTGTGTGGGGGGATAGGAGAGGAGAGCTTTTTGCTCTTGCTTTTGTTAAAGCCAGTTTTGTTTGCCCGCAGCAGTTGTCCCTGGGCAGCTGTAGGAGCAGATTTGCCCAGTACTGCAGCACACCCCAAGAGGATTCTGTTCATTTTGGAGAAGGCTGCAGGGAGACCTCAGAGCAGCCTTCCAGTAGCTGAAGGGGCTGCAAGAAGGCTGGGGAGGAACTTCTTAGAAGAGCTGGGAGTGCTGGGACGAGGGACAATGGCTTTGAGCTGGGAGAGGGGAGACTGAGGCTGGAGATGGGGAAGAAATTCTTTGCAGTGAGGGTGGGGAGACTCTGGCACAGGCTGCCCAGGGAGGCTGTGAATGCCTCCTCCCTGGAGGTGTTGAAGGCCAGGCTGGATGGGACCTAGAGCAAGCTGTGCTGGTGGGAGGTGTCCCTGCCCATGGCAGGGGGTTGGAGCAGGGTGATCTTTGAAGGTCCCTTCCAACCCAGCCCATTCTGTGGCTGTGTGACCAGCCCCAGGCCTGGGCTCTGCTGCCCTGAGGGCTGATTGGAGCAGGCTGGCCTGGGGCTTTAGTGCTGTAAGCGGCTTGGGGAGAGCTGGCTTTGGGTTTACACAACAGTGCTGAGGGCACAACAGCCCTGCTGGCAGCTCTGCAGAGGGCACAGTGTGGGCGAGAGCCGTGGGCCCTTCTGCCCCAGGGGGCTGAGGACTGCTGAGAGGCAGCTTTGGCCTTTGCCCTGTATTGATCTCCTGCTCTTTGCCCACGTCAGTCCGAGTCCTGCACACCTGGGTTGGCCCAGCCTGGTGGTGCTGCTGGCAGCCACTCCATGCCCGTGGCTTGGTTGGCACCTGCAGTGCTGGGCCCTGGGTTTGCAGGGGCAGTGCTCACTGCTGGCTCTGCTCAGGGAGTCCATCCCGGAGTCCTCAGCTCTGTGTGGCTCCAGCCCTGGGGTTTGTGTGCTGGGGTAAGCAACTGGCAATGGCTTCTTCTGTGCAGGTGGTGCTGAGAGCAGGACCTGCCCTATGCACACTCTGCTCTGCTTCTGGCCACCCTCTGCTTTTGCCCATGGCCTGGCTGGGCTTGGAGCTGAGGAGGGAGAGCTGGGAGCTGCAGAAGGGCAAACTCTGTGGCACTGCTGGACCAGGCTGGCTTAGAGTCTATCTGGGAACCTCACTCAGCTCAGGGTCTTGCCCCTGCCCAGGGGAGGAAGCTTAAACCTCCTCACTGATGGGGCTGTGCAGCCTGGAGGAGAGAGGGCTGCAGGGAGACCTCAGAGCAGGCTTCCCTGCTGGGGAGCTGAAAGAGCTGGGGAGGGACTTTTGACAAGGGCTGGGAGTGCCAGGACGAGGAACAATGACTTTGAGCTGGGAGAGAGGAGATGGAGACTGGAGATGAGGAAGAAGTTCTTGGTGGTGAGGGTGGTGAGACACTGGCACAGGCTGCCCAGGGAGGCTGTGGCTGTCCCCTCCCTGGAGATGTTGAAGGCCAGGCTGGATGAGGCCTGGAGCAGGCTGTGCTGGTGGGAGGTGTCCCTGCCCATGGCAGGGGGTTGGAGCTGGCTGATCTTGCAGGTCCCTTCCAACCCAGCCCATTCAAATTCATCACCAGGACCCTGATGTGCTCCTCCTGCTTCATGGTGGAGTGGCTGACCCTGAGACTTTCCCCACTCCTTTAGGGCATCCAGCTGCCCCAGGGAGCTGTCCCACCCCCTAGAAGTGAGGGCACAGAGAAGCCCCTGCCTCTTCCACCTTGAGGCAAGTACTGCCCCTGTGCTGCCTGCTCTGCTTGCCCTGCCCTTGCCTGGCCACCCTTGGCCCCGAGCGCGGGAGGGCGGCAGCAGGAGGCCTCGGGGAGCTATTGGGTTTCCGCTGGCAGCGTTGCTGGCATGCAGCTGGCAGCTGTTGCTTGCCCCATCTTTTGCAGAGTCATGGTGCTTAGTGAGAGCTGGGGGATAAGCTGAGCCCCTGCTTGCCTGCTGGGTGTCAGAGAACATTTGTTTCTTTAAGGTTCTTGACCTGCAGCAGGGAGGGAAATTGTTAATCCGAGAGGAATGTGACCTGCCTTGAGCAGGCAGGCTGTCACCTGAGTTAAGTTTTAGTTGGTTGAAGTGCTGCAGGTGTGTTTTTTTCCTTCCACAACTGCTGAGCTGTGGCTTTACTCCACATGGAGACAGAGCCCCAGACCTGTCTAATGTCCAGGAGATAAAGCACAGCAGCTCCCTGCCTGCCTCTCCGGATGGCTTCAAGTCTCTCCCGTCTGGAGTCTCTCTCTAGTGATATTTGGCCTCTTTAAGTTGATTTAAGCTTTGGAACCCATCCCAAGAAGGAGAAACACACTGGAAATGGGAAGTTGTAAGAGGCTCTCAGTTGGTGGGAGATGGAGCTGATGATAAACAGATGTACACAGCAGAGCTCCTTCTGTGGAGCTAACAGAGCTGCACCCATCCACCCTCAGCCTGCAGCAGCTTGCACAAGTTCTGTTCTGGGTGAGACAGCAGTGACCCTTCTTAAACTGCACCCTAGGCAGGGAGAGGCCAGGGCTGAGCTGTGGGTAAGCTGTGACCCTCTTCAGCACACCCTGCCAGGCTCACCCATCAGAGGGCTGGAGCACCCCTCCTGTGAGGACAGACTGAAGGAGTTGGGGCTGTTCAGTCTGGAGAAGAGAAGGCTCTGAGGTGACCTCATTGTGGCCATCCAGTATCTGAAGGGGGCTCCAAGAAGGCTGGGGAGGGACTGCTCAGGATCTCAGGGAGTGACAGGACTAGGGGGAATGGAATGAAGCTGGAGGTGGGGAGATTCAGGCTGGAGGTGAGGAGGAAGTTCTTCCCCATGAGAGTGGTGAAGCCCTGGAATGGGTTGTCCAGGGAGGTGGTTGAGGCCCCAGCCCTGGAGGTGTTTAAGGCCAGGCTGGATGAGGCTCTGGCCAGGCTGATCTAGTGTGGGGTGTCCCTGCCCATGGCAGGGGGGTTGGAACTGGGTGATCCTTGTGGTCCCTTCCAACCCTGACTGATACTATGATACTATGATCCTTCAGGCTCGCTGCTGGGCTCTCATGCAGCCAAGCTGTGTGCTCTGCTTTGGGGGAGCAGTTTTTGTTGTGCTCCAGAGCAGCTGCTGTGCTCTTTGCTTTGGCCTCTGGTGCATCCCTACTCTTGGCAGCAAACCCTTGCTTTTGCTGTGTGGCTTCCTTGGGAGATGTTATCTTGAGGCTGTTTCAGCTTCTTCCTTTGTGGCATTGTCTGCAGCTCTCAGCTTTCCGGCAGGAGAGGATGTGCCAGCAGCCAGAATGAGAGGAAATGGCCCTGAAGTTGTGCCAGGGGAGCGCTGGGTAGCAGAACAATTTCTTCACTCAGAGGGTTCTCAGAACACTGGCAGAGGCTGCCCAGGGAGGTGGTGGAGTCCCCATGGCTGGAGGTGTTCCAGAACCCTGTGGCCATGGCAGCTGGGGCCATGGTGTGGTGGCTGTGGTGGGGTTGGGTTGCTGGCTGCACTGGGTGAGCTCAGAGGCCTTTTCCAACCCAAACAGTTGTGTGGCTCTCTGGAGTCCATTCCACAGCTGCCTTTGCTGGCTGTGTGCTTGGTCAGGGCAGGAGCAGTGGGGTCCTGCTGCACACAGCTCAGTGTCCCCAGCACACAGCTCTGCCCCATCCTGCCCAATGCAATCAGCAGAGCAGGCAGAGGCTGTGGCTGTAGGCTGTCAGGAGCTGCCAGTAGCTTCTGGTTGCTTCTGCCTGGTGGCCTTGCTCCCCTCAGAGCTGCTGGGGAGGCTGCTGTATGGACCCACTGGCTTCTTTTTCCAACCCCAACAATTCAGTGCCTGTGTGGGACACCCCAGGAGCAGGGGCATTTATCAAGGGCATGGCCTTTAGGGCAAGGCTGAGCTGCTCAGCACCCCTGAGGTGCAGCAGCAGCTGTGCCCTCGCTGGCACACTGCGTTCCCTGCCTTGCCTGCAGCCTGCTGAGCTGCTGTGTGCTGGCAGGGATCTCTGGGCAAGGTTCCTCTTACATGTGTTCAACACCTCCAGTCTGCTGGGAGCAGCTGCCAGCCCTGCTGCTACAGAAGCATAGCATTGTTAGGGTTGGAAGGGACCCCAAGGATCATCCAGTTCCAGCCCCCTGCCATGGGCAGGGACACCTCACACCACAGCAGGTTGCTCACAGCCACCTCCAGCCTGGCTGCAAACACCTCCAGGCAGGAGGCTTCCATCACCTCCCTGGGCAGCCTGTGCCAGGCTCTCACCACCCTCCTGGGGAACAACTTCTTCCTCACAGCCAATCTCAATCTCCCCACTTCTAGTTCTGCTCCATCCCCCCCAGTCCTATCCCTCCCTGACACCCTCACAAGTCCCTCCCCAGCTTTCTTGGAGCCCCCTGCAGATACTGGAAGGCCACAATGAGGTCTCCTGGGAGCCTTCTCCTCTCCAGCCTGCACAACCCCAACTCCCTCAGTCTGTCCTCAGAGCAGAGCAGCTCCAGCCCTCTGCTCCTCCTCGTGGCCCTGCTCTGGCCCCCTTGCAGCCATCCCCAGTGACAGCTCTCTGCCTCTCTTTGCTTTGCAGAACAATCAGGTCCTTGGCATCGGGAGCGGCTCCACGGTTGTCCATGCTGTGCATCGATTAGGTAGGCTGCTCCCCTCCTCTTCCTCTCCTTCCCACCACAGAAAGTCCTCTCCTGTGGCTGCCCCAGCCCCTGGAAGCAGTCTGGATGCTACTGCCTTAGAGCTCCGATCTGTTCACTGCCTGCTGAAAGCCAAAGGTTAAAACTGGGTCTTGTGCTCCGAGTGTATTGCCTGGAGAGTGCTGAGGGGGTGATGGTGTGGCACCTGTTTGGCCCATGCTGCCAGCCAGAGTGCTTCACTGGCACTCCCCCTGTGCTGGAGCTGAGCCCCTGTTTCAGTGCAGCTCTGCCAAGCCCTGGCTTGCTCTCTGGCTGTGGGCCATGCAGCTGCTCTGCTTCCGTTAACCGTTGGTGCGCAGCTCTCGTCCAGGCTGGCTGCGAGGCTGCTGCTGGAGGGGACTGCAAGGGAGCCCTCTGGGTTTGGTGTTTTGTATACCCTACAGCTGCATCTCCCTGCTTGCCCTGGGGGCAGCTCTGCTCAGGAGGGGGTTCAGAAGGTGAGAGCACAGCATTCAAGCAGCATTTCTGCCGAGCAGGGGTGGTTGCCCTCACGCCTCCTTCCAGAGGGGGCAGAGGTGCAGTGGTTCTTTGGAAGGGCAAGGAGGTGCTGGAGCCCTCATCCTGCTCTGCTGACCCTGGCTGCTGAGCAGAGCAGAGCAGCCCTGTGTGGAGTGCAGCATCAGCCCTCTCACTCCTGGGGGCCTTGCTCAGGCACAGGGAGGGAAAGCAGGGTTCAGTGTGTCCCACCAGGAGGGCTGGGGAACGTGCTGGAGCCCTGCAGCTCCTGGGGGCTGGGGAACTTGCTGGAGCCCTGCAGCTCCTGGGGGGCTGGGGAACCTGCTGGAGCCCTGCAGCTCCTGGGGGCTGGGGGATCTGCTGGAGCCCTGCAGCTCCTGGGGGCTGGGGAACTTGCTGGAGCCCTGCAGCTCCTGGGGGCTGGGGAACTTGCTGGAGCCCTGCAGCTCCTGGGGGCTGGGGGACCTGCTGGAGCCCTGCAGCTTCTGGGGGCTGGGGGACCTGCTGGAGCCCTGCAGCTCCTGGGGGCTGGGGGACCTGCTGGAGCCCTGCAGCTTCTGGGGGATCTGCTGGAGCCCTGCAGCTCCTGGGGGCAGAATGGGACCTGGAGGGCCCCCAGCAAGGAGGGCTGAGGTCTGGGCACAGAAGTGAAGCAGAGGTGGTGCTGTGCCTGCCCCTTGGCACCTAACCCACCCCACAGAGGCTGTGCATAGCCCTCTTCTGGGAGCTGGTGTGGGAGCTCAGCTCAGCTCAGCTCTCTGGGCTTGGCTCAGTGTCACAACCACTCTCAGTCTGGTCAGGATTGGTCTCTGAGTAGCTGGATGTGGTATTGGAAGGGGAATGTCTGTCCCTGGCTGCAGACTCTGAGTTCTCACCCCTGCTGAGCACATTAGCACTGGACCAGCAGCCTCAGGGACTGCATCTTGCCTCCTTCCAACCTCCCCTGGCAGCACCCTGTGCTTGCTCTTGCTGACTCTGGGGCTGGTGGCTTATGCCTAAGTGGTGTAATTAGTGAAACAGCATATTGCTCATAATGAGACCTCAGTAATAGGTGTGTGAGTGGTTTGGGCTTAGCCTGGGGGAGGAAAGATGAGCTTCCACTTCATGGCATACTGGACTTTATTAGGCCCTTCCCTGCCACGGGTTTCAGTGCTCTGTAATAAATGAATGTGAGGTCCCCAGGGCAGCAGGCCAGAAAGCCTCTCAGGCAGCTGCTGAAGCTTTCTGTTCCCAAGGAGCACAGCAAAAGCAGTCTGCTGGAGGGAGGGAATGGGCTGGGGCTGGTGTCCCAGGTGAGGATTGGCTGCCCAGGCTCCTCTGCTGCTGCAAACACGGAAGGGTAATGGCTCCTGGTGCCTGGGAGGGCTGAGCCAGGCTGGGGGGCTAAATGCTTCTGACTGCGGAAGCTGAGGCTCAGCCTGTGCAGGGTGGCACCTGGCTGCCTGGTGAGCCTGACTGAGTGATTGGCAAGCCAAGCAAATAATTGCAGTGATTGAGAGGGGCTGCTCTGAAGTGAGGGCTCTTAAAGGGAAAGCTGCTGTGAGCTTGTCCTGCTGCAGCACACATGCAGGCTCCTGCTGTTTGTGTTTCCCCTGCAGCCCAGCGGGTGAGAGAAGAGAACCTGAGCATTGTCTGCATCCCAACCTCCTTCCAGGTAAGTGCTGCCCTCCTGTGCTGCTCCAGACACTCAGGGGGTTCCCTTGGGCAGCTCTCCAGCCTGGCTCCCTGTGCTGGGAGTTAATGGAAGCACCACTGAAAGCAGCTGGGATGCAGCCTGCAGATGGACCTCGGGAAGCCTTGAGGACAGGCTGGATGGATGAGCCAAGGCCAGGGGGGTGAGGTTCAGCAGGGCCAAGGGCTGGGTCATGAAGGCTCTAGGCTTGGAGTAGAGTGGCAGGAAACTGCCCAGCAGAGAAGGCCCTGGGGGTGCTGGGTGCCAGCAGCTGAAGGTGAGCCCAGGGGGTGCCCAGGGGGGCAAGGAGGCCACCAGCAGCCTGGCCTGGAGCAGCAGTGCTGTGGGCAGCAGGAGCAGGGCAGGGATTGTGCCCCTGGGCTCAGCACTGGGGAGGCCACAGCTTGAGTGCTGGCTTCAGGTTTGGGCTCCTCACTCCCAGAAGGACCTTGAGTAGCTGGAGCAGGGCCAGAGAAAGGCACCAGAGCTGGGGAAGGGTCTGGAGAAGAGGGCTGGGGAGGAGCAGCTGAGGGAGCTGGGGGTGTTTGGTGTGGAGCAGAGGAGGCTGAGGGAGAGCTCCTTGCTCTCTGCAGCTCCCTGAGAGGAGGCTGCAGCCGGGGAGGGTTGGTGTCTTCTTCCTAATGTCAGATGATAGGAGAAGAAGAAATGGCCTCCATTTGCCCCAGGGAAGGTTTAGGTTGGACTCTAGAAGAAACTTCTTAACTGCAAGCCTGGCCCAGGCTGCCCAGGCTGGTGGGTGAATGCCCATCCCTGGAGGTGCCTCACAGAGGCAGAGCTGTGGTGCTGAGGGCCATGGCTCAGCCCCAGCCTGGGCAGAGTTAGGCACTGGTTGGCCTGGGTGCTCTGGGAAGGCTGTTCCAACCAAAACAATGCTGTGATTCTGTGAGCTGGTGCTGTTTCAGCCTGCCCTGAGCTGCAGGGGTGCCATGGTGCCAGGGCTGTGTGCTGAAGCTGTGTTGGTGTGTGGCAAGCTCTGGATGCTGCTCGTGGAGCAGCTGCTCTGTAGTGGTGAACCAGACTCCTAGGACACAGTTCCTTGGAGGCTGTTGGCCTCCTTTGACTCTGTGTCCAGCCCTGCAAACTGCCAGAGCCAGGCTGCAAGCAGTAGTAGGAAGCTGCTGGTTTTCCAGGAGGCACCCCCAGGGCATCAGCTGCCTTCCAGAAGGGACTGCAGGATGGAAATCAGTGGAGTCCCCACCTGGGATTGGGTCACCCCAAGGTGGCTGTTGAGAGGTTTGCAGAGAGGGATGGTGTGGCTTGGTGGTGAAAAGCAGAGCTGCTGGGGAGGCTTCTGAGCTGCTTCCCTGTCTTCAGGCAACTGGCTTTGGTCTCTGCCTCTGTTCCCTGAGGTGGGAATGTGCAGCAGAGGAGCAGCTGGCCCCTTGGCCCCTTCAGGCAGGTAGTGGTGACTTGATGTGGACCACCCTCTGCCCTGGCCCAGAGTCAGCCCTGTACCCTTCTCCCAGTCCTGCTGTGCACCTTGGGGTGGTGCTTCTGCCCCAGCTTTACCCCCCTGACTTCATCAGCAGTGTTGCAGTCTGTGCAGGTGATCCTGGAGGCCTCTTCCAAGCTGGCTGGTTCTGTGATTCTGAGGCTGTCCTTGAGGGGTTTTCAGGACCTCAGTGACCTGGAGACTGAGCCCACTTCAGCCTGGAGGTTGGATAGAGGCCAGCATGAGCTTCCCTCAACTCTTGTGGCCACTGAAGCTCCTCTTAGCTTGCAGATGTTGTGTGGGGGTGAGGGTGGGGTGCTGGAGCTTTGGTTTTCCCAGCTGTGGCAAACTGGCAGTGGCCACCTGGGGTGTAACACAAATGGCTGCAGCAAAACCTAGTTCTGTGGGGGTTTTTGGTTGGTTGTTTCCCTCCTTTAACCTCTCAGTTCTTCTGTAGGGCATACAGAGTGTGGTGAGAGTCTGCCTTGGGCACTGAGGGGCTGGAGTGTCCAGAGAAGGGCAACAGAGCTGGGGAAGGGTCTGGAGAAGAGGGCTGGGGAGGAGCAGCTGAGGGAGCTGGAGGGGTTTGGTGTGGAGCAGAGGAGGCTGAGGGAGAGCTCCTTGCTCTCTGCAGCTCCCTGAGAGGAGGATGCAGCCAGGTGGGGGTTGGGCTCTGCTCCCTAGTCTCTGGTGATGGAAGGAGAGGAAATGTCCTGCAGTTGTGCCACTCTTTGCTGCAGGAGTGGTCAGGGCCTGGCAGAGGCTGCCCAGGGAGGTGGTGGAGTCCCCACAGCTGGAGGTATTCCCTGTGGCCATGCAGCTGGGGCCATGGTGGGGTTGGGTTTAGTTGGGCTGGGTGATCCTGGAGGGCTCTTCCAACCCAAGCACTTCAGTGGTTGTGTAAAATATCCCATCCTGGGACAGGGACCCTCCTGAGCTAGGAGCAGTGCTCTGGGTTGCAGTGTCAGGTGCTGGGGGAGGCGGTGCCAGGGCAGGAGGGATGTGCTGGAGCCTGTGGTGCTGTGGAGGGTTGGGGCAGTGGTGTGGCACTGCAGGGTTTCTTAGCAGTGATACAAAGAGGTGGTTAAAGGGAAGAGAGAGCCCTGCAGCAGCAGCAGTGCCCCAGGGCTGGGGCAGGCTCCCTGAGCTGCTCAGCATGCTCAGTCCCCAGGCAGCAGTGCTGCCTCCAGGTGGGGCTGGCTGCCTCAGCTCCCCGGCCTTTAATTCTCCTCCTTTCCTCTTGTCAGTCTGGGTGGTCCCAGCAGCAGCAGTAAGCTAGAGCAGGGTAAGTACCTGTCCCTTGGCTGCTGTGCTGTGCCTTCCTCTCACCCGGAGCTGAGCAGACAGGGCACCAGAGCTCTGCCCTGCCCGCAGCTGTGCCGCTGCTGATGCTTCTCTCCCCGCTGGGGGAGCTCTGCTTTGGAGTCCTGCTGCCCTGCCCTGCTCTCATGGCATGGCAGCAGAGACCCTGAGAGCCACCTCCTTTCCACACCAGTGACTCCCAGGCTGCATGTCCAGCACTGTGTCTCTCAGTGCTTTCCATCCCCAGATCCAGGGACACGCTGCAAGCTCCCTGCTGGTTGGATTTTGTGAGGGCTAGGCCAAACCGTGAGCACAGATGAGCAGCACACAGCCTGTGGGGATGAAGCTGCATGCCATGAAATGCCACAGCACACAAGCCAAGTCGTAGCTCCTTGCCAGGAGCACCACCTGCTGACCTTAGTGCTGCTGGGGTGCCCACGGGGGGGGGGGTTGATGCACTTGGGGGGTGGTGGTGGGTGAGAGCCATGGGAAGCAGTTGGCTCAGGCTGTGGTGTTAGGGGCTTTGGTCTAGCTGTAGCAGGGCAGGAGGTTCAGACTTGAGCAGAGTCTGTGTGTGGAGGGAGCCTCCCTTGGGTGAGTGCAAGTGTGAGGTCCTGCAGCTGGCTCAGGGCAATCCCCAGCACTGATCCAGGCTGGGTGAGGAGTGGCTCCAGAGCAGGCTGCAGGAGGAGGCCTTGGGGGTGTCAGGTGGTGACAAACTCCCCAGGAGCCAGCACTGGTCCCTGGCAGCCCAGAGGCAGCTGAGTGCTGAGCTGCAGCCAGAGCAGGGAGAGCAGCAGCACAGGGAGGGGATTCTGCCCCTCTGCTCTGCTCTGCTCAGCCCCCACCTGCAGCACTGCCTCCAGCTCTGGGGCCCCCAGCACAAGAAGGACCTGGAGGTGCTGGAGAGGGGCCAGAGGAGGCCACAGAGATGAGCAGAGGCTGCAGAACCTCCCCTGTGGGGCCAGGCTGGGAGAGCTGGGGCTGTTGAGCCTGGAGAAGAGAAGGCTGCAGGGAGATCTCAGAGCAGCCTTGCAGTACCTGAGGGGCTCCAGGAGAGCTGGGGAGGGACTGCTGACAAGGGCTGGGAGTGCCAGGATGAGGAACAATGGCTTTGAGCTGGGAGAGGAGAGATTGAGAGTGGAGAGGAGGAAGAAATTGTTGGTAGTGAGGGTGGTGAGACTCTGGCACAGGCTGCCCAGGGAGGCTGTGGCTGTCTCCTCCCTGGAGGTGTTCAGGACCAGGCTGGATGAGGCCTGGAGCAGCCTGGGCTGGGGGGAGGTGTCCCTGCCCAGGGCAGGGGGCTGGAGCTGGATGAGCTTTGAAGGTCCCTCCCAAGCCAGCCCATTCTGTGGCTCTGTGATGTTCTGCAGCACAGAGGATCCAATGCCCTCAAGCTCCTGTGAGCTCCAGCTCCTGCTTTTCATCTCAGGGGCGGCACCAGGGTAGCTCTGGGTGTCCTATGTGGCACTGGCCCTGACGGGGTCCATGGTGGCTTCAGAAGCAGATGAGTGCCACCCAAGAGCTGCTTCAGCAGGCTTCCCACTGGCTCAACTTGCCATTTTTGGCCTTCTTTTGGGTTTTTTGGGGGGGGTGTGGGGATTTCCTTGCCAGTGTGCCCCCCTGGCACTGTCAGTGCTGCACTCCTGCAGTTTCTCCTCGTGTGGCTCCTGTTTCTCAGCCAAAGGGACTCAGAGGGGCTGGGTGGGCAGGAGAGGCAGCGGTGGCCAAGCTGCAGCAGCACAGGGCTCCCAGAGCCTCTGCCCTGGCTCCAGCTGCTTGCCAGCAGGCTGATGGTGCTGGCTGCTGTGCAGGGTGCGGAGTCCTGCCCCAGCTCAGCTCAGCTCAGCTCAGCAGAGGGTGAGCTTGTGGCAGCAGTGACCTGCTGCTGAACCGCTGTGCTGCTGCAGCCTGCCCACCAGCCTGGCCTGCAGCAGGGGGCTGCCCCTGCTTGCCACAGCTGAGAGGCTGGCAGGGGGCTGGCAGAGGGGGCTGCTGCCCTGTGCTGCTGGCACTCACTGCCGTTTGTGTCGGTGCACAGGCCCGGCAGCTCATCCTGCAGAGCGGCCTCACGCTCAGCGACCTGGACCGGCACCCCGAGGTGAGTGCTCACACCGCCCGTGACCGCGCCCGCCCCGTGACCGCGCCCGCCACCACACCCTCCCGTGACCGCCCCCCCCCCGACGGCTCCCGCCCCCCCCCCCCCGGCTCCGCCCCCCCCCGACGGCTCCCGCCCGCCCCCCGCCGGCCTCTCCTCCCGGACCACTCCCCCCCGACGGCCTCCCGCCCCGGGACCACTCCACCCCGACCGCCTCTTCCCCCCCCCCCGTGACCTCTCTCTCCCCCCCCCGTGACCACACCCCCTCGACGTCTCCCCCCGGTGACCACACCCCCGACCCACCTCCCCCCGGTGACCACACACCCCCGACGACCTGTCCTTGTGACCACCCCCCCCCCCCGACCTCCTGCCCCTGACCTCCTGCCCCTGGGCTGCTCCTCAGGCAGCTCCAGCAGCCTTTGGCTCAGCACGTTCAGGCAGCTGTTGGGCTCCTCTCACTCCCAGGACACTGAGGAGCTGGAGCAGGGCCAGGGAAGGGCAACAAAGGCTCTGGAGAAGAGCCCTGGGGAGGAGCAGCTGAGGGAGCTGGGGGGGTTTGGTGTGGAGCAGAGGAGGCTGAGGGAGAGCTCCTTGCTCTCTGCAGCTCCCTGAGAGGAGGCTGGAGCTGGGGGGCGTTGGGCTCTGCTCCCCAGTTTCAGGTGATAGGAGGAGAGGCAGTGGCCTGAAGCTGCCCCAGGGGAGGCTGAGGTTGGAGATGAGGAAAAGTTTCTTTGCTGCAGGAGTGGTCAGGGCCTGGCAGAGGCTGCCCAGGGAGGTGGTGGAGTCCCCATGCCTGGAGGTATTCCAGAGCCCTGTGGCCATGGCAGCTGGGGCCATGGTTTGGTGGCTGTGGTGGGGCTGGGTTGAAGGTTGGACTCAATGATCTTGGAGCTCTTTTCCAAGCCAGGCAGCTCTCTGATTCTCTGAACCAGAGCTGGCTTTGTTTACTTCCCCCCTGGGCTGCAGTCCCTCCTGAGTGCTTGCCCTGTTAGCTGGCAAGCAGGCTGCCCAGTTATGGCTCCCCCCAGGCCTTTGGAATCTCTCCCAGGCTGAGGCTTGGTGGCCTGGGATGGAGATGTGGTGTTGCTGAAGTGCTGTGACCAAGATTTCCCCCAGCAGCCCCCAGCCCATGGCTCACAGCAGCAGAGGGGAACTGACGTGGATGCAGGCAGGGGTGGGGCTGGTGCCCTGGGGTGGGGGACACACCAGCTTGTCTCTGGGGAGGCAGCAGAGTGCTCCCAGCTCTCACAGCATCTCTGCCTGCTGCCTGGGACCTGACACCCTCCCAGGAGCAGCCTCTGGGTGCTTCCCAGGAGGGATTTCCACAGCAGGCTCCTCCTCTTCCTACAGCTCGACGTTGCCATCGATGGAGCAGATGAAGTGGACTCTGACCTCAACCTCATCAAAGGTGGAGGGTGAGCCTTGCTGTCCGTCTGTCTGTGCCTGGTGCTGCTGCTGGGTGGCCTCTGAGCGTCCTGGCCTGGCTGCAGATGTCTCTGGGGTGGGCTGGGGAGGCTGAGGGGATCCTGTGCAGGGCTGTGAGTGCACCTGAGGTGAGAGCTGGCTGCTGACCTAAGGCATGAGAGGGACAGAGTGGGGCAGGGGAAGGAGCCCTGGTATGGGACAGGAGGACCACCAAAGCCAGGAAGAAGCCAGTGGAGGGGACTGGAGTTTTAAAGCACCAGGGACACTGAAGAGCAGTCTGCTTTCTGCTGGTGTTTTAAAGGCTGAGAGCTGGGGCTGCTCAGCCTGGAGAAGAGAAGGCTCCAGGGAGGCCTCAGAGCAGCCTTGCAGTACCTGAAGGGCTCCAGGAGAGGTGGGGAGAGGCTTTTGACAGGGGCTGGGAGTGACAGGATGAGGAACAATGGCTTCAAGGTGGAAGAAGCTGGATGTAGATTAGATGTTAGGAGGAAATTCTTCCCCATGAGGGTGGTGAGGCACTGGAACAGGTTGCCCTGGGAAGCTGCGGAGGCTGCAAGCCTGGCAGTGTTGAAAGCCAGGCTGGATGAGGCCTTGAGTGAGCTGGGCTGGTGGGAGGTGACCCTGCCCATGGCTGATCTTTGACCCAGGCCAAGGCAGTGCAGGGCTGTCACACTGATGGGATGTGTTTTTGCCCCTGCAGTGGCTGCTTGACCCAGGAGAAGATAGTTGCAGGATATGCCAAGTGCTTCATCGTCATCGCCGATTACAGGTGGCAGTGTGACAGCTGGAGCCAGCTCTGTGTCCCCTGGCAGGGCTGGGAAGCTGCTGTGGGAGGCCTTGACTCTCCTTCCACTGGGGCAGACTCCTAGCAAGTCACTTCAGCCTGGCTGCTTCATTCTGAGCTCAGCAGGCCCTGCTTGGGAGCCAGCGGAGCTGCTGAGGGCAGGGCTGCTCTGCTGGCAGCTCGGTGCCTGGCAGCACAGAATGCATTGGCCCTTCTGCACATGCAGCTGCAGGGAAAGGATCTCGTGTCCTGTTTGCCCCAAACATGTCAGAGCAGGGCTCAGGAGGGAGCAGAGCCTCCTGCAGCGAGCTGCTCCTGCTGCGCCGCGCTGCTCCTGCTGCGCCGCGCTGCTCCTGCTGCGCCGCGCTGCTCCTGCTGCGCCGCGCTGCTCCTCCTGTGCGGAGCTGCTCCTCTTGTGCGGAGCTGCTCCTCCTGCGCCGCGCTGCTCCTGCTGCGCCGCGCTGCTCCTCCTGCAGCGAGCTGCTCCTCGTGTGCCGAGCTGCTCCTCCTGCGCAGAGCTGCTCCTCCTGCAGCGAGCTGCTCCTGCTGCGCCGCGCTGCTCCTGCTGCGCCGCGCTGCTCCTCCTGCAGCGAGCTGCTCCTCGTGTGCCGAGCTGCTCCTCCTGCGCGGAGCTGCTCCTCCTGCAGCGAGCTGCTCCTCCTGCGCCGCGCTGCTCCTGCTGCGCCGCGCTGCTCCTGCTGCGCCGCGCTGCTCCTGCTGCGCCGCGCTGCTCCTCCTGTGCGGAGCTGCTCCTCCTGTGCGGAGCTGCTCCTCTTGTGCGGAGCTACTCCTCCTGCAGCGAGCTGCTCCTCCTGCGCGGAGCTGCTCCTCCTGCAGCGAGCTGCTCCTCCTGCGCCGCGCTGCTCCTGCTGTGCCACGCTGCTCCTCCTGCGCGGAGCTGCTCCTCCTGCGCGGAGCTGCTCCTCCCGCGCCGAGCTGCTCCTCCTGCGGCGCGCTGCTCCTCCTGCGCGGAGCTGCTCCTCCTGCAGCGAGCTGCTCCTCCCGCGGCACGCTGCTCCTCGTGCGCCGAGCTGCTCCTCGTGCGGCGCGCTGCTCCTCCCGCGCCGAGCTGCTCCTCCCGCGGCGAACTGCTCCTGCGCCGAGCTGCTGTTCCTGCAGCTAGCTACTGCTCCTGCTGCACCGCGCTGCTCCTCCTGCGCTGCGCTGCTCCTCCTGCGCCGCGCTGCTCCTCCTGCATGTGTGCCCAGGGGAGCTGCCTGCCGCGTCCGCCGGGGCCTGCGCCACCAGGGGGAATGTGACTCGGAACGGGGGCAGCGGTGCCAGGCCTGATGCTGACCACCCCCTCCTCCAACTGTGTCCTCAGGAAAAGATCCCAGAGCCTGGGGGAGCACTGGAAGAAGGGAATTCCCATCGAGGTGATCCCCATGGCTTACGTCCCTGTCAGCAGAGCCCTGAGCAGGAGCTTCGGGGGCACGGCGGAGCTGCGCATGGCGGTCAGCAAAGCGGTGAGAGGCCCTGGGCACCCCAGAGCTGCCCCCCCCAGGGCACCCCAGCCTCTGGCCATGCCCAGGGGGCTGCCCTCCAGACTAAGAGCTTTCTCCTAGGCCATGGGTTTGGCATCTCTGCTGAGAGGGTGCAGTGATGCAAGGGCAGCCTGGTGCCCTGCTCCTGTGTGGCTCTGTGTGTGTGCAGGGGAAGGAGCAGGTGGCCTGGGTGAGGCTGTTGGGGACTGCTCTGGTCCACTAAACCATTGTGGGGATGGCTGGACCCCAAGAGGGCTGTGCCAGACTCTGGCTGTGCTTGGTACAGAAGGAGCTCCTGGTGACAAGTGGGAGGAGCAGCTGAGGGAGCTGGGGGTGTTCAGTGTGGAGCAGAGGAGGCTGAGGGAGACCTCCTTGCTCTCTACAGCTCCCTGAGAGGAGGCTGCAGGGAATTGGGGATTGGGCTCTGCTCTCTAGTCTCAGGTGATAGGAGGAGCGAAATGGCCTGGAGTTGTGCCAGGGGAGGCTTAGGTTGGAGATGAGGAAAAGTTTCTTTGCTGCAGGAGTGGTCAGGGCCTGGCAGAGGCTGCCCAGGGCCTGGCAGAGGCTGCCCAGGGAGGTGGTGGAGTCTCCATGGCTGGAGGTGTTCCAGAGCCCTGTGGCCATGGCAGCTGGGGCCATGGTGGGGCTGGGTTGGAGGTTGGACTGGATGAGCTCAGAGAGCTCTTCCAGCCCACACAATTCTGTGATTCTGTGCTTCCCAGGGCCCTGTGGTGACAGACAATGGGAACTTCATCCTGGACTGGAAGTTTGACAAGGTCCATGACTGGAGTGAAGTCAACACTGCTATAAAGATGATACCAGGTAATGGCTGTGATGCTGAGCAGCACAGAGCTGGCTAAGGCCTGCTCCATGGCACACAACCCTGCTGCTGGGAGCTCTGCCCTGGGCAGGAGGAAATGTATGAGTGCTTCCTGCCCTCTCCTGGGTCAGCACCATGCTGGGGGTTGGCAAGGGCCTCTGGAGTTCAGCCAGTCCAAGCGTGCTGCTGAGGCAGGGTCATCCAGGGCAGGTCCCACAGGAACACATCCAGGTGGGGTTTGAGTATCTCCAGAGGAGACTCCACAGCCTCCCTGGGCAGCCTGCTCCAGGACTCTGGCACCCACATCTGTTTCTCCTTGAGAGCTCAATCAGCTGCCTCAGCACAGCTGTACCCTGGTGGCCTTCCTGTGCAGTGCTGAAGCCCTGGGGTGCTGCTGGCTGCCCTGGGACACCACTTCTGTCAGGCACAGCACTGCTCTGCTCTGCCCTGCTCTCCTTCAGCCCTTTCAGACAGGGACTTGCATGGAGCCCCTGGGGGCTCTGGCAGGAGGCTCTGCACTGGCTTACAGCATTTCCCAGAAGCTGCTTACAGCCTTCTGTAGTCACAGAGTTGTTTGGGCTGGAAAAGCTCTCTGAGCTCACCCAGTGCAACATCAACCCAACCCCACCGTGGCCACCAAACCCTGGCCCCAGCTGCCATGGCCACAGGGCTCTGGAGCACCTCCAGCCATGGGGACTCCACCACCTCCCTGGGCAGCCTCTGCCAGGCCCTGACCACTCTGCAGCAAAGTAGTTTTTCCTCATCCCAGACAGTTGTGTGGCTCTCTGGAGTCCACTCCACAGCTGCCTTTGCTGGCTGTGTGCTTGGTCAGGGCAGGAGCAGTGGGGTCCTGCAGCCCACAGCTCAGTGTCCCCAGCACACAGCCCTGCCCCATCCTGCCCAGTGCAAACAGCAGAGCAGGCAGAGGCTGTGGCTGTAGGCTGTCAGGAGCTGCCAGTAGCTTCTGGTTGCTTCTGCCTGGTGGCCTTGCTCCCCTCAGAGCTGCTGGGGAGGCTGCTGTATGGACCCACTGGCTTCTGCCCTGCTGGAGGAGCAGCCTGCTGGCCTTGGCCCAGCCCAGGCTCTGTGAGCCCAGTGGTTACCCAGCACTTGCTGGCAGCCAGCAGCATGTGGCAGGCTTGGGGCTTTGGCAGGAGCAGAGCTGCAGGAAGCAGGGAGCAGCTGAATGCTCTGGGGACAGCTGCTGGCCTGGGCTGCCCTGCTGCTGCAGTGCTGCACAGGAGCTGCAAGGATGCTGAGGGGGCCTGGTGAGCACAGGCTGAGGCCTGGGGCTGGGTAGGCTGCAGAGGAGAAGGCTGAGAGGGGAACTGATCCATGTCTGTAAATGTCTGAGGTGGGAGGCAGGAAGTAGGTGCCAGGAGCACTGTGGTGGTGTCCTGTGCCAGGACCAGGGGCAGGGGATTCCACCTGGAAGCCAGGAGGTTCCACCTCAGCATGAGCAGAAAGCTCTCTGGTGTGAGGCTGCTGGAGCCTGGAGCAGGCTGCCCAGAGAGGTTGTGGAGTCTCCTGCTCTGGAGCCTTTCCAGCCCCCCCTGGATGTGCTCTGTGTGCCCTGCCCTGGGTGCCCTGCTCTGGCAGGGGCTTGGGCTGGGTGAGCTCTGCAGGCCCCTTCCAACCTCTAACCTTCTGTGATGTGGCTGCAGCCGGGGGCTGTGCCGGGCACGGGGGAGGGGTTGGGGGAGGGAGTGCCGGGCACGGGGTAAGAGGGAGGGTGTGCTGGGCACGGGAGGGAGGTCGGGGGAGGGAGTGCCGGGCACGGGGCTGTCCTTGGTCGGGTGTGCCGGGCACGGGGGGGGCAGGGGGAGGGAGTGCCGGGCACGGGGGGGGAGGGGTCGGGGGAGGGATTGCCGGGCACGGGGCTGTCCTTGGTCGGGTGTGCCGGGCACGGGGAGGGGCAGGGGGAGGGTGTGCCGGGCACGGGGGTAAGGGGGAGGGTGTGCTGGGCACGGGAGGGAGGTCGGGGGGAGGGAGTGCCGGGCACGGGGCTGTCCTTGGTCGGGTGTGCCGGGCACGGGGGGGGGCAGGGGGAGGGATTGCCCGGCATGGGGCGTGTGTGTGTGCCGGGCACGGGGCTGTCCTTGGTCGGTGTGCCGGTGTGTCCGCCGGTCGCTGTGCGGGTGCCTAAGGCCGGGTGCCGTCCCGCAGGCGTGGTGGAGACGGGGCTGTTCCTGGGCATGGCGCAGGCGGTGTACTTCGGCATGCAGGACGGTTCGGTCAGCGTCCTCCAGCGCCAGCCCTGCTGACCCGCCGCCCGCCCCGGCCGCCGCCGCTCCGCTCCGCGCTGCCCTCCCCGCCCCTGCCTTAACCGCAGCGCGGCCGCGGCGGCCCCGGGACCCGCGCCGGGCCCCTCCGGAGCCGCGGCGAACGGTGGCCGTGCGGCAGCGAGGAGCCAGGCTCTGCTTCCGGAGAGCTCTGCGGCGGCGCCCGGGAGCCAGGGGCGCGGAGTTGATTCGAGCGTTTGAGTTGAGGTTCGAAGAGTGCTGCACCTAAAGAGTGCCCCGGGCCTGGGGGCCTGGCGTTGGGCTTGCGTTTCTTGGGGTTTGGAACAGAACTTGAACCCTTCTGGGTGCTGCTGGTGCTGGTGACCCGGGGCAGCGGTGCTGGTGGTGCTGGTGACCCGGGGCAGCGGTGCTGCTGGTGCTGGTGACCCGGGGCAGCGGTGCTGGTGGTGCTGGTGACCCGGGGAAGCAGTGCTGGTGACCTGGGGCAGCGGTGCTGCTGGTGCTGGTGACCCAGGGCAGCAGTGCTGGTGACCCAGGGCAGCAGTGCTGGTGATGCTGGTGACCCAGGGCAGCAGTGCTGCTGATGCTGGTGACCCAGGGCAGCGGTGCTGGTGGTGCTGGTGACCCAGGGCAGCGGTGCTGGTGGTGCTGGTGACCCAGGGCAGCGGTGCTGGTGGTGCTGGTGACCCAGGGCAGCGGTGCTGGTGGTGCTGGTGACCCAGGGCAGCAGTGCTGCTGATGCTGGTGACCCGGGGCAGCAGTGCTGGTGGTGCTGGTGACCCAGGGCAGCAGTGCTGGTGGTGCTGGTGACCCAGGGCAGCGGTGCTGGTGACCCAGGGCAGCAGTGCTGCTGATGCTGGTGACCCGGGGCAGCGGTGCTGGTGGTGCTGGTGACCCAGGGCAGCAGTGCTGGTGGTGCTGGTGACCCGGGGCAGCAGTGCTGGTGGTGCTGGTGACCCAGGGCAGCAGTGCTGGTGCCCCTAGGTCCCAAGCCCCACCCTGAGCCCCCTGTCTGGCAGAGTGATGCACACACACAGAGCACATGCAGTGGGGACCTGCTGATGCCTTATTTGGAACCTTTTTGGTTCGGGATTTTATTGCCTTTTCTTTTTCTACACCACTTTTTTTAAGCCCTGTGGGATGTCTGTCTGTCCTCTCTGCTGGGCCCCTTCTGCTGGGCTCTGCATCCTCTTGTCTGGGCCAGGGCTGCGGTCCTGTCCTGGAGGGGACGTTGCTCTTTCGTTGGGTTGGTGTTTTTTGAGCCCAAAGCTGCTCTCCGTGGTTTCAGTACCTCTGATGAAAGTCTGTTCCTGTCGTTGGAGATGTCTGGGACTCTGTTAGCCCAGAGAACTCTTGAGTCCTTGGTGGAGTGTGGAGAAGCAGCTCTCGGCCGCTGAGGGCAGGTGGAAGGCTGCTGGGCGGCAGCTGAAGGTTCCTTGTCCCCCTGCTGGCCGCGGGTTGGGCTGGGGAAGGGCAGAGCAGAAGGCACAGGAGAAGGCTTCCTGCCCGAGCTCTCCACATGTAGCAGGAGAGAGACTCCTCCACCAGCTCGTTCTTGTTGTGGTGTCCAGGTGCTTTGCATGGTTCTGATGGCCAGATGCAAGGCCTCTCTTTGTCTTGTGGACTCAAATAAAACTGTTCTACTACACTCTCTGGTGGCTGGCTGGTTCTTGAAGGGACTCTGCTGAGGGCATCCTCTGCTGTGGGCATCCTCAGGCTGACTTCTGCCCCTTCCAAGGGCCCTTCCCCCAGGCCAGCTTCCCCCTCTCAGCGTTTGGCCTTTGTGCTGCAGGCTTCCAGGGGTTAACAAAGCAGATGATCTAATGGCCACTCGCAGGCTGCAGCTCTCCTCTCCTAAATCTGCCTGTCCCAAACCTGCCTCCCAACACAGCTGCTTTTGTCTCCAAGAAGGAGCTATTTTTGTGGCTTGCATCCTCCCCTCCCTGCACATCCATTCTGCTGATTCTGAAGCACTCCTTGGGAGCCAGCTGGGCTCCATCCAGCCCACAACGTGCCAGCAGCACCAGAGCCTCTCTTCCTGCCAGCCTGCTGCTGCCAAGCCCCACTCCTGCCCTGGGACTGGGGTTGGGGATGCACTTTGGGCTCCTGAGGCAATCCCCCCGAAGCAGCAAGCAGTGGAGCAGCTCTGCAGAGAGGAACCCCACAGCTCCACAGGGAGCTGCAGCAGCAGTGCTTGCCACAGAGCTGGGTCCAGGGGGGAGGGTGCAGGGGGAACCTGTGCCCCCCGTGGCCCTGCAGGCAGGGAGTCCTGTGCTAAAGCCAGCCCGAGTCAGCAGTCCCCCCGGGTGGGCGTGGTTAATGCAAATTAACCCCAGGAACAGGAGCACTCCCTGGAGGCCAGGCACCAGTGGTGTGCCCCAGGGATCAGAGCTGGGCCCCATCCCCTTTAACATCTTCATTGATGATCTGGATGAGGGGATGGAGTCAGTCATCAGCAAATGTGCAGATGACACCAAGTTAGGAGCAGATGTTGGTCAGTTAGAGGGCTGAAGGGCTCTGCAGAGGGACCTTGACTGACTGGACAGATGGGCAGAGGCCAACAGGATGGCATTCAACAAGTCCAAGTGCCAAGGGCTGCACTTTGGCCACAACAACCCCAGGCAGAGCTACAGGCTGGGGTCAGAGTGGCTGAGAGCTGCCAAACAGAGAGGGACCTGGGGGTGCTGATTGACAGCTGCCTGAACATGAGCCAGCAGTGTGCCCAGGTGGCCAAGAAGGCCAATGGCATCCTGGCCTGCATCAGGAAGAGTGTGGCCAGCAGGAGCAGGGAAGTCATTGTGCCCTGTGCTCAGCACTGGTTAGGCCACACCTTGAGTCCTGTGTCCAGTTCTGGACTCCTCAGTTTAAGAAGGACATTGAGAGACTTGAAGGTGTCCAGAGAAGGGCAACAAAGCTGGGGAGGGGTCTGGAGCACAGCCCTGTGAGGAGAGGCTGAGGGAGCTGGGGTTGCTTAGCCTGGAGAAGAGGAGGCTCAGGGGAGACCTCATTGCTCTCTCCAACTCCCTGAAGGGAGGTTGTAGCCAGGTGGGGATTGGTCTTTTCTCCCAGGCAACCAGCACCAGAACAAGAGGGCACAGTCTCAAGCTGTGCCAGGGGAGGTTTAGGCTGGAGGTGAGGAGAAAGTTCTTCACTGAGAGAGTTGTTAGCCATTGGGATGTGCTGCCCAGGGAGGTGGTGGAGTCCCCATCCCTGGAGGTGTTCAAGAGGGGATTGGATGTGGCACTTGGTGCCATGGTTTAGTCATGAGGTCTGTGGTGAGAGGTTGGACTTGATGATCTTTGAGGTCTCTTCCAACCTTGGTGATTCTGTGATACTGTGAATTCATTACCATAGCTGAACTCCCATTCTCCACCCAGCCCTGCTCTCCAGGGGGTGGTCGTTGAGGATGAAGTAAGAGTCTTCCACACTGTGTGTTTGTCACCTTTGGTCCAATTACTTCTTGTCACACAGGGTCACAGTACCTTAGAAGCTGGAAGTGAGCTCCAGAATTCATCCGGTCCAGAGCAGGGGCACCCAGGGCAGTCTGCACAGGAATGCATCCAGGTGGGGCTGGAAAGGCTCCAGAGCAGGAGACTCCACAACCTCTCTGGGCAGCCTGCTCCAGGCTCCAGCAGCCTCACACCAGAGAAGTTTCTCCTCAAGTCTGAAGCTGTTGTTCCTTGGCTTATTGCTGTGCAGCACCCAAAAGAGCTTGGCCCCCTCCCCTGACCCCCAGCCCTCAGCTATTGACAGACATTGATCAGATCCCTCTCAGCCTTCTCCTCTCCACACCAATCAGCCCCAGGACTCTCAGTCTCTCTTCACAGCAGAGCTCTTCCACTCCCTTCAGCATCCTCACAGCCTCCCCTGCACTCTCTCCAGCAGCTCTCTGTCTCTCTTGAGCTGGGGAGCCCCAAACTGGACACAGCATTGCAGCTGTGGTCTCAGCAGGGCAGAGCAGAGGGGCAGCAGAACCTCCCCAGCCCTGCTGGCCACACTTTGCTTGCTGCCCCCCAGGATGCCTTTGGCTCTCTTGGCCCCAAGGGCTCCTTGCTGTCCCATGCAGAGCTTGCAATCGTGTTCCAGTTCCTCTTATCTCTTAGGCTAACAGTTTCTGCTTTTTCAGTCAAAAGAAGCATTCAAACCTTGACCCTTGGTGGTTAAATGTTCAACTAGTTGCAGAATGTTCAACTAGGGCAGGACTGAGCTGCCATGGGTCCTGGTGCATGGATTCCCCTGGCCCTGGGGAAGACAAAGGTGTCAAGAGGGAGCAACAGCAGCACTGAAGTTAATGAGCAAGAGAAGTGATGGAACAAGAGCCCATGCCAAATATAATGCAGCAAGAGAGGGCTTCAGATGGAAGCTAATTAACCTTTGGTTAATAGGGGAAGTAATTAAACTGAATTAATTAAACTAAGTGGAAATAAAGTAGGTGTTTAGTTAAAGTGAATCACCTCAGCCCCACCCCCGCCAAGGGTCAGAGCTGGGCTGGCCACTGCATGAGTGCCAAAGGCTCTCCAGGAAGCCCTCTGCTTCCCAAAGGGAAGAGAAAGAGAAGGAGGGAGAGAGACTGACTGGGTGGGAGAGAAACTGACTGGGTGGGAGAGAAACTGACTGGGTGGGAGAGAAACTGAACCAGCTGGGATGGAAATAAAACACACAGAAAGAGACAGGGACCAACATCAGCCCTGAGCTTGTGAGCAGCTGGATGTAACCAAAGCAGTGATGCTGGCTGTGGTCCAGCTGCTCCAGGAGGGGAGGAGGAAAAGAGCCAAGTGCCAGGTCCTGCACTTGGGTCACAACCACCCATGGAGGCTCCAGGCTTGGGGCAGAGGGGATGGAAACTGCCCAGCAGAGAAGGCCCTGGGGGTGCTGGGTGCCAGCAGATGAAGATGAGCCCAGGGGGTGCCCAGGGGGGCAAGAAGGCCACCAGCAGCTTGGCCTGGAGCAGCAGTGCTGTGGGCAGCAGGAGCAGGGCAGGGATTGTGCCCCTGGGCTCAGCACTGGGGAGGCCACAGCTTGAGTGCTGGGTTCAGGTTTGGGCTCCTCACTCCCAGAAGGACCTTGAGGAGCTGGAGCAGGGCCAGAGAAGGGCAGCAGAGCTGGGGAAGGGTCTGGAGAAGAGGGCTGGGGAGGAGCAGCTGAGGGAGCTGGGGGGGTTTGGTGTGGAGCAGAGGAGGCTGAGGGAGAACTCACTGCTCTCTGCAGCTCCCTGAGAGGAGGCTGCAGGGGGGGGTTGGGCTCTGCTCCCTAGGAACAGGTGACAGAAGGAGAGGAACTGGCCTGGAATTGTGCCAGGAGGCTTAGGTTGGAGATGAGGAAAAGTTTCTTTGCTGCCAGAGTGGTCAGGGCCTGGCAGAGGCTGCCCAGGGAGGTGATGGAGTTCCCATGGCTGGAGGGGTTCCAGGACCCTGTGGCCATGGCAGCTGGGGCCATGGTTGGGTGGCCATGGTGGGGCTGGGGTGCTGGCTGGGCTGGGTGATCTTGGAGGGCTCTTCCAACCTGAACAATTCTCTGATCCTATGCAAAGGGAAGAACTCCTCCTTCCCAAAGTGATGTTTCAGTTACCCAGCACTGTGATTCTTGCAGAGCTGCTCTGCAGTTGGAAGCTCAGGTAAGAGAGGACATGTTCTGCCTTCAAGATGAAGACCTGGAAACCACCTCTCATTTTTTCACCTAAAGCCTCTGGAGCCTCTTCATCTTCCCTTCCAGTACCTCCAGTGAGAGTGGTAGTTCCCCTTCATCTCCACAGCCCATCCTGGTCAGCCTAAGCAGAGGCTGAGCCATCTGCTCCCTGGGGGTCTGGAATCTCGTGCAGGATTCATTCACAGGTTCAGAGAATGATTTGGCTTGGAAGGGACCTTCAGGATCATCCAGCTCCAGCCCCCTGCCCTGGGCAGGGACACCTCCCACCAGCCCAGGCTGCTCAAGGCCTCATCCAGCCTGGCCTTCAACACTTCCCTGGGCAGCCTGTGCCAGTGTCTCCTCACCCTCACTGGCAAGAATTTCTTCCCCATCTCCAGTCTCAATCTGTCCTGCTCAAGCTTCAATCCATTTCCCCTCAGCCTGGCACTCCCAGCCCTTGTCAGAAGTCCCTCCCCAGCTCTCCTGGAGCCCCTTCAGGTACTGGAAGGCTGCTCTGAGGTCTCCCTGGAGCCGATCCCTGGCAATCCCTTTCCCATTGTTACTTCACTTTCCACGGGCTCCAGTCTGGGTTTGGATGGTTTCCTCCCTTCAGAGAATGCTGTAACAGCAACCTCACAGACATCCAGCTGCAGTTTTGTTTGCAGTAAATGTTGCCATTGGAGTGAAAAGGGAATCCAGAGGAGCAATGAGTGGCCACAGCAGAGCCTGATGCTGACCCAGGCTGGTGCTCTGCCTCTGCTGTGTTCAAAGGAGGAAGGAGGATGCCCTGAAGGCCTGGGGGAGGTAACTGCTGCGACCCTGCCTTTGAAAGAGAGATGGAATCTGCACACACTGACACAGATTGCACTGGGCTGGAAGGGAGCCCCCAAGGGCATTTGGCCACCCCCTGCAGGCAGCAGGGACACCTCCAGCTCCAGCAGCCTGCCCAGGGACACAGCCAGGCTGATCCTGAGTGCAGATCCCTTCCAGCCTGAGCCATTCTGCGATTCCTTCACACTCAACAAGTTACAGAGCCTTCTTCTGCCTGAGACCAGAGGATTTCAGAAGCTCCAGAGGGCTCTGTCCTAAAGCCTCTCGTCCTTCCCCTGGGCAGCAGCTTGGCTTGCTTGCATGGTCTTCGTTTCTTGCTCTTCAGCCGCACTTGCAGAGGTCCTTCTCGAGTCCCCTTCTCCTTGGGGCTGGACTTGATGCTGTCCGAGGGTCCCTTCCAACCCCTAAAGTCTCGGATGCTGTGATGCAGCCCAGCCGGGCGGCGCAGCAGCGACGCAGCAGTGACACCTAGCGGTGACTGCGGCCCATGCGGGACACACGCAGCAGGCTGAGTCCCGCTGTGGGCTGCGTCCCGTGCAGGCTGCGTCCCGTGCAGGCTGAGTCCCGCTCCAGGCTGTGTCCCGCTGCAGGCTGTGTCCCGCTGCAGGCTGTGTCCCGCTGCAGGCTGAGTCCCCCTGCAGGCTGCGTCCCCCTGCAGGCTGCGTCCCCCTGCAGGCTGAGTCCCGCTGCAGGCTGCGTCCCATGCAGGCTGCGTCCCGCTGCAGGCTGTGTCCCGCTGCAGGCTGAGTCCCGCTGCAGGCTGCGTCCCATGCAGGCTGCGTCCCGCTGCAGGCTGCGTCCCCCTGCAGGCTGAGTCCCGCTGCAGGCTGTGTCCCGCTGCAGGCTGAGTCCCGCTGCAGGCTGCGTCCCATGCAGGCTGCGTCCCGCTGCAGGTTGAGTCCCCCTGCAGGCTGAGTCCCGCTGCAGGCTGTGTCCCGCTGCAGGCTGAGTCCCGCTGCAGGCTGCGTCCCATGCAGGCTGCGTCCCATGCAGGCTGCGTCCCATGCAGGCTGAGTCCCGCTCCAGGCTGAGTCCCCCTGCAGGCTGAGTCCCATGCAGGCTGAGTCCCGCTGCAGGCTGAGTCCCGCTGCAGGTTGAGTCCCGCTGCAGGCTGAGTCCCGCTGCAGGTTGAGTCCCGCTGTTGGCTGAGTCCCGCTGCAGGCTGAGTCCTGCTGCAGGCTGTGTCCCCCTGCAGGCTGCATCCCGCTGCAGGCTGAGTCCCGCTGCAGGCTGAGTCCCGCTGCAGGCTGAGTCCCCCTGCAGGCTGCGTCCCGCTGCAGGCTGAGTCCCGCTGCAGGCTGAGTCCCGCTGCAGGCTGAGTCCTGCTGCAGGCTGTGTCCCCCTGCAGGCTGCGTCCCACTGCAGGCTGTCCCACTGCAGGCTGCGTCCTGCTGCAGGCTGAGTCCCACTGCAGGCTGTGTCCCGCTGCAGGCTGTGTCCCGCTGCAGGCTGTCCCACTGCAGGCTGCGTCCCGCTGCAGGCTGTCCCACTGCAGGCTGTGTCCCGCTGCAGGCTGTGTCCCGCTGCAGGCTGAGTCCCACTGCAGGCTGCGTCCCGCTGCAGGCTGTCCCACTGCAGGCTGTGTCCCGCTGCAGGCTGTGTCCCGCTGCAGGCTGTCCCACTGCAGGCTGCGTCCCGCTGCAGGCTGTCCCACTGCAGGCTGTGTCCCGCTGTTGGCTGAGTCCCGCTGCAGGCTGTGTCCCATGCAGGCTGAGTCCCACTGCAGGCTGAGTCCCCCTGCAGGCTGCGTCCCGCTGCAATCGGAGCCCAGCCACAGCTCACAAAGGCTGTGCCCCTGCTCTGTGACCACGCAGCCCGAGCGCCAGCACAGCACCACCACGGCCCCAAGCGCGGCATGGCCACAGGCCCTGCAGCCTGCAGGGATGGGGACTCCACCGCCTCCTGGGGCAGCCTGTGCAGGGCTTCAGAGCCCTTTCAGACAAGAAGCTTCTGCCAGTAGCCAACCTAAGCCTCCCCTGGGGCCACCTGAGGCCATTTCCCCTGCTGCTGCCACTTCTTACTAGGGAGAAGAGACCAACCCCCCTGTGCCCAACCTCCTTCCAGGAAGCTGTAGAGAGCAAGGAGGTCTCCCTCAGCCTCCTCTTCTCCACACTGAACACCCCCAGCTCCCTCAGCTACTCCTCCCCAGCCCTGTCCACAGGCTCACAGGGTGTTAGGGGTAGGAAGGGACCCCTGGAGATCTGCCAGTCCAAGCCCCTGCCAGAGCAGGAGCAGAGAATCCAGCACAGGTCACACAGAACACATCCAGACAGGGCTGCAAAGGCTCCACAGAAGGAGACTCCACAACCTCTCTGGGCAGCCTGCTCCAGGCCTCTGGGACCCTCACAGTCAAGAAGTTTCTCCTCATGTTGAGCTGGAACCTCCTGTGCTGCACTTTCCATCAATTGTCTCTTGGCCTATCCCAGGGTGCAGCTGAGCAGAGGCTGTCCCTGTCCCTTCCCTCCTGACCCCAGCCCTCAGCTATTGACAGACATTGATCAGCTCCCTCTCAGCCTTCTCCTCTCCACACCAATCAGCCCCAGGGCTCTCAGTCTCTCTTCACAGCAGAGCTCTTCCACTCCCTTCAGCGTCCTCACAGCCTCCCCTGCACTCTCTCCAGCAGCTCTCTGTCTCTCTTGAGCTGGGGAGCCCCAAACTGGACACAGCATTGCAGCTGTGGTCTCAGCAGGGCAGAGCAGAGGGGGAGGGGAACCAGACCCTTCCCCATGACCACACAGTGATTGAAAGGAGAGGACTTCATGGGCAGTTCCTCACTGATGGAGCTGCAGGAACAGAAATGTCATCATCTGAAGTCAGTGTGGTGCCTACACTTCCCAGGCAGGGGCAGGGATGCTTGGCCAGCCCTTATTCTTCTCCACTGCAACAGAGCTTGAAAGGTTTCCCAGGATCTCAGAATGGAAGCAATTGCTTCAAAAGGCAGATTTGAGTGGCACTAATTCTGGGGTTTTTCAGCACTGCCAAGACAACTTTAGAGAGGAGCAGAAAAATAGCTCAGAAGATGGTGAAGGAGAGGTCCCTGAGGTGAGAGATGGGTCCTGAGTGTGTGAGATCACTGGTGAAGAGCTGGCTGCAGCTGTTCAAAGACTCATAGATTGTAGTGGGTTGGAAGGGAGCCTCCAAGGGCATCTTGGCCAAGCCCCTGCAGGCAGCAGGGACAGCTCCAGCTAGAGCAGGCTGCCCAGGGACACAGCCAGGCTGATCCTGAATGCAGCTCTAAGGTCTCCCTCTAAGGTCTTCTCCATTCTCTAAGGTCTTCTCCAGGCTGCACAGCCCCAGCTCTCCCAGCCTGTCCCCACAGCAGAGGTTGTCCATCCCTCTGATCAGCTCTGTGGCCTTCTCTGGACCCTCTCCATCAGCTCCAGGTCTCTCTTGTGCTGGGGTTCCACAGCTGGCCCCAGCCCTGCAGGTGAGGTCTCCCCAGAGCAGAGCAGAGGGGCAGGATCCTCTCTCTCCAGCTCTGGCCACACTGCTTTGGATGCAGCCCAGGCTGCCCTTGGCCTTCTGTGCTGCCAATGCCCATTGCTGGCTCCTGTCCAGCTTCTCCCCACCTCCAGCACTCCCAAGTCCTTCTCTGCAGGGCTGCTCTCAATCTTCTCACCCCCAGCCTGGACTGATATTGAGGATTGCCCTGACCTAGGTGCAGGACCTTGCACTTTGCCTTACTGGACCTCATGAGGTTCTCCTCAGCCACCTCTGCAGCCTGTCCAGGTCCCTCTGGCTGGCACCATCCTGTCCTTCAGGACACCACACCACTCAGCCTGGCATCAGCTGCACACTATTGCCCTAACTGTGGACTGTGCAGGGTAGGGAAGGCAGCTGTGCAGTAACTCATTGGGCAGAGACACCTGGAATGGAGCAGAGTCAAGCTGCTTGGATGTGGTTTAAGGCAGTGGTCTGGTTCCTGCCCAAGAGCTTTCTGTCCCACCAGAAGCCATTGAGCTGATTTCATCCACTGCCTAGAGAGTAAACATTCACCCAGGGAGAAGCAGCACAGCAATCAGCAACAGGCAGGGAGCAGTGGCCTTGAAAAGCTCAGGGCAGGCTCAGCTGGAGTGAGGTAACCAAAGGATTAGGAAAGGTTTAGGGATTGAATGCAGGAACAATGATTTGCAGCCACTGCAGAGGGCCTGGAGGTCAGCTCAGGGGTGGAGTCCCTCCTGAAGGCCTTTTTAGGGAAGCAGCTTCATGGTAAGACAGCACAGGGCCTGGAGCTGAACTGAAACCACAGAAGCACTGAACTGTAGGGGCTGGGAGGGACCTCCAGAGCTCACCCAGCCCAACCCCTGCCAGAGCAGGGCACCCAGGGCAGGGCACACAGAACACATCCAGGGGGGGCTGGGAAGGCTCCAGAGCAGGAGACTCCACAGCCTCTCTGGGCAGCCTGCTCCAGGCTCCAGCAGCCTCACACCAGAGAAGTTTCTCCTCATGTTGAGGTGGAACCTCCTGGCTTCCAGCTTGTCCCTGTTGGTCCTTGTGCTGTCCCTGGGCACCACCAAGCAGAGCCTGGCCCACCCAAAAGAGCACCCAAAAGAGCCTGGCCCCCTCCTCCTGACCCCCAGCCCTCAGCTATTGACAGACATTGATCAGATCCCTCTCAGCCTTCTCCTCTCCACACCAATCAGCCCCAGGGCTCTCAGTCTCTCTTCACAGCAGAGCTCTTCCACTCCCTTCAGCATCCTCACAGCCTCCCCTGCACTCTCTCCAGCAGCTCTCTGTCTCTCTTGAGCTGGGGAGCCCCAAACTGGACACAGCATTGAGCTGTGGTCTCAGCAGGGCAGAGCAGAGGAGAACCAGGCAGTCAATCTAATCTGCCCAGCAGTAGGCATCTTCACCATGGTTAACCATCCTGGGCTCCTCTTGGGGCAGGTTTGGGGGTGTCCCCCTCACCTTGGACTGCAGGAGGGCAAACTTCAGCCTGTTTAAGAGGCTTATTCACAAAGTTCCCTGGGTAGCAGCCCTCAAGAACCGAGGGGTCCAGGCTGGTTGGAGCTACTTCAAACAGGAGCTCTTGAAGGCCCAGGAACTGGCAGTTCCCATTGTGCTCTGTGCTCAGCACTGCTTAGGCCACACCTTGAGTCCTGTGTCCAGTTCTGGGCCCCTCCGTTTAAAAAGGACATTGAGAGACTTGAAGGTGTCCAGAGAAGGGCAATGAGGCTGGTGAGAGGCCTTGAGCACAGCCCTGTGAGGAGAGGTGAGGGAGCTGGGGTTGCTTAGCCTGGAGTAGAGGAGGCTCAGGGGAGACCTCATTGCCCTCTACAACTACATGAAGGGAGGTTGTAGCCAGGAAGGGGTTGGTCTCTTCTCCCAGGCAACCAGCCCCAGAACAAGAGGACACAGTCTCAAGCGGTGCCAGGGGAGGTTTAGGCTGGAGGTGAGGAATGTGCTGCCCAGGGAGGTGGTGGAGTCCCCATCCCTGGAGGTGTTCAAGAGGGGATTGGATGTGGTACTCGGTGCCATGGTCTAGTCATGAGGTCTGGGGTGATAGGTTGGACTTGCTGATCTTTGAGGTCTCTTCCAACCTTGGTGATACTGTGATACTGTGTTCAGGCTGGAGAAGAGGAGGCTGAGGGAGACCTCCTTGCTCTCTACAGATCCCTGCAGGGAGGTTGGGGTGAGGAGGGGGCACAGCCTCTGTTCCTTGGTGGCAAGGGGCAGGAGTAGAGGCAATGGTTCCAAGCTGCCCCAGGGGAGGCTCAGGTTGGATCTCAGGAAATCTTTCTGCCCTGGAAGGGATCTCAGAGATTGGCAGAGGCTGCCCAGGGCAGTGCTGCAGTGCCCATCCCTGGGGGTGTTCCAGCAGCCTGTGGAGCTGGTGCTTAGGGACATGGTTCGGTGCTGAGCCTGCAGTGCTGGGTGGAGGGTTGGCCTGGATGAGCTTGGAGGTCTCTTCCAACCAGATGTGTTCTGTGATTCTGAGCTGTTCTTAAAGGCCTTTTCCAAATCACAGGAGCCTGTGGTCCTATGATTCAGCAATGCACCTCCCATGCAGCAACCCTGCCACAAAGAAAAGCTCTAGCAGGATAGCTGCTGTTCCATATCTGCAGACAGAAAGGGCAGCAGGGCTGTTGCCAGAGTTTGCTGTGCCCTGGGCCAACCAGCAGTGACAGCCCTCCCTAGTGAGGTCATCAACAGCAGGGACTGCTTGTGTGGCAGCCACAGGTGAGCAGAGAGCACAGGGGAGGCATGGGGGCATGCACCCCCACAAGGCTGTTTCTTGGGAGGTCTTTTCCTATGCTCAGCCCTGCAAGTTCCATGAACTCCAGGTGAGAGCTCCACAGCTTCAACAGCATTTGGACTTTTAAAAAGCAAGGAGGGGAAGAAAGTGCCCAGTGGGGCTCCTCCACTGCAGCACAGACCCACAGCTGGAAAATGGCATAGCCTTTAATTAGCCTGTCCTGGTGTGAGCTAGGCCAGAGCTAACTCTGGTCAGGGGTTTGCCTTCTCAGCTCAATCCCTGCTCAGAGAGGCACTTTCCAGGAGGATTTTCTGGAGAACCTGCCCTAGAGACAACGTGAAGCTCACCAGGGTCTAATATCTCAGATCTTCCTACTGAAGCCTCAAACACAGGAGGGCTCTGAGATTTCTCACACTCCTCAAGAATAGCTCCAAGGCACCATGGCCATCCCAAGCTAAGGCACAGTGGCCTCCCAAGGTCAGCAGTCAGCTCCCTCAGCATTTCTGCCCACACCCAGTCCCACACCACTCCTTCCCACCTCCATTCATCTTCCCCAGCATCCAGCGCAGCTTGTCTGACAAACAGCCTGGAAATGCTCACCTGGGCTCATAGCCATTGCCCAACCCTTGGGAGGAAGCCCCAGCACAGGCCCTGGACTCTGCAGCCACAGTCTGCATGCCGAAATGTAGGGAGAAACACCAGGCCTACGCACAGGCTCAGCTGCACCTGAGCCTAGCTAAGTCACATGTTCTATGTTCACCTAGGTTGCTCTTATTCACAACCTGTTCATCTTTAGGAAGATGGGGACAGTCTGCACTTGAATCCACATGACTTCCAACGGAAAGGCTGTTGGCCCTTCTGGGCGCTTTTGACCTTCATGTCTGACTCCAAAGACACTCTTGCACACCAAGCACCTCAAAAGGCCATAATCTGTGTTCTGAAAGTGCAGAGTGGCAGAGCTGCTGACCTCACTGCTTACTCCTCTCAGAACAGAAGGCTCCACCACTGAGGAACAGCTGTGCCCAAGATGCCCTCCAGGCTCCAGCTCACATCCAGCTCCCTCTTTGCTCATAAACCACAGAGCCAGAGGAGAATTTGCAGGGCTGCCAGGAAATGAGGCCCCTGGACACAAGGCACCCACAAACCACAGCACCCCAGTGCCACGCCATGACCTCACTGCTGACACCCCACCTCTGCTGGGCTGGGCTCACCTCTGCTGACAGCCCTGCCAGCATAAAGCCGGCCCAGCGCCTCTCTCCCTCACAGACGCCTCCTGACGCCTTCTCCTGCGCTCTGCTCCCTCCACCAGGTCAGCCTCCAGCCCCTCACCCTCCTTCTCCTGCCCCAGTGGCAATCTCTCTCACACCCCCGAGCCCCTGCGCTCCCTCCACACCCTCTCTCTCTTCCAGGGCCCCTCCACCCCACACCCATGGCCTGCTACGACCGCTGCCGCCCCGGCGGACCCTCCCCGCTGGCCAACAGCTGCAACGAGCCCTGCGTCTTGCAGTGCCAGGACTCCCGCGTCTTCATCCAGCCTTCCCCCGTGCTGGTCACCCTGCCAGGACCCATCCTCACCTCCTTCCCCCAGAGCACCGCCGTCGGATCCTCCTCAGGGGCTGCCCTGGGCACCGAGCTCAACGCCCAGGGAATGCCCATCTCCTCCGGCGCCTTCGGCAACGGCTACGGCTATGGCTTGGCTGGCCTGGGCTATGGCTGCGGCGCAGCAAGAGGCTGCTTCCCCTGCTGAGGGCCCTGCACACCAACCCTGACACCACACACAGCCTGCAGCAGCTCCTGCAACACAAGCCCCTGGCCTCATGCTCGCCCTGCTTGCCCCTCACACCGCCTCCCTTCCTGTCCCTTGCTGCTCCTGTCTCTGCCCTCTGCTTTGCCCTCAATAAACTTCTCCTGCAGACCAGACCCACATGCCTCCTCTGAATTTCTTCTCAAGGCCAGGCCTCACCTGGCCTTTGCAGTTGGTTAAAAAGGTCCACAGCAGCTCCTCACAAATATGCCACCAGCAATACCTCACAGCAGCACCTTGGGAGGGTTTGGATTGTGACACAGCCCCAGCTGTGCCTCACACAAAGGCTCCAACACCACAACGTTCCTCTGTGATGCCTCTGGCCAAGTCCCTCCACAGGCTGCCCAGCTGACCACCAGCCTTGCTGTCGAACCCTCACTTGGTGTAGTGCTTGGTCCTTCTTGGACCATCTGCCTGGCCAGTGTACCCATTCCCCCCAGGTGGCTGTTCCCAGGCCATGCTCTTACCTTCCTATGGCATCCTCAACTCGCCCCCTGGGGAGCAGCCTTAGGACACCATTTCCTCTTCACTGCAGGCTCTGGGCTAGTGTCGTAGTTTTTTCTGGGTGCCCTCTGCTACAGGGGTGCTTCCTGTGTCCAGAAGCCCAGCCCATTGGGTGGACACAGGAAATTAGGTATTTCCTACGATGATTCCTGCACAACTATAAAATCCACATCGAGGTCTGGCACTTCCTCTTTTCCTTCCTCTCCGCCACCTGGTAACTAGGGGAGATGTCTCCCGGCCGTGGCCCTGGTTAGGACCAAAGCCATGGGGGGATGGGCAATCTCAGACCTGGCCAGCTGAGACTCGCCTAGCAGTAGGGGGGTGGGGAGGGAGGAGGAGACCTGTGGGTCTTTGGAGCACCCTCAGGTGGGGATGGGATCGTTCAGGGTCTGTTTTGGGGTCTCTCTTGTCACTGTGCTTCTAGCTTTCTGCACGCACTCACTGTTCTCTATTTACACTTTCCATCACTTTGGCAATCCGTTTGTCTGGCTCGTTATTTCTGCGCGTGGTGAGGAGGGGGTTTGCCCCAACCCATTGCAACTAGCATTCTCCAGCCTCACAGGGGAAAACGTCTGAGCTGAAGAGGCCATGGGGGTGGCTTGGAAAAGGGCCTGAAGACCTCTCTTCAAACCAAAAGACCCAGCCGGAACACCACAGAGTAGCACTAGGAGACTTCCAGAATGTAACTCAAACCATTCTCATGGCCAAATTCAGGCTTGGACACACCAAGGCGCTTTTGTCCACACCTCAGCCATCCTCTCTCCCTGGCACCACACTCCTGAAGCACAGAGTCACAAGTTGGAAATGTCCCTCAGTAGAACTGGCTGTCTTCTGATGCAGATGATTCAGAAGTCCAAAAACCAGGAAACAGGAAACAGTTTGTCTCTCCACAGACAAAGCAAAGAAAAGGAGCAGGGACTCTCAGGTGACTCAGGGCTCTCAGGGTTCTCAGGCCTCGTGCACCGTAGACTCCTCATGGGTTCTTCCTTTGGGCACGATGTAGCTGTACAACACTCTGAAATTAAACTCTCTCAGCTAAAGTTAAATTTCTTTGTGGAACACACTGAATTTCACCATTCACACACGTGATTGGAGTCCTACACTGAGGGGATATAGGCTCTTTAGGAGAGACAGGAGAGGGAGAAGAGGAGAAGGGTGGCTCTGTATATTAGGGAGTTGCTCGATGCCACAGAGGTTGAGGTGGAGAATGAAGGGATTGAGAGCCTGTGGGGTAAAATCAGAGGGAGGCCTAACAGTTCTGACATCCTGGTTGGAGTCTGTTATGGACCACCCAACCAGGAGGAGGCAGCAGATGAAACATTCTATAAACAATTGGAGGCTGTTTCAAGATCATCAGATCTTGTCCTTGTGGGTGACTTCAACCTGCCAGATATCTGCTGGGAACTTAATTCAGCAGAGAGGAGGCAGTCCAGAAGATTCCTGTAGTGCATGGAGGACAGCTTCCTGATGCAGCTGTTAAGTGAGCCTACCAGGGGTCAGGCTCTGCTTGACCTGCTGTTCTGCAATAGAGAAGGGCTGCTGGGAGATGTGATCGTGGGAGGCTGCCTAGGGTGCAGTGACCACGAGATAGTGAAGGTTTCAATATGCAGGGAGATAGGGAGGAGCACCAACAGAACCTTGCTCCCCTGTGGGAGCAAGGGGGAGGTGGAGCGCGAAGCCTGGGTCGACAGAGCTCTGGTGGGAGCTGCGGGCAGGAGATGCCTGCTGCAGGCTCTGGGGGCTTGGGGAGCGAGAGGCAGGCAGTGGCGCTGCCCTGGGCTGGGTCTGCAGTGAGCCGTGACCCTGCCCCTCTGCGGGTCTGTGAGCCTGGAGTTGCAGAAGCTGCTGCCCTGCAGGGCTGTTGTGCAACCCTCCGCCAGCCGAAGCCTGGCCACCCCGTGAGGAGCCGGCCCTGGCTCTCACCAGCCCCTTCCCTGCAGGCACGGCTGCCGGACGGTGATTGCCAGCCGGAACCTGCAGCGAGTGTCAGAGGTGAGTGTGGGCTCTGGAGGGACAGGCAGACAGAAAGGGGAGCTGAAAACACCTCGGAATGCTCTGCCCTGGGGGTGGAGCTGGCAGTGGTGCAAGAGGAGACATGGCTCTTAAGGTCTTCCGGCTCTCAGCACCAGCAGGCAGCAGCCTGGGTGTGAGGTCAGGGTGGGCTGCACCTCACGGTGGAGCTCAGTTCAGTGTGGAACTTGCTGCTTTCCCCCATCAGCTTCAGAGACCATGGAAATGGGACAGAAAGGAGCAGACTGGTGAAGGTTTGTGTGCAGGGGAGTGGCAGAGCCCAAGGTCAGATTGAAATCATCTCAGCTTGAAGTGGGACAAAGCCTCTTGTCCAAGGGTTCTGTGGGCTGAGGTGGGAACAGCCCCGAACCTTGGAGATGGAGGGTAGGAGGTAGGTCTGAAAGCAGTGACTGGTGAAGCTGTGTTAGACAAGCTACCCTAGGACTGGGTAGAACAATCTCCCACCCCTCTGAATCTCACCCCAGGCTGGAGTCTGGCTGCTGCAGTTTCCATTCCTCGCCCGTGGCTTGTGCTGAAAGCTGCCATGAGAGCTTTGTGTAGCTGTGTGTGGACATCACTGAAATCCAATAACCATCAAAACCAGTGTGAGAGTGAGCTGGCATGGCCCAGCTAACCCTCAGAGGTGCTTAGTGCTGTCTTTGCATGTTTTGTTTTTTTTTTTAACACAGCACTTACAGGATGGCCAAGGGCTCAGGCCCAGCCAGCATGGATTTAGGAAGGGCAGGTCCTGCCTGACCAACCTGATCTCCTTCTACGATCAGGTGACTGCCTGGTGGATGTGGGGAGGCCTGTGGATGTAGTCTACCTGGACCGCAGCAAGGCCTTTGACACCGTCCCCCACAGAAAACTCCTGGCCAAGCTGTCAGCCCCTGGCTTGGACGGGAGCACACTGCGATGGGTTAGGAACTGGCTGGAGGCTGAGCCCAGAGAGTGGTGGTGAATGGTGCCACAGCCAGCTGGCAGCCAGGCACCGGTGGTGTGCCCCAAGGATCAGTGCTGGGCCCTGTGCTCTTTAATATCTTTATTGATGATCTGGATGAGGGCATTGAGTCCATCATCAGTAAATTTGCTGACGACACCAAGCTGGGGGCAAGAGTTGATCTGCTGGAGGGTAGAGAGGCTCTGCAGAGGGACCTGGTCAGGCTGGACAGATGGGCAGAGTCCAACGGCATGAGATTTAACACATCCAAGTGCCAGGTTCTGCACATTGGCCACAACAATCCCATGCAGTGCTACAGGCTGGGGTCAGAGTGGCTGGAGAGCAGCCGGGCAGAGAGGGACCAGGGGGTACTGGTCGATGGTAGGCTGAACATGAGCCTGAAGTGTGCGCAGGCAGCCAAGAGGGCCAATGGCATCCTGGCCTGCATCAGGAACAGTGTGGCCAGCAGGAGCAGGGAGGTCATTCTGCCCCTGTATACTGCACTGGTTAGGCCACACCTCGAGTCCTGTGTCCAGTTCTGGGCCCCTCAGTTTAGGAAGGAGGTTGACTTGCTGGAACGAGTCCAGAGAAGAGCAACAAAGTGGGTGAGGGGTTCGGAACACAGCCCTATGAGGAAAGACTGAGGGAGCTGGGGTTGCTCAGCCTGGAGAAGAGGAGACTCAGGGGTGACCTTATCGCTCTCTACAACTACCTGAAGGGAGGTTGTAGACAGGCGAATGTTGGTCTCTTCTCCCAGGCACCCAGTACCAGAACAAGAGGACACGGTCTCAGGCTGTGCCAGGGGAGGTTCAGGTTGGATGTTAAGAAGAAGTTCTATACAGAAAGAGTGATTGCGCTATGGAATGTGCTGCCTGGGGAGGTGGTGGAGTCACCGTCATTGAAGGTGTTCAGGAGGAGACTTGATGGGGTGCTTGGTGCCATGGGTTAGCTGTTTGGGTGGGTTGGATTGGTTGATGGGTTGGACACGATGATCTTGAAGGTCTCTTCCAACCTGGTTTGGTTTATTCTAATAAAGTTTATTCTAACCTTCACCTTGGACTGCAGGAGGGCAAACTTCAGCCTGTTTAGGAAACTTTTTTGCAAAGTTCCCTGGGTAGCAGCCCTCAAGAACCAAGGGGTCCAGGCTGGTTGGCGCTGCTTCAAACAGGAGCTCTTGAAGGCACAGCAACTGGCAGTTCCCATGAGTCGAAAGATGAGCCAGCGGGGAAGGCTCTGGGCCTGGATGAGCAAGCATCTCCTGGAGGAGTTAAGGGATAAAAAGAGGCTGTATCACCTTTGGGAGGAGGGGAAGGCTTCTCCTGATGTATTTAATGATGCTGTTAGATTATGTAGGAGAAAAATTAGAGAGACAAAGGCCCAGTTGGAACTGAAGCTGAACACCTCTGTGAAAGATAACCAAAAGCATTGTTACAAATACATTAACACTAAAAAGAAGGGCAGGAAGAACCTGCACTCCTTATTGGACCTGGAGGGGAACACAGTTACTGAGGATGAGGATAAAGCTGAGGTCCTGAACACCTTCTTTGCCTCAATGTTTAACAGCAAGGCAGGAGTTCAGGACGAGTGGTCTCCGGAGCTGGGCGTTGGGGTCGGGGAGCAGAGGACAACCTAACAAGTCTGACATCCTGATTGGAATCTGTTACAGACCACCCAACCAGGATGAGGCGGCTGATGAGTTGTTCTACAAGCAACTGGAGGCTGTCTCAAGATCATCAGATCTTGTCCTTGTTGGTGACTTCAACCTCCCAGATATCTGCTGGGAACTTCATTCAGCAGGGAGGAGGCAGTCCAGAAGATTCCTGGAGCGAATGGAGGACTGCTTCCTGACACAGCTGTTAAGCGAGCCTACCAGGGGACAGGCTCTGCTTGACCTGCTGTTCTGCAATAGGGAAGGGCTGCTGGGAGATGTGATCGTGGGAGGCTGCCTAGGGTGCAGTGACCACGAGATAGTGAAGTTTTCAATATGCAGGGAGATTGGGAGGAGCACCAACAGAACCTTCACCTTTGACTTCCGAAGGGCGAACTTCAGCCTATTTAAAAAACTTCTCTGCAAAGTCCCCTGGGTACCAGCCCTCATGAACCAAGGGGTTCAGGAGGGTAGGACCTACTTCAAACAGGAGCTCTTGAAGGCACAGGAATTGGCGGTTCCCACGTGCCGGAAGGCAGGCCGGCGGGGAAGGCGACCAGCCTGGATGAGCAAGCAGCTCCTGGAGGATTTAAGGGGGAAGAGGAGGCTGTATCACCTTTGGAAGGAGGGGAAGGCTTCTCGAGGTATGTTCAAGGAAGCTGTTAGATTATGTAGGAATAAAATTAGGGAGGCTAAGGCCCAGCTGGAACTGAAGCTGGCCACCTCAGTCAAAGACAATAAAAGCATTTTTATAAATATATTAATAATAAGAAGAAGGGCAGGAAGAACCTGAACTCCCTAGTGGACCTGGAGGGGAACACAGTTACTGAGGATGAGGATAAAGCTGAGGTCCTGAACACCTTCTTTGTCTCACTGTTTAACAGCAAGGCAGGAGTTCAGGACGAGTGGTCTCCGGAGCTGGGCGTTGGGGTCGGGGAGCAGAGTAATACCCTGGAAATCCATGAGGAGTTAGTTCGGGACCTTCTGAGCCACTTGGATATCCACAAGTCCATGGGACCAGATGGGATCCATCCTAGGGTGCTGAGAGAGCTGGCGGATGTGCTAGCTAGGCCACTCTCCATCATTTTCCTCCAGTCCTGGCTCACCGGTGAGGTCCCAGATGACTGGAAACTGGCCAACGTGGTCCCCATCCACAAGAAGGGTCGGATGGAGGAACCTGGAAACTACAGGCCTGGCAGCCTGACCTCAGTGCCAGGGAAAGTGATGGAGCAGATTATCCTGGCGGCAATAACTGCGCACCTGAAGGATGGCCAAGGGCTCAGGTCCAGCCAACATGGATTCAGGAAGGGCAGATCCTGCCTCTCCAACCTGATCTCTTTCTATGATCAGGTGACCCGTCTGGTGGATGTGGGGAGGCCTGTGGATGTGGTCTACCTAGACTTCAGCAAGGCCTTTGACACCGTCCCCCACAGCAAACTGCTGACTAAGCTGTCAGCCCGTGGATTGGACCACTACACTCTGTGCTGGGTTAGGAACTGGCTGGAGGGCCAGGCCCAGAGAGTGGTCGTGAACGGTGCCGCATCCAGCTGGAGGCCAGTCACCAGTGGTGTCCCCCAGGGATCAGTGCTGGGCCCTGTCCTCTTCAACATATTCGTTGATGATCTGGATGAAGGGGTAGAGTCAGTCATCAGCAAGTTTGCAGATGACACAAAGTTAGGGGCAGATGTTAGTCAGTTAGAGGGTAGAAAGGCTCTGCAGAGGGACCTCGACCGACTAGACAGATGGGCAGAGTCCAACGGGATGGCATTCAACAAGTCCAAGTGCCGAGTGCTGCACTTTGGCTACGGCAATCCCATGCAGAGCTATAGGCTGGGGTCGGAGTGGCTGGAGAGCTCCCAAACAGAGAGGGACCTGGGTGTGCTGATCGACAGCCACCTGAATATGAGCCAGCAGTGTGCCCAGGTGGCCAGGAGGGCCAATAGCATCCTGGCCTGCATTAGGAATAGTGTGGCCAGCAGGAGCAGGGAGGTCATAGTGCCCCTGTACTCTGCTCTGGTTAGGCCACACCTTGAGTACTGTGTCCAGTTCTGGGCTCCTCAGTTTAAGAAGGACATTGAAACACTTGAGTGTGTCCAGAGAAGGGCAACAAGGCTGGTGAGAGGCCTTGAACACAAGCCCTATGAGGAGAGGCTGAGGGAGCTGGGATTGTTTAGCCTGGAGAAGAGGAGGCTCAGGGGTGACCTCATTGCCCTCTACAACTACCTGAAAGGTGGTTGTAGCCAGGAGGGGGTTGGCCTCTTCTCCCAGGCAACCAGCACTGGAACAAGGGGACACAGTCTCAAGCTGCGCCAGGGGAGGTTCAGACTCGAGGTGAGGAGGAAGTTCTTCACCGAGCGAGTCGTTCGTCATTGGAACGGGTTGCCCAGGGAGGTGGTTGAGTCATCGACCCTGGAGGCGTTCAAGGGGAGATTGGACGTGGCACTTGGTGCCATGGTCTAGTCATGGGGTCTGTGTTGATAGGTTGGACTCGATGATCCTCGAGGTCCTTTCCAACCTAAGTGATACTGTGATACTGTGAGGTCCCTCTGCAGAGCCTTTCTACCCTCTAACTGACCAACATCTGCCCCTAACTTTGTGTCATCTGCAAACTTGCTGATGACTGACTCTACCCCTTCATCCAGATCATCGATGAATATGTTGAAGAGGACAGGGCCCAGCAATGATACCTGGGGGACACCACTGGTGACTGGCCGCCAGCTGGATGTGGCACCATTCACTACCATTCTATGGGCCTGGCACTCCAGCCAGTTCCTAACGCAGCACAGAGTGTAATGGTCCAATCCATGGGCTGACAGCTAGCCAGCAGTTTGCTGTGGGGGACAGTGTCAAAGGCCTTGCTGAAGTCCATGTAGACCTCATCCACAGGCCTCCCCACATCCACCAGACGGGTCACCTGATCATAGAAAGAGATCAGGTTGGAGAGGCAGGATCTGCCCTTCCTAAATCCATGCTGGCTGGACCTGAGCCTTTGGCCATCCTTCAGGTGCGCAGTTATTGCCGCCAGAATAATCTGCTCCATCACTTTCCCTGGCACTGAGGTCAGGCTGCCAGGCCTGTAGTTTCCAGGTTCCTCCATCCAACCCTTCTTGTGGATGGGGACCACATTGGCCAGTTTCAGTCATCTGGGACCTCACCTGTGAGCCAGGACTGGAGGAAAATGATGGAGAGTGGCCTAGCTAGCCCCTCCCTATCTCCCTGCATATTGAATACCTCACTATCTCGTGGTCACTGCACCCCAGGCAGCCTCCCACGATCACATCTCCCAGCAGCCCTTCCCTATTGCAGAACAGCAGGTCAAGCAGAGCCTGTCCCCTGGTAGGCTCGCTTAACAGCTGTGTCAGGAAGCTGTCCTCCATTCGCTCCAGGAATCTTCTGGACTGCCTCCTCCCTGCTGAATGAAGTTCCCAGCAGATATCTGGGAGGTCTCTGCAGAGGGACCTCAACCAACTGGACAGGTGGGCAGAGTCCAACAGGATAGCATTAAACAAATCCAAGAGCAAGGTGCTGCACGTTGGCCACAACAACCCTATGCAGAGCTACAGGCTGGGGTCAGAGTGGCTGGAGAGCATCCAGGCAGAAAGGGACCTGGGGGTGCTGATTGACAGCTGCCTAAACATGAGCCAGCAGTGTGCCCAGGTGGCCAAGAAGGCCAATGGCATCCTGGCCTGCATCAGGAACAGTGTGGCCAGCAGGAGCAGGAAATTCATTGTGCTCTGTGCTCAGCACTGCTTAGGCCACACCTTGAGTCCTGTGTCCAGTTCTGGGCCCCTCCGTTTAAAAAGGACATTGAGACACTTGAAGGTGTCCAGAGAAGGGCAATGAGGCTGGTGAGAGGCCTTGAGCATAGCCCTGTGAGGAGAGGTGAGGGAGCTGGGGTTGTTTAGCCTGGAGAAGAGGAGGCTCAGGGGTGACCTCATTGCCCTCTACAACTACATGAAGGGAGGTTGTAGCCAGGAAGGGGTTGGTCTCTTCTCCCAGGCAACCAGCCCCAGAACAAGAGGACACAGTCTGAAGCAGTGCCAGGGGAAGTTTAGGCTGGAGGTGAGGAGAAAGTTCTTTACCAAGAGAGTCATTCACCATTGGAATGTGCTGCCCAGGGAGGTGGTGGAGTCACCATCCCTGGAGGGGTTCAAGAGGGGATTGGAGGTGGCACTCGGTACCATGGTCTAGTCATGAGGTCTGTGGTGACAGGTTGGACTTGATGATCTTTGAGGTCTCTTCCAACCTTGGTGATACTGCGATACTGTGTTCAGGCTGGAGAAGAGGAGGCTGAGGGAGACCTCCTTGCTCTCTGCAGCTCCCTGCAGGGAGGTTGCAGTGAGGAGGGGGCACAGCCTCTGTTCCTTGGTGGCAAGGGACAGGAGCAGAGGCAATGGTTCCAAGCTGCCCCAGGGGAGGCTCAGGCTGGATCTCAGGAAATCTCTCTGCCCTGGAAGGGATCTCAGAGCTTGGCAGAGGCTGCCCAGGGCAGTGCTGCAGTGCCCATCCCTGGGGGTGTTCCAGCAGCTGTGGAGCTGGTGCTTAGGGACATGGTTCGGTGCTGAGCCTGCAGTGCTGGGTGGAGGGTTGGCCTTGATGAGCTTGGAGGTCTCTTCTACCAGATGTGTTCAGTAATTCTGAGCTGTTCTTAAAGGCCTTTTCCAACTCAGAGGAGCCTGTGGTCCTATGATTCAGCAATGCACCTCCCATACAGCGCCTCTGCCACAAACAAAAGCTCTAGCAGGATAGCTGCTGTTCCATATCTGCAGACAGAAAGGGCAGCAGGGCTGTTGCCAGAGTTTGCTGTGCCCTGGGCCAACCAGCAGTGACAGCCCTCCCTAGTGAGGTCATCAACAGCAGGGACTTTCTGGAGAACCTGCCCTAGAGACAACGTGAAGCTCACCAGGGTCTAATATCTCAGATCTTCCTACTGAAGCCTCAAACACAGGAGGGCTCTGAGATTTCTCACACTCCTCAAGAATAGCTCCAAGGCACCATGGCCATCCCAAGCTAAGGCACAGTGGCCTCCCAAGGTCAGCAGTCAGCTCCCTCAGCATTTCTGCCCACACCCAGTCCCACACCACTCCTTCCCACCTCCATTCATCTTCCCCAGCATCCAGCGCAGCTTGTGTGACAAACAGCCTGGAAATGCTCACCTGGGCTCATAGCCATTGCCCAACCCTTGGGAGAAAGCTGCAGCACAGGGCCTGAACTCTAGGGATAAACACCAGGCCTACACAGAGGCTCAGCTGCACCTGAGCCTGGCTAAGTCACATGTTCTATGTTCAGCTAGGCTGCTCTTATTCAGAACCTGCTTCTCTTTAGGAACATGGGGGCAGTGTGCATTGAATCCATATGACTTCCAATGGAAAGGCTGCTCACCCTTCTGGGCGCCTTTGACCTTCATGTCTGACTCCACAGGGACTCTTGTACACCAGGCAACCCAAAAGGCCATAATCTGTGTTCTGAGAGTTCAGGGTGGCAGAGCTGCTGACCTCACTGCTTACTCCTCTCAGAACAGAAGGCTCCACATTGAGGAACCGCTGTGCCCAAGACGGCCTCCAGGCTCCAGCTCACACCCAGCTCCTCTGCTCACAAACAACAGGGCCAGAGGAGCCATTGCAGGGCTGCCAGGAAATGAGACCCCTGGCCACAAGGGACCCACAAACCACAGCACCCCAGTGCCACGCCATGACCTCACTGCTGACACCCCACCTCTGCTGGGCTGGGCTCACCTCTGCTAACAGCCCTGCCAGCATAAAGCCGGCCCAGCGCCTCTCTCCCTCACAGACGCCTCCTGACGCCTTCTCCTGCGCTCTGCTCCCTCCACCAGGTCAGCCTCCAGCCCCTCACCCTCCTTCTCCTGCCCCAGTGGCCTTCTCTCTCACACCCCCGAGCCCCTGCGCTCCCTCCACACCCTCTCTCTTTTCCAGGGACCCTCCACCCCACACCCATGGCCTGCTACGACCGCTGCCGCCCCGGCGGACCCACCCCGCTGGCCAACAGCTGCAACGAGCCCTGCGTCAGGCAGTGCCAGGACTCCCGCGTCTTCATCCAGCCTTCCCCCGTGCTGGTCACCCTGCCAGGACCCATCCTCACCTCCTTCCCCCAGAGCACCGCCGTCGGATCCTCCTCAGGGGCTGCCCTGGGCACCGAGCTCAACGCCCAGGGAATGCCCATCTCCTCCGGCGCCTTCGGCAATGGCTACGGCTACGGCTTGGCTGGCCTGGGCTACGGCTGCGGCGCCGCAAGAGGCTGCTACCCCTGCTGAGGGTCCTGCACACCAACCCTGACACCACACACAGCCTGCAACAGCTCCTGCAACACAAGCCCCTGGCCTCATGCTCGCCCTGCTTGCCCCTCACACTGCCTCCCTTCCTGTGCCTTGCTGCTCCTGCCTCTGCCCTCTGCTTTGCCCTCAATAAACTTCTCCTGCAGACCAGACCCACATGCCTCCACTGAATTTCTTCTCAAGGCCAGGCCTCACCTGGCCTTTGCAGTCGGTCAGAAAGGTCCACAGCAGCTCCTCACAAATATGCCACCAGCAATACCTCACAGCAGCACCTTGGGAGGGTTTGGATTGTGACACAGCCCCAGCTGTGCCTCACACAAAGGTTCCAACACCACAACGTTCCTCTGTGATGCCTCTGGCCAAGTCCCTCCACAGGCTGCTCAGCTGACCATCAGCCTTGCTGTGGAACCCTCACTTGGTGTAGTGCTTGGTCCTTCTTGGACCATCTGCCTGGCCAGTGTACCCATTCCCCCCAGGTGGCTGTTCCCAGGCCATGCTCTTACCTTCCTATGGCATCCTCAACTCACCCCCTGGGGAGCAGCCTTAGGACACCATTTCCTCTTCACTGCAGGCTCTGGGCTAGTGTCGTAGTTTTTTCTGGGTGCCCTCTGCTACAGGGGTGCTTCCTGTGTCCAGAAGCCCAGCCCATTGGGTGGACACAGGAAATTAGGTATTTCCTACCATGATTCCTGCACCACTATAAAATCCATGTCAAGGTCTGGCACTTCCTCTTTTCCTTCCTGTCCACCACCCAGTAACTGGGGGAGATGTCTCCCGGCCGTGGCCCTGGTTAGGACCAAAGCCATGGGGGGATGGGCAATCTCAGACCTGGCCAGCTGAGACTGGCCTAGCAGTGGGGGGCTGGGGAGGAAGGAGGAGACCTGTGGGTCTTTGGAGCACCCTCAGGTGGGGATGGGATCCTTTAGGGTCTGTTTTGGGGTCTCTCTTGTCACTGTGCTTCTAGCTTTCTGCACGCACTCACTGTTCTCTATTTACACTTTCCATCACTTTGGCAACCCGTTTGTCTGGCTCGTTATTTCTGCGCGTGGTGGGGAGGGGGTTTGCCCCAACCCATTACAACTAGCATTCTCCAGCCTCACAGGAGAAAACGTCTGAGCTGAAGAGGCCATGGGGGTGGGTTGGAAAAGGGCCTGAAGACCTCTCTTCAAACCAAAAGACCCAGCCAGAACACCACAGAGTAGCACTAGGAGACTTCCAGAATGTAACTCAAACCATTCTCATGGCCAAATTCAGGCTTGGACACACCAAGGCGCTTCTGCACTGTGGTGGGTTTGGAAGGGGTAAGGCCAAGAAGCCTCCTCCCTTCCCCCTTCTAAAGTAAAAGGGAAAAAAAAATTGAAGGGAAAGGAAAAAAAACTCGCAAGCTGAATTAGCAAAGCAGTGGAGCTATATTTACAAAGCAATGTAGGGTTTGCAGGGGAATATTTACAAATATACAGTATCTACAATATATACAAAGATATACAACAGAGTAACACAGAAATGAGAGTGACCCCCCTCAAGGCAGAGGGGTCCCCCACCTCCGCTCTCCCCTCTCTCCCTCCCTTTCCCCAGAATGGGATAGAAAGAGAAAGAAAAGAGAGGAAAAAAAATGTTAGAAGCAGTTTGTGTTAATTGGAAAGGAGTTAATATACAGGCCTGGTATCTTGTTTTCAAGGCCGAGGCCTTGGCAGAAAGCCCAGCACAGAAAGCTGCTGCACGGAGAAGAGGCGGAAGCAAGACTGACAGAGAAGTGCTGGAAATGTCCAGTTCACTCCCAGTTCCGAAGGTGCTTCCTCCCACTTCACCAATGAAACAGTTTAGATTATTCCTTCCGTTTACCAACTTCCGTCCACCATATTCCCTTTCTTAAGGGGGCAACGTCAACCGGCCACATGCCCACACCTCAGCCGCCCTCTCTCCCTGGCACCACACTCCTGAAGCATAGAATCCTAAGTTGGAAATGTCCCTCAGTAGAACTGAGTCCAACCTTTAACCAACACTCCCAATCCAACTCCAAACCAGTGCCCTAAGCACCACAGATAGAACAGAGTTTTGGTGACCCTCATACCATTGTCCCCCCATGGCCAGAGCCCTCTCTAGAACATTCCTAGCCTCAAGCACATCCCTCTGCCTGTGGATCTTGGTGTCATCTGCAAGCTTCTTGAGTGTGCCCTCCATCCCCTTGCCCACATCAGGGTTAGAAGATACTAAAGAGGACAGGCCCCAGCGGAGCCCTGCAGAACAGCACGGCTGAGCAGCCCCCAACTGGATTGGCCTCCATCCACCACCACTCCATGGGCACAGCCATGCTGCCAGTTTGGTCCCCAGGGCAGAGTCTGCAGCTCCTAGCTGTGAGCAGCCACTTTCTCCAGGAAGAGCCTGTGGGGCACACTGGCCAAGAGCTTCCTAAAGCCCTGCTGAAAACCACCCAAAGCTCCTCCCTCACCCACCACGTGGGGCACTTGTTATGGAAGGAGATCTGCTCAGGCAGGCAGCACCTGCCTTTCAAAGCCCTTGCTGACTGGGCCTGATGGCTCAGTTCTCCACCATGTGCTGTGGGATGGCACGCACGATCATCTGCTCCATCACCTTCCCTGGCACCAAACTCACACCTGTGGCAATGCCAGCGACGAGCATTGTGAGCAATCTGGCAGTGCAGGCCTAGAGCCTGACATGATGGTAGGCCTTGCTCAGCATCAATGCAGAGCCAGCTAGCAGTGGAGCAAAACAGTGCTGTGCCTGCAGCATGTAACTAAAACAAGACACTGGTAGCTATACACATGGACAGTTATCTTGGGACAACAGGACATGCACCTGCATCAACAACCTCGTTGTGTCATTAGTGGTTGGACCAATAATCTGTAATAGTGCAATGTGTGGTCACTCAGAGGGAATCAATGGAGCTGTGCCAACAGGGCACTCCAAGTTTATAGAAGTTGTAGCAGTTGCCTTGCTACGCACTTCTGCCTTTCCTGTCTCCTGTTTCTTCTACACTTTACAGTGCTATAATGCACTACAGGCCTGCTCCATAGGCCTGCACCTCAGGCCTGCACCATCAGCCTGCACCACTGGAACAATAAAGGAACAATACTCGATCACATTGGCCAGTCGTATTGATTCCTATCTCCGTCGCCCCATTAGACACCAACAACCCTGTAGCATCCAACAGTCTTGTTCTGGCTCTTTGGTGCCATGGGCAACACCTTGACAAATGTCCATTCAGCTGGGCCAACCAGGACTGCTGGGAAACAATGGAAAGTGTCTTGGGGAGCTCCTCCACCAGCTCCCTCAGTAGCCTTGCCTGCCTCCATCCAGCCCCACAGACCTGGCGGTGTCTCACTGGTGCTCCTTACTGACCATTTCCCCTTGGAGAAGACAAAGGCACTTCTGCTGTGCAGAAGCAGGAGCAATCCTACTTGGCTTTGCCCTCTCTCATTGTCTCCCTTCAGAAGCTCACAAAGCCCTTGGAGTCCTCCTGGGTTCCCTGCTTTGGCATCCACAGGTCAAGAAGTCTTCTCTTGAGGAGCTCCAGCCCAAGCTCTCTGTGCAGCCAGCCTGCCCTACCCCAATGCCTTCTCTTTCTCCAGGAAGTGGTCAAGAAGCCTGTGCACATGGCACTTTGGGAAGTGCTTTAATGCCCATGGTGGGGCTGGGTCAATGGTTGCACTTGATGCTCTTAGAGGTCCTTTCCAATCCAAACAATTCTCTGATTCTGGGACTCGATGACCTGCTGCTGAGCCACCCAGAGGTCCTGCTTGAAGAATGTCTGCTCATGCCTGCTCATCCTGGACTCCTGTGCCCTTCAGGACGGCCTCCCAAGATCCTTTGTCAAGCAGGTTACCAAAGAAGGCCAAGTGTATCCTCTGCAACTCCAGGGTGGCAGAGCTGCTGACCTCACTGCTTACTCCTCTCAGAACAGAAGGCTCCACATTGAGGAACCGCTGTGCCCAAGACGGCCTCCAGGCTCCAGCTCACACCCAGCTCCTTCTTTGCCCACAAACAACAGGGCCAGAGGAGCCGTTGCAGGGCCACCAGGAAATGAGACCCCCGGCCACAAGGCATCCACAAACCACAGCACCCCAGTGCCACGCCGTGACCTCACTGCTGACACCCCACCTCTGCTGGGCTGGGCTCACCTCTGCTGACAGCCCTGCCAGCATAAAGCCGGCCCAGCGCCTCTCTCCCTCACAGACGCCTCCTGACGCCTTCTCCTGCGCTCTGCTCCCTCCACCAGGTCAGCCTCCAGCCCCTCACCCTCCTTCTCCTGCCCCAGTGGCCATCTCTCTCACACCCCCGAGCCCCTGCGCTTCCTCCACACCCTCTCTCTCTTCCAGGGCCCCTCCACCCCACACCCATGGCCTGCTACGACCGCTGCCGCCCCTGCGGACCCTCCCCGCTGGCCAACAGCTGCAATGAGCCCTGCGTCAGGCAGTGCCAGGACTCCCGCGTCTTCATCCAGCCTTCCCCCGTGCTGGTCACCCTGCCAGGACCCATCCTCACCTCCTTCCCCCAGAGCACCGCCGTCGGATCCTCCTCAGGGGCTGCCCTGGGCACTGAGCTCAACGCCCAGGGAGTGCCCATCTCCTCCGGCGCCTTCGGCAACGGCTACGGCTACGGCTTGGCTGGCCTGGGCTATGGCTGCGGCGCCGCCAGAGGCTGCTTCCCCTGCTGAGGGCCCTGCACACCAACCCTGACACCACACACAGCCTGCAACAGCTCCTGCAACACAAGCCCCTGGCCTCATGCTCGCCCTGCCTGCCCCTCACACCGCCTCCATTCCTGTCCCTTGCTGCTCCTGCCTCTGCCCTCTGCTTTGCCCTCAATAAACTTCTCCTGCAGACCAGACCCACATGCCTCCTCTGAATTTCTTCTCAAGGCCAGGCCTCACTTGGCCTTTGCAGTCGGTCAAAAAGGTCCACAGCAGCTCCTCACAAATATGCCACCAGCAATACCTCACAGCAGCACCTTGGGAGGGTTTGGATTGTGACACAGCCCCAGCTGTGCCTCACACAAAGGTTCCAACACCACAACGTTCCTCTGTGATGCCTCTGGCCAAGTCCCTCCACAGGCTGCTCAGCTGACCATCAGCCTTGCTGTGGAACCCTCACTTGGTGTAGTGCTTGGTCCTTCTTGGACCATCTGCCTGGCCAGTGTACCCATTCCCCCCAGGTGGCTGTTCCCAGGCCATGCTCTTACCTTCCTATGGCATCCTCAACTCACCCCCTGGGGAGCAGCCTTAGGACACTATTTCCTCTTCACTGCAGGCTCTGGGCTAGTGTCGTAGTTTTTGCTGGGTGCCCTCTGCTACAGGGGTGCTTCCTGTGTCCAGAAGCCCAGCCCATTGGGTGGACACAGGAAATTAGGTATTTCCTACCATGATTCCTGCACCACTATAAAATCCACGTCGAGGTCTGGCACTTCCTCTTTTCCTTCCTCTCCACCACCCAGTAACTGGGGGAGATGTCTCCCGGCCGTGGCCCTGGTTAGGACCAAAGCCATGGGGGGATGGGCAATCTCAGACCTGGCCAGCTGAGACTGGCCTAGCAGTGGGGGGCTGGGGAGGAAGGAGGAGACCTGTGGGTCTTTGGAGCACCCTCAGGTGGGGATGGGATCATTTAGGGTCTGTTTTGGGGTCTCTCTTGTCACTGTGCTTCTAGCTTTCTGCACGCACTCACTGTTCTCTATTTACACTTTCCATCACTTTGGCAATCCGTTTGCCTGGCTCGTTATTTCTGCGCGTGGTGGGGAGGGGATTTGCCCCAACCCATTACAACTAGCATTCTCCAGCCTCACAGGAGAAAACGTCTGAGCTGAAGAGGCCATGGGGGTGGGTTGGAAAAGGGCCTGAAGACCTCTCTTCAAACCAAAAGACCCAGCCAGAACACCACAGAGTAGCACTAGGAGACTTCCAGAATGTAACTCAAACCATTCTCATGGCCAAATTCAGGCTTGGACACACCAAGGCGCTTCTGCCCACACCTCAGCCGCCCTCTCTCCCTGGCACCACACTCCTCAAGCATAGAATCCTAAGTTGGATATGTCCCTCAGTAGAACTGAGTCCAACCTTTAACCAACACTCCCAATCCAACTCCAAACCAGTGCCCTAAGCACCACAGATAGAACAGAGTTTTGGTGACCCTCATACCATTGTCCCCCCATGGCCAGAGCCCTCTCTAGAACATTCCTAGCCTCAAGCACATCCCTCTGCCTGTGGATCTTGGTGTCATCTGCAAGCTTCTTGAGTGTGCCCTCCATCCCCTTGCCCACATCAGGCTTAGAAGATACTAAAGAGAACAGGCCCCAGCGGGGCCCTGCAGAACAGAACGGCTGAGCAGCCCCCAACTGGATTGGCCTCCATCCACCACCACTCCATGGGCACAGCCATGCTGCCAGTTTGGTCTCCAGGGCAGAGTCTGCAGCTCCCAGCTGTGAGCAGCCACTTTCTCCAGGAAGAGCCTGTGGGGCACACTGGCCAAGAGCTTCCTAAAGCCCTGCTGAAAACCACCCAAAGCTTCTCCCTCAATCACCACGTGGGGCACTTGTTATGGAAGGAGATCTGCTCAGGCAGGCAGCACCTGCCTTTCAAAGCCCTTGCTGACTGGGCCTGATGGCTCAGTTCTCCACCGTGTGCTGTGGGATGGCACGCACGATCATCTGCTCCATCACCTTCCGAGCCAACCTTTCACGGGACAATGCCTGAGCTCCGGAGGCCTGGAGGGTGGCTGGGACAGGGCCACAGGACCTCTCTCAGGAAGAGGTAGCTGCCAATATCCCAAGACACACAGTCTGGCTGCTGGACTCTTCCAGAATTTGCCACAAGCCCACCACTTGCTCCAAGCCTTCAACACCACACCACTCTGCTGCTCATACTTCAAATGCACTCAGGCTGCTCCAGGGACACTTGGCTGAATCTCTTCCCACCAGCCAGGCTGAACAAGACCAACTCTCTCAGCCACCTCCTGATCATCATTCCACACTCCTCAGCATTTCAAGGCATTAAAATAGAATAGAATTAACCACCTTGGAAAAGACCTTTGAGATCATTCTCTGCATCCACTCCAGCATGCTCACGTCCTTCCATGGCTGTGGCCCCACAGCTGAGCACTTCACAGCAGCTCAGCTCTCATGAGACTTGAGCAAGGATGGAGATTCACCCTGCCCACTGACACAGCCCCTGCCCGATCAGCTCGTCTCGGGGCATGCAGTGGACACAGCACCAAAGGCTTTACCAACACTTCAAGGTGATCACCTCCCATGGCTTCCTCCTCTTCCACAAAGCTCCTCACTTCAACACCAAAGACATGCAGGGTGTTCAAACACCACTTACTCTTCCTAAGGCCACGCCAATCACTCCCTCTCACCTTCCTGTCCCTTTCAGCTTGGCAGTGCTCGCCTGGACAAATCCTTCCACCCCCTGTCCTTCCAGCAAGGTCAGGCTCACCAGGCTATATTCTCCCACATCCTGCACCTTGATATTTTTCCATTTACTAAGAGCAGGAGCTCTGTGCCATTCTTCAGGAATTCCTGCAGGCACCAGGACCTTCAGGAGCTAAAGGAGATTGGCCCCCAAGGTCATTACCCAGCTCAAACAGCACTGGTGGCCATATACAGTGCTGCAAAGCCAGCAGAGCAACCTAGGCCACCAGGAAATGAGACCCCCGGCCACAAGGCACCCACAAACCACAGCACCCCAGTGCCACGCCATGACCTCACTGCTGACACCCCACCTCTGCTGGGCTGGGCTCACCTCTGCTGACAGCCCTGCCAGCATAAAGCCGGCCCAGTGCCTCTCTCCCTCACAGACGCCTCCTGACGCCTTCTCCTGTGCTCTGCTCCCTCCACCAGGTCAGCCTCCTGCCCCTCACCCTCCTTCTCCTGCCCCAGTGGCCTTCTCTCTCACACCCCCGAGCCCCTGCGCTCCCTCCACACCCTCTCTCTCTTCCAGGGACCCTCCACCCCACACCCATGGCCTGCTACGACCGCTGCCGCCCCGGCGGACCCACCCCGCTGGCCAACAGCTGCAACGAGCCCTGCGTCAGGCAGTGCCAGGACTCCCGCGTCTTCATCCAGCCTTCCCCCGTGCTGGTCACCCTGCCAGGACCCATCCTCACCTCCTTCCCCCAGAGCACCGCTGTCGGATCCTCCTCAGGGGCTGCCCTGGGCACCGAGCTCAACGCCCAGGGAATGCCCATCTCCTCCGGCGCCTTCAGTAACGGCTACGGCTACGGCTTGGCTGGCCTGGGCTATGGCTGCGGCGCCGCAAGAGGCTGCTTCCCCTGCTGAGGGCCCTGCACACCAACCCTGACACCACACACAGCCTGCAACAGCTCCTGCAACACAAGCCCCTGGCCTCATGCTCGCCCTGCTTGCCCCTCACACCACCTCCCTTCCTGTGCCTTGCTGCTCCTGCCTCTGCCCTCTGCTTTGCCCTCAATAAACTTCTCCTGCAGACCAGACCCATATGCCTCCTCTGCCTTTCTTCTCCCAGGCCTCTGCCAGCCTCACAGTGGTAAACGTCTGTCGAGGGTTGGGGGGAAGGGCGCAAAGCCTTCTTCCCCCCCGTAAGTAGAGGGAAGAAAATCGAAAGGAAATAAAAACAGAGCCTTATTAGCAAAGGGATTGTGTGCTATATTTACAAAGCAGTTTAGGAAATGCAGGTTTATGCACAGAATTTACAGTATTTACAATATATACAGAAATATACAACAAAGTAACACAGAAATGAGAGTTCCCTCCTCTGCTGAGGGGGGTTCCCCACCCTTGCTCCCCCTTCTCTCCCCCTTTCCCCAGAGAGGGTTAGAAAGAGAGAAAAAGAGAGACTGGTAATTTAAGCAGAATTTGGTAGTAGAGGCCTCACGCTTTTATCAGCTTCAAGGTCAAGTCTGGCCGAAAGCCCAGAGAGCTGCGAGCTGCAAAGGGGAAGAAAGAAAGACTGACCAGAAAGCTGCTGTACTCCCAGTTCAAAAGGTGCTTTCTACCAATCTACCAATGAAATTAGTTTCGATCTGTCTTTTGTTTTTAAACATTCAGCCACAATATCCCCTTTCTTAAAGGGACAGCCTCAAACGGTCACAACGTCTGAGCTGAAGAGGCCATGGGGGTGGGTTGGAAAAGGGCCTGAAGACCTCTCCTCGAAACAATAGACCCAGCCAGAACACCACAGAGTAGCACAAGGAGACTTCCAGAATGTAACTCAAACCATTCTCATGGCCAAACTCAGGCTTCGACACACCAAGGCGCTTCTGCCCACACCTCAGCCATCCTCTCTCCCTGGCACCACACTCCTGAAGCACAGAATCACAAGTTATAAATGTCCCTCAGTAGAACTCACTGCAGCCTTTAACCAACACTCCCAATCCAACTCCAAACCATTGCCCTAAGCACCACAGATAGAACAGAGTTTTGGTGACCCTCATACCATTGTCCCCCCATGGCCAGAGCCCTCTCTAGAACATTCCTAGCCTCAAGCACATCCCTCTGCCTGTGGATCTTGGTGTCATCTGCAAGCTTCTTGAGTGTGCCCTCCATCCCCTTGCCCACATCAGGGTTAGAAGATACTAAAGAGGACAGGCCCCAGCGGAGCCCTGCAGAACAGAACGGCTGAGCAGCCCCCAACTGGATTGGCCTCCATCCACCACCACTCCATGGGCACAGCCATGCTGCCAGTTTGGTCTCCAGGGCAGAGTCTGCAGGTTCCAGCTGTGAGCAGCCACTTTCTCCAGGAAGAGGCTACGGGGCACACTGGTCAAGAGCTTCCTAAAGCCCTGCTGAAAACCACCCAAAGCTTCTCCCTCATCCACCACGTGGGGCACTTGTTATGGAAGGAGATCTGCTCAGGCAGGCAGCACCTGCCTTTCAAAGCCCTTGCTGACTGGGCCTGATGGCTCAGTTCTCCACCGTGTGCTGTGGGATGGCACTCAAGATCATCTGCTCCATCACCTTCCCTGGCACCAAACTCACACCAACAACCCTGTAGCATCCAACAGTCTTTTTCTGGCTCTTTGGTGCCATGGGCAACACCTTGACAAATGTCCATTCAGCTGGGCCAACCAGGACTGCTGGGAAACAATGGAAAGTGTCTTGGGGAGCTCCTCCACCAGCTCCCTCAGTAGCCTTGCCTGCCTCCATCCAGCCCCACAGACCTGGCTGTGTCTCACTGGTGTTCCTTACTGACCATTTCCCCTTGGAGAAGACAAAGGCACTTCTGCTTTGCAGAAGCAGGAGCAATCCTACTTGGCTTTGCCCTCTCTCATTGTCTCCCTTCAGAAGCTCACAAAGCCCTTGGAGTCCTCCTGGGTTCCCTGCTTTGGCATCCACAGGTCAAGAAGTCTTCTCTTGAGGAGCTCCAGCCCAAGCTCTCTGTGCAGCCAGCCTGCCCTACCCCAATGCCTTCTCTTTCTCCAGGAAGTGGTCAAGAAGCCTGTGCACATGGCACTTTGGGAAGTGCTTTAATGCCCATGGTGGGGCTGGGTCAATGGTTGCACTTGATGCTCTTAGAGGTCCTTTCCAATCCAAACAATTCTCTGATTCTGGGACTCGATGACCTGCTGCTGAGCCACCCAGAGGTCCTGCTTGAAGAATGTCTGCTCATGCCTGCTCATCCTGGACTCCTGTGCCCTTCAGGACGGCCTCCCAAGATCCTTTGTCAAGCAGGTTACTAAACAAGGCCATGATGTGTCCTCTGCAACTCCAGGGTGGCAGAGCTGCTGACCTCACTGCTTACTCCTCTCAGAACAGAAGGCTCCACATTGAGGAACCGCTGTGCCCAAGACGGCCTCCAGGCTCCAGCTCACACCCAGCTCCTTCTTTCCTCACAAACAACAGGGCCAGAGGAGACGTTGCAGGGCCACCAGGAAATGAGACCCTTGGCCACAAGGCACCCACAAACCACAGCACCCCAGTGCCACGCCATGACCTCACTGCTGACACCCCACCTCTGCTGGGCTGGGCTCACCTCTGCTGACAGCCCTGCCAGCATAAAGCCGGCCCAGCGCCTCTCTCCCTCACAGACGCCTCCTGACGCCTTCTCCTGCGCTCTGCTCCCTCCACCAGGTCAGCCTCCAGACCCTCACCCTGCTTCTTCTGCCCTAGTGGCCATCTCTCTCACACCCCCGAGCCCCTGCGCTCCCTCCACACCCTCTCTCTCTTCCAGGGCCCCTCCACCCCACACCCATGGCCTGCTACGACCGCTGCCGCCCTGGCGGACCCTCCCCGCTGGCCAACAGCTGCAATGAGCCCTGCGTCTTGCAGTGCCAGGACTCCCGCGTCTTCATCCAGCCTTCCCCCGTGCTGGTCACCCTGCCAGGACCCATCCTCACCTCCTTCCCGCAGAGCACCGCCGTCGGATCCTCCTCAGGGGCTGCCCTGGGCAGCGAGCTCAACGCCCAGGGAGTGCCCATCTCCTCCGGCGCCTTCGGCAACGGCTACGGCTACGGCTTGGCTGGCCTGGGCTATGGCTGTGGCGCCGCAAGAGGCTGCTACCCCTGCTGAGGGCCCTGCAACCCCCCCCCTGACACCACACGCAGCCTGCAACAGCTCCTGCAACACAAGCCCCTGGCCTCATGCTCACCCTGCTTGCCCCTCACGCTGCCTCCCTTCCTGTGCCTTGCTGCTCCTGCCTCTGCCCTCTGCTTTGCCCTCAATAAACTTCTCCTGCAGACCAGACCCATATGCCTCCTCTGCCTTTCTTCTCCCAGGCCTCTGCCGGCCTCACAGGGGACAATGTCTGAGCTCAAGAGGCTATGAGAGTGTGTGCAAAAAGGGCCACAATGTCTCTCTTTGGTGTTCTGTCCTGAACAACAGCTCCACAGGACAACTCAGCAGGGCTGACATGAGGATATTAAAGCTCTTCCATTGCCCCTAGATATGCCTGGCCTCAGACCATCAATGCAGCCTGTGCTGACCCCTCTGTAGAACCCTGCTACTCTCATGCTGGTCAACGTTCCTACTCATGTTGGTGCTGTCTGTAGACACACAGAGGGTGTCCTCAATGCCTGCACTCTGAAAAGCATGGAGATTCCAATGAGCTCTGCCTCCATGTGTGAGCTCTGCAGAACACCACTTGTCAGCGGCCACCACCTGGAATCACCTCCATCCACCACCACACTTTGGGCCCAGCTATGCTGCCAGTTTGTTACCCAGTGCAGAGGAGACATGTCCAAGGCAGCAATAGCCGGGTTCTCTGTAAGGGTGCTGAGTCAGAGACTTTGCTGAAATTCAGATGAAAACCATCCCCAGCTGCTCCCTTTTTCACTCTGTGGATCACTTTCTCACACATAGCATCCTGTCACCCATGCAGAACTTGACTTTCAAGATGCCTTGCTGAACAGGGCCTGATCTCCTCCTTCTCCACATTGCCTTCCATAAAGTTCTCCTGCACACCAGCCTTAGGTGTCTGCTCTGCCTTTCTTTTACCAAGCCTCTGCTACCCTCAGTCAGCACAAAGCCAGCCCCTATTACAAGAGGGATATGAGCATGCTGGAAGGTGTCCAGAGAAGGGCCACGAGGAGGAGCAGAGGGCTGGAGCACCTCTCCTATGAGGAGAGACTGAAGGAGTTGGGGCTGTTCTATCTGGAGAAGAGAAGGCTCCCAGGTGACCTCATTGTGGCCTTCCAGTATCTGAAGGGGGCTAAAGGAAGGCTGGGGAGGGACTGCTCAGGATCTGAGGGAGTGATAGGACTAGGGGGAATGGAATGAAGCTGGAGGTGGGGAGATTCAGGCTGGATGTAAGGAGGAAGTTCTTCCCCATGAGAGTGGTGAAGCCCTGGAATGGGTTGTCCAGGGAGGTGGTTGAGGCCCCATCCCTGGAGGTGTTTAAGCCCAGGCTGGATGAGGCTGTGGCCAGACTAATCTAGTGTGGGGTGTCCCTGCCCATGGCATGGGGTTGGAACTAGATGATCCTTGTGGTCCCTTCCACATTCCATTCTGGCTGTCTTCTGATGCAGATGATTCAGAAGTCCAAAATCCAGGAAACAGGAAACAGTTTGTCTCTCCACAGACAAAGCAAAGAAAAGGAGCAGGGACTCTCAGGTGACGCAGGGCTCTCAGGGTTCTCAGGCCTCGTGCACCGTAGACTCCTCATGGGTTCTTCCTTTGGGCACGATGTATCTGTACGACACTCTGAAATTAAACTCTCTCAGCTAAAGTTAAATTTCTTTGTGGAACACACTGAATTTCACCATTCACACACATGATTGGAGTCCTACACTGAGGGGATATAGGCTCTTTAGGAGAGACAGGAGAGGGAGAAGAGGAGAAGGGTGGCTCTGTATATTAGGGAGTTGCTCGATGCCACAGAGGTTGAGGTGGAGAATGAAGGGATTGAGAGCCTGTGGGGTAAAATCAGAGGGAGGCCTAACAGTTCTGACATCCTGGTTGGAGTCTGTTATGGACCACCCAACCAGGAGGAGGCAGCAGATGAAACATTCTATAAACAATTGGAGGCTGTTTCAAGATCATCAGATCTTGTCCTTGTGGGTGACTTCAACCTGCCAGATATCTGCTGGGAACTTAATTCAGCAGGGAGGAGGCAGTCCAGAAGATTCCTGGAATGCATGGAGGACAGCTTCCTGATGCAGCTGTTAAGTGAGCCTACCAGGGGTCAGGCTCTGCTTGACCTGCTGTTCTCCAATAGAGAAGGGCTGCTGGGAGATGTGATGGTGGGAGGCTGCCTAGGGTGCAGTGACCACGAGGTAGTGAAGGTTTCAATATGCAGGGAGATAGGGAGGAGCACCAACAGAACCTTGCTCCCCTGTGGGAGCAAGGGGGAGGTGGAGCGCGAAGCCTGGGTCGACAGAGCTCTGGTGGGAGCTGCGGGCAGGAGATGCCTGCTGCAGGCTCTGGGGACTTGGGGAGCGAGAGGCAGGCAGTGGCGCTGCCCTGGGCTGGGTCTGCAGTGAGCCGTGACCCTGCCCCTCTCCGGGTCTGTGAGCCTGGAGTTGCAGCAGCTGCTGCCCTGCAGGGCTGTTGTGCAACCCTCTGCCAGCCGAAGCCTGGCCACCCCGTGAGGAGCCGGCTCTGGCTCTCACCAGCCCCTTCCCTGCAGGCACGGCTGCCGGACGGTGATTGCCAGCCGGAACCTGCAGCGAGTGTCAGAGGTGAGTGTGGGCTCTGGAAGGACAGGCAGACAGAAAGGGGAGCTGAAAACACCTCGGAATGCTCTGCCCTGGGGGTGGAGCTGGCAGTGGTGCAAGAGGAGACACGGCTCGTAAGGTCTTCTGGCTCTCAGCACCAGCAGGCAGCAGCCTGGGTGTGAGGTCAGGGTGGGCTGCACCTCACGGTGGAGCTCAGTTCAGTGTGGAACTTGCTGCTTTCCCCCATCAGCTTCAGAGACCATGGAAATGGGACAAAAAGGAGCAGACTGGTGAAGGTTTGTCTGCAGGGGAGTGGCAGAGCCCAAGGTCAGATTGAAATCATCTCAGCTTGAAGTGGGACAAAGCCTCTTGTCCAAGGGTTCTGTGGGCTGAGGTGGGAACAGCCCCGAACCTTGGAGATGGAGGGTAGGAGGTAGGTCTGAAAGCAGTGACTGGTGAAGCTGTGTTAGACAAGCTACCCTAGGACTGGGTAGAACAACCTCCCACCCCTCTGAGTCTCACCCCAGGCTGGAGTCTGGCTGCTGCAGTTTCCATTCCTCGCCCGTGGCTTGTGCTGAAAGCTGCCATGAGAGCTTTGTGTAGCTGTGTGTGGACCTTACTGAAATCCAATAACCATCAAAACCAGTGTGAGAGTGAGCTGGCATGGCCCAGCTACCTCCCAGAGGTGCTTAGTGCTGTCTTTTCATGTTTTGTTTTTTTTTTTTTAACACAGCACTTACAGGATGGCCAAGGGCTCAGGCCCAGCCAGCATGGATTTAGGAAGGGCAGGTCCTGCCTGACCAACCTGATCTCCTTCTATGATCAGGTGACTGCCTGGTGGATGTGGGGAGGCCTGTGGATGTAGTCTACCTGGACCTCAGCAAGGCCTTTGACACCATCCCCCATAGCAAACTGCTGGCCAAGCTGTCAGCCCCTGGCTTGGATGGGAGCACACTGCGATGGGTTAGGAACTGGCTGGAGGCTGAGCCCAGAGAGTGGTGGTGAATGGTGCCACAGCCAGCTGGCAGCCAGGCACCGGTGGTGTGCCCCAGGGATCAGTGCTGGGCCCTGTGCTCTTTAACATCTTTATTGATGATCTGGATGAGGGCATTGAGTCCATCATCAGTAAATTTGCCGATGACACCAAGCTGGGGGCAAGAGTTGATCTGCTGGAGGGTAGAGAGGCTCTGCAGAGAGACCTCGACAGGCTGGACAGATGGGCAGAATCCAACGGCATGAGATTTAACACATCCAAGTGCCAGGTTCTGCACATTGGCCACAACAATCCCATGCAGTGCTACAGGCTGGGGTCAGAGTGGCTGGAGAGCAGCCAGGCAGAGAGGGACCAGGGGGTACTGGTCGATGGTAGGCTGAACATGAGCCTGCAGTGTGCCCAGGCAGCCAAGAGGGCCAATGGCATCCTGGCCTGCATCAGGAACAGTGTGGCCAGCAGGAGCAGGGAGGTCATTCTGCCCCTGTATACTGCACTGGTTAGGCCACACCTCGAGTCCTGTGTCCAGTTCTGGGCCCCTCAGTTTAGGAAGGAGGTTGACTTGCTGGAACGAGTCCAGAGAAGAGCAACAAAGTTGGTGAGGGGTTCGGAACACAAGCCCTATGAGGAAAGACTGAGGGAGCTGGGGTTGCTCAGCCTGGAGAAGAGGAGACTCAGGGATGACCTTATCACTCTCTACAACTACCTGAAGGGAGGTTGTAGACAGGCGGATGATGGTCTCTTCTCCCAGGCACCCAGTACCAGAACAAGAGGACACGGTCTCAGGCTGTGCCAGGGGAGGTTCAGGTTGGATGTTAGGAAGAAGTTCTATACAGAAAGAGTGATTGCCCATTGGAATGGGCTGCCCGGGGAGGTGGTGGAGTCGCCGTCATTGGAGGTGTTCAGGAGGAGACTTGATGGGGTGCTTGGTGCCATGGGTTAGCTGTTTGGGTGGGTTGGATTGGTTGATGGGTTGGACACGATGATCTTGAAGGTCTCTTCCAACCTGGTTTGGTTTATTCTAATAAAGTTTATTCTAACCTTCACCTTGGACTGCAGGAGGGCAAACTTCAGTCTGTTTAGGAAACTTATTTGCAAAGTTCCCTGGGTAGCAGCCCTCAAGAACCAAGGGGTCCAGGCTGGTTGGCGCTGCTTCAAACAGGAGCTCTTGAAGGCACAGCAACTGGCAGTTCCCATGTGCCGAAAGATGAGCCAGCGGGGAAGGCTCTGGGCCTGGATGAGCAAGCATCTCCTGGAGGAGTTAAGGGATAAAAAGAGGCTGTATCACCTTTGGGAGGAGGGGAAGGCTTCTCCTAATATATTTAATGATGTTGTTAGATTATGTAGGAGAAAAATTAGAGAGACAAAGGCCCAGCTGGAACTGAAGCTGAACACCTCTGTGAAAGATAACCAAAAGCATTGTTACAAATACATTAACACTAAGAAGAAGGGCAAGAAGAACCTGCACTCCTTATTGGACCTGGAGGGGAACGCTGTGACTGAAGATGAGGACAAGGCTGAGGTCCTGAACACCTTCTTTGCCTCAATGTTTAACAGCAAGGCAGGAGGAGTTCAGGACGAGTGGCCTCCTGAGCTGGGCCATGGGGTCGGGGAGCAGTGTGATGCCCCAGAAATCCATGAGGAATTAGTTCGGGACCTGCTGAGCCACTTGGACACTCACAAGTCCATGGAACCGGATGGGATCCATCCTGGGGTGCTGAGAGAGCTGGCAGATGAGCTGCCAAGCCACTCTCCATCATTTTCCTCCAGTCCTGGCTCACAGGTGAGGTCCCAGATGACTGAAACTGGCCAATGTGGTCCCCATCCACAAGAAGGGTTGGATGGAGGAACCTGGAAACTCCAGGCCTGGCAGCCTGACCTCAGTGCCAGGGAAAATGATAGAACAGATTATCCTGGCAGCAATAACTGCACCTGAAGGGTGGCCAAGGGCTCAGGTCCAGTCAGCATGGATTTAGGAGGGGCAGGTCCTGTCTGGACTTCAGCAAGGCCTTTGACACTGTCTCCCATAGCAAATTCCAGGCCAAGCTGTCAGCCCCTGACTTGGACAGCAACACTGAGAGCTGCGTTAAGGACAGGCTGGAGGCCGAGCCCAGAGAGTGGTGGTGAATGGTGCCACAGCCAGCTGGCAGTCAGGCGCCAGTGGTGTGCCCCAAGGATCCGTGCTGGGCCCCATCTTCTTTAAAATCTTCATTGATGATCTGGATGAGGGGATTGAGTCAGTCATCAGCAAATTTGTAGCTGACACCAAGTTAGGAGAAGATGTTGGTCAGTTAGAGGGCAGAAGGTCACAGTATCACAGTATCACAGTATTGCTTAGGTTGGAAAGGACCTCGAGGATCATCGAGTCCAACCTATCAACACAGACCCCATGACTAGACCATGGCACCAAGTGCCACGTCCAATCTCCCCTTGAACACCTCCAGGGTCGATGACTCCACCACCTCCCTGGGCAACCCATTCCAATGACGAATGACTCGCTCAGTGAAGAACTTCCTCCTCACCTCCAGCCTAAACCTCCCCTGGCGCAGCTTGAGACTGTGTCCTCCTGTTCTGGTGCTGGTTGCCTGGGAGAAGAGACCAACCCCTTCCTGGCTACAACCACCTTTCAGGTAGTTGTAGAGGGCAATGAGGTCACCCCTGAGCCTCCTCTTCTCCAGGCTAAACAATCCCAGCTCCCTCAGCCTCTCCTCCTAGGGCTTGTGTTCAAGGCCTCTCCCCAGCCTTGTTGCCCTTCTCTGGACACGCTCAAGTGTCTCAATGTCCTTCTTAAACTGAGGAGCCCAGAACTGGACACAGTACTCAAGGTGTGGCATAACCAAAGCAGAGTACAGGGGCACAATGACCTCCCTGCTCCTGCTGGCCACACTATTCCTAATGCAGGCCAGGATGCTATTGGCCCTCCTGACCACCTGGGCACACTGTTGGCTCATATTCTGGTGGCTGTCGATCAGCACACCCAGGTCCCTCTCTCTTTGGCAGCTCTCAGCCACTCCGACCCCAGCCTATAGCTCTGCATGGGATTGCCGTAGCCAAAGTGCAGCACTCGGCACTTGGACTTGTTGAATGCCATCCCATTGGACTCTGCCCATCTGTCCAGTCGGTCGAGGTCCCTCTGCAGAGCCTTTCTACCCTCTAACTGACTAACATCTGCCCTTAACTTTGTGTCATCTGCAAACTTGCTGATGACTGACTCTACCCCTTCATCCAGATCATCGATGAATATGTTGAAGAGCACAGGGCCCAGCACTGATCCCTGGGGCACACCACTGGTGCCTGACTGCCAGCTGGCTGTGGCACCATTCACCACCACTCTCTGGGCTCGGCCTCCAGCCTGTCCTTAACGCAGCTCTCAGTGTTGCTGTCCAAGTCAGGGGCGGACAGCTTGGCCTGGAATTTGCTATGGGGGACAGTGTCAAAGGCCTTGCTGAAGTCCAGACAGGACCTGCCCCTCCTAAATCCATGCTGACTGGACCTGAGCCCTTGGCCACCCTTCAGGTGCAGTTATTGCTGCCAGGATAATCTGTTCTATCATTTTCCCTGGCACTGAGGTCAGGCTGCCAGGCCTGGAGTTTCCAGGTTCCTCCATCCAACCCTTCTTGTGGATGGGGACCACATTGGCCAGTTTCAGTCATCTGGGACCTCACCTGTGAGCCAGGACTGGAGGAAAATGATGGAGAGTGGCCTAGCTAGCACATCTGCCAGCTCTCTCAGCACCCTAGGATAGATCCCATCCGGTCCCATGGACTTGTGAGTGTCCAAGTGGCTCACTCACCAACTGGCAGGTCCCCAACTAATTCCTCATGGATTTCTGGGGCACTGCACTGCTCCCCAACCCCATGGCCCAGCCTAGGAGGCCACTCGTCCTGAACTCCTCCTGCCTTGCTGTTAAACATTGAGGCAAAGAAGGTGTTCAGGACCTCAGCCTTGTCCTCATCTTTGGTCACCATGTTCCCCTCCAGGTCCAATAGGGAGTGCAGGTTCTTCCTGCCCTTCTTCTTATTGTTAATATATTTATAAAAATGCTTTTTATTATCTTTGACAGAGGTGTTCAGCTTCAGTTCCAGCTGGGCCTTAGCCTCCCTAATTTTAATCCAACATAATCTAACAGCTTCCTTGAACATACCTCGAGAAGCCTTCCCCTCCTTCCAAAGGCTTCCAAAGCCTCTTCTTCCCCCTTAAATCCTCCAGGAGCTGCTTGCTCATCCAGGCCGGTTGCCTTCCCCGCCGGCTTGCCATTCAGCACGTGGGAACCGCCAGTTCCTGTGCCTTCAAGAGCTCCTGTTTGAAGTAGGTCCAACCATCCTGAACCCCTTGGTTCATGAGGGCTGGTACCCAGGGGACTTTACAAACAAGTTTCTTAAATAGGCTGAAGTTTGCCCTTTGGAAGTCCAAGGTGAAGGTTCTGTTGGTGCTCCTCCCTATCTCCCTGCATATTGAATACCTCACTATCTCGTGATCACTGCACCCTAGGCAGCCTCCCACGATCACATCTCCCAGCAGCCCTTCCCTATTGCAGAACAGCAGGTCAAGCAGAGCCTGTCCCCTGGTAGGCTCGCTTAACAGCTGTGTCAGGAAGCAGTCCTCCATTCGCTCCAGGAATCTTCTGGACTGCCTCCTCCCTGCTGAATGAAGTTCCCAGCAGATATCTGGGAGGTCTCTGCAGAGGGACCTCAACCAACTGGACAGGTGGGCAGAGTCCAACAGGATAGCATTGAACAAATCCAAGAGCAAGGTGCTGCACGTTGGCCACAACAACCCTATGCAGAGCTACAGGCTGGGGTCAGAGTGGCTGGAGAGCATCCAGGCAGAAAGGGACCTGGGGGTGCTGATTGACAGCTGCCTAAACATGAGCCAGCAGTGTGCCCAGGTGGCCAAGAAGGCCAATGGCGTTCTGGCCTGCATCAGGAACAGTGTGGCCAGCAGGAGCAGGAAATTCATTGTGCTCTGTGCTCAGCACTGCTTAGGCCACACCTTGAGTCCTGTGTCCAGTTCTGGGCCCCTCCGTTTAAAAAGGACATTGAGACACTTGAAGGTGTCCAGAGAAGGGCAATGAGGCTGGTGAGAGGCCTTGAGCATAGCCCTGTGAGGAGAGGTGAGGGAGCTGGGGTTGCTTAGACTGGAGTAGAGGAGGCTCAGGGGAGACCTCATTGCCCTCTACAACTACATGAAGGGAGGTTGTAGCCAGGAAGGGGTTGGTCTCTTCTCCCAGGCAACCAGCCCCAGAACAAGAGGACACAGTCTGAAGCGGTGCCAGGGGAAGTTTAGGCTGGAGGTGAGGAGAAAGTACTTTACCAAGAGAGTCATTCACCATTGGAATGTGCTGCCCAGGGAGGTGGTGGAGTCCCCATCCCTGGAGGGGTTCAGGAGGGGATTGGAGGTGGCACTCGGTACCATGGTCTAGTCATGAGGTCTGTGGTGACAGGTTGGACTTGATGATCTTTGAGGTCTCTTCCAACCTTGGTGATACTGTGATACTGTGTTCAGGCTGGAGAAGAGGAGGCTGAGGGAGACCTCCTTCCTCTCTACAGCTCCCTGCAGGGAGGTTGCAGTGAGGAGGGGGCACAGCCTCTGTTCCTTGGTGGCAAGGGACAGGAGCAGAGGCAATGGTTCCAAGCTGCCCCAGGGGAGGCTCAGGCTGGATCTCAGGAAATCTCTCTGCCCTGGAAGGGATCTCAGAGCTTAGCAGAGGCTGCCCAGGGCAGTGCTGCAGTGCCCATCCCTGGGGCTGTTCCAGCAGCTGTGGAGCTGGTGCTTAGGGCCATGGTTCGGTGCTGAGCCTGCAGTGCTGGGTGGAGGGTTGGCCTGGATGAGCTTGGAGGTCTCTTCTACCAGATGTGTTCTGTAATTCTGAGCTGTTCTTAAAGGCCTTTTCCAACTCAGAGGCTCTCTCAGCCACCTCCTGATCATCATTCCACACTCCTCAGCATTTCAAGGCATTAAAATAGAATAGAATTAACCACCTTGTAAAAGACCTTTGAGATCATTCTCTGCATCCACTGCAGCATGCTCACGTCCTTCCATGGCTGTGGCCCCACAGCTGAGCACTTCACAGCAGCTCAGCTCTCATGAGACTTGAGAAAAGATGGAGATTCACCCTGCCCACTGATACAGCCCCTGCCTGATCAGCTCGTCTCGGGGCATGCAGTGGACACAGCACCAAAGGCTTTACCAACACTTCAAGGTGATCACCTCCCATGGCTTCCTCCTCTTCCACAAAGCTCCTCACTTCAACACCAAAGACATGCAGGCTGTTCAGACACCACTTACTCTTCCTAAGGCCACACCAATCACTCCCTCTCACCTTCCTGTCCCTTTCAGCTTGGCAGTGCTCGCCTGGACAAATCCTTCCACCCCCTGTCCTTCCAGCAAGGTCAGGCTCACCAGGCACTATTCTCCCACATCCTGCACCTTGATATTTTTCCACTTACTAAGAGCAGGAGCTCTGTGCCATTCTTCAGGAATTCCTGCAGGCACCAGGACCTTCAGGAGCTAAAGGAGAGTGGCCCCCAAGGTCATTACCCAGCTCAAACAGCACTGGTGGCCATCTACACTGCTGCAAAGCCAGCAGAGCGACCTAGGCTGACAGGAAATGAGACCCCTGGCCACAAGGCACCCACAAACCACAGCACCCCAGTGCCACGCCATGACCTCACTGCTGACACCCCACCTCTGCTGGGCTGGGCTCACCTCTGCTGACAGCCCTGCCAGCATAAAGCCGGCCCAGCGCCTCTCTCCCTCACAGACGCCTCCTGACGCCTTCTCCTGCGCTCTGCTCCCTCCACCAGGTCAGCCTCCAGACCCTCACCCTCCTTCTCCTGCCCCAGTGGCCATCTCTCTCACACCCCCGAGCCCCTGTGCTTCCTCCACACCCTCTCTCTCTTCCAGGGCCCCTCCACCCCACACCCATGGCCTGCTACGACCGCTGCCGCCCCTGCGGACCCTCCCCGCTGGCCAACAGCTGCAATGAGCCCTGCGTCTTGCAGTGCCAGGACTCCCGCGTCTTCATCCAGCCTTCCCCTGTGCTGGTCACCCTGCCAGGACCCATCCTCACCTCCTTCCCCCAGAGCACCGCCGTCGGATCCTCCTCAGGGGCTGCCCTGGGCAGCGAGCTCAACGCCCAGGGAGTGCCCATCTCCTCCGGCGCCTTCGGCAACGGCTACGGCTATGGCTTGGCTGGCCTGGGCTATGGCTGTGGCGCAGCAAGAGGCTGCTTCCCCTGCTGAGGGCCCTGCACACCAACCCTGACACCACACACAGCCTGCAACAGCTCCTGCAACACAAGCCCCTGGCCTCATGCTCGCCCTGCTTGCCCCTCACACCGCCTCCCTTCCTGTGCCTTGCTGCTCCTGCCTCTGCCCTCTGCTTTGCCCTCAATAAACTTCTCCTGCAGACCAGACCCATATGCCTCCTCTGCCTTTCTTCTCCCAGGCCTCTGCCAGCCTCACAGGGGTAAGCGTCTGTCGAGGGTTGGGGGGAAGGGCGCAAAGCCTTCTTCCCCCCCTGTAAGTAGAGGGAAGGAAATGGAAAGGAAAAAAACCACAGCCGTATTAGCAAAGGGATTGTGTGCTATATTTACAAAGCAGTTTAGGAAATGCAGGTTTATGCACAGAATTTAGAGTATTTACAATATATACAGAAATATACAACAAAGTAACACAGAAATGAGAGTTCCCTCCTCTGCTGAGGGGGGTTCCCCACCCTTGCTCCCCCTTCTCTCCCCCTTTCCCCAGAGAGGATTAGAAAGAGAGAAAAAGAGAGACTGGTAATTTAAGCAGAATTTGTTAGTAGAGGCCTCACGCTTTTATCAGCTTCAGGTCAAGTCTGGCCGAAAGCCCAGAAAGCTGCGAGCTGCAAAGGGGAAGAAAGAAAGACTGACCAGAAAGCTGCTGTACTCCCAGTTCAAAAGGTGCTTTCTCCCAATCTACCAATGAAATTAGTTTCGATCTGTCTTTTGTTTATAAACATTCAGCCACAATATCCCCTTTCTTAAAGGGACAGCCTCAAACGGTCACAATGTCTGAGCTGAAGAGGCCATGGGGGTGGGTTGGAAAAGGGCCTGAAGACCTCTCTTTGAAACAATAGACCCAGCCAGAACACCACAGAGTAGCACAAGGAGACTTCCAGAATGTAACTCAAACCATTCTCATGGCCAAATTCAGGCTTGGACACACCAAGGCGCTTCTGCCCATGCCTCAGCCGCCCTCTCTCCCTGGCAGCACACTCCTGAAGCACAGTTGGAAATGTCCCTGTGGTGAAGGCACATTATGCCCCGATAGTGAATCTTGTCCCAGCATGTGGGCAAGTTCCCCCTCCCTCTAGGAGGGAGACAAAAGCCAAGGCATTAGCCTGGCTTGCACGCACCCAGCACATGCAGCGCTTGTGCTTACACCAAGTATGGGCATAATTCTAGCTTCACCCTTTCTATAGGCTGAAGCCAGTTTCTTATGAGAGTGCCCATTAGTCAAGCCCAGCCTCGAGGAATCTATAAGTATCACCCCAGTTGGTGAACACGTTGCCCCCCTCATTTACTTTGTCTCTGTGCTTGCTCGAGAGACCAACTCTCAAGCTGCAGCCTTTGCCATTGAGCTTATTGTTATTAGCTTCTGTTATACATGCACGCATACTGGAAGCGTCTGCATCGTTAAGAAGCCCAGAGGGAGGACTTTCGCTGAACCTGAGGAGCTCAGCATTGCTACCTCCAGTCGTGCCGATCGGAAGAGCCCATCGTGCCACCGGAGGACTGGACCAACCCCCGCGGGTAAGATCTGCCCAGCTGGCCAGTGAGAAGGGACTTGATCAATACCGAGTCCATGTATGCCTAGCCCCGCCGTAGCGGGAGAGGAGCCGCCGAGTGCCGCTCTGAGGAGCCGCCGAGTGCCGCTCTGAGCCCTGTGAATTCCAGGGAAAACCAAAGCATTGTTTGTGCTTATATTGCACCGGACCCGGGACCACTACGAGAGTCCTGTTGCTCCTTTAACCTCGGTAAAGAGAATCCGCCGCCTAACGCAGCCGCATTCTCTCCCTGAGGCTGTTTGCATCAGCCCCGAGAACCGCCGTGGTTGCGCCGAACCCCGTAGCTTCGCCTGCTTCCGTCGTTCGAGCCCACCTACCGGCCACCGTCGTCCCGCCCTGCCGTGCAAGCCGACTTTAGAGGGCCGACCTCACGGACCGACCCTGTCCAGGACCGATCCCTGCTGTCTGAAGGGAACTGAATATCGTTCACGTGCTTTCCATCCACTAGCACTCAGTTCAAAGCATCCGCGTCTATCAGAGTAAGCGCTGACGCATAGAAAGTTTGTAATATTGCTGTGTGTAGCCAGAAGCCGCCCGCGTCCCGCCAAGTCTCCATCTAGTGGCCAAGCGGCGGAACTGCACCCTTCGTTATATAAATATAGAAAGGGTTTATAGATAGTTCAATTATGTTATAATCATAACACTAAGCCATTTGTGGAATCTATTTCACGAACGTGCACTAGAACATGTATATAAGTTGGTGATTCATTGGTTATTAATAGTTTGATAATTAATAAAATAATATTTTTCATAATTCTGATTTCATATTCATAAATTTAATAACCTCTTCACCACAGTCCCTCAGTACAACTGAGTCCAACCTTTAACCAACACTCCCAATCCAACTCCAAACCAGTGCCCTAAGCACCACAGATAGAACAGAGTTTTGGTGACCCTCATACCATTGTCCCCCCATGGCCAGAGCCCTCTCTAGAACATTCCTACCCTCAAGCACATCCGTCTGCCTGTGGATCTTGGTGTCATCTGCAAGCTTCTTGAGTGTGCCCTCCATCCCCTCGCCCACATCAGGGTTAGAAGATACTAAAGAGAACAGGCCCCAGCGGAGCCCTGCAGAACAGCACGGCTGAGCAGCCCCCAACGGGATTGGCCTCCATCCACCACCACTCCATGGGCACAGCCATGCTGCCACTTTGGTCTCCAGGGCAGAGTCTGCAGCTCCCAGCTGTGAGCAGCCACATTCTCCAGGAAGAGGCTATGGGACACACTGGCCAAGAGCTTCCTAAAGCCCTGCTGAAAACCACCCAAAGCTTCTCCCTCACCCACCACGTGGGGCACTTGTTATGGAAGGAGATCTGCTCAGGCAGGCAGCACCTGCCTTTCAAAGCCCTTGCTGACTGGGCCTGATGGCTCAGTTCTCCACCATGTGCTGTGGGATGGCACTCAAGATCATCTGCCCCATCACCTTCCCTGGCACCAAACTCACACCAACAACCCTGTAGCATCCAACAGTCTTGTTCTGGCTCTTTGGTGCCATGGGCAACACCTTGACAAATGTCCATTCAGCTGGGCCAACCAGGACTGCTGGGAAAGAATGGAAAGTGTCTTGGGGAGCTCCTCCACCAGCTCCCTCAGTAGCCTTGCCTGCCTCCATCCAGCCCCACAGACCTGGCTGTGTCTCACTGGTGTTCCTTACTGACCATTTCCCCTTAGAGAAGACAAAGGCACTTCTGCTGCGCAGAAGCAGGAGCAATCCTACTTGGCTTTGCCCTCTCTCATTGTCTCCCTTCAGAAGCTCACAAAGCCCTTGGAGTCCTCCTGGGTTCCCTGCTTTGGCATCCACAGGTCAAGAAGTCTTCTCTTGAGGAGCTCCAGCCCAAGCTCTCTGTGCAGCCAGCCTGCCCTACCCCAATGCCTTCTCTTTCTCCAGGAAGTGTTCCAGAAGCCTGTGCACATGGCACTTTGGGACGTGCTTTAATGCCCATGGTGGGGCTGGGTCAATGCTTGCACTTGATGCTCTTAGAGGTCCTTTCCAATCCAAACAATTCTCTGATTCTGGGACTCGATGACCTGCTGCTGAGCCACCCAGAGGTCCTGCTTGAAGAATGTCTGCTCATGCCTGCTCATCCTGGACTCCTGTGCCCTTCAGGACGGCCTCCCAAGATCCTTTGTCAAGCAGGTTACCAAACAAGGCCAAGTGTGTCCTCTGCAACTCCAGGGTGGCAGAGCTGCTGACCTCACTGCTTACTCCTCTCAGAACAGAAGGCTCCACCATTGAGGAACCGCTGTGCCCAAGACGGCCTCCAGGCTCCAGCTCACACCCAGCTCCTTCTTTGCCCACAAACAACAGGGCCAGAGGAGCCGTTGCAGGGCCAGCAGGAAATGAGACTCCCGGCCACAAGGCACCCACAAACCACAGCACCCCAGTGCCACGCCATGACCTCACTGCTGACACCCCACCTCTGCTGGGCTGGGCTCACCTCTGCTGACAGCCCTGCCAGCATAAAGCCGGCCCAGCGCCTCTCTCCCTCACAGACGCCTCCTGACGCCTTCTCCTGCGCTCTGCTCCCTCCACCAGGTCAGCCTCCAGACCCTCACCCTCCTTCTCCTGCCCCAGTGGCCATCTCTCTCACACCCCCGAGCCCCTGCACTCCCTCCACACCCTCTCTCTCTTCCAGGGCCCCTCCACCCCACACCCATGGCCTGCTACGACCGCTGCCGCCCCGGCGGACCCACCCCGCTGGCCAACAGCTGCAACGAGCCCTGCGTCAGGCAGTGCCAGGACTCCCGCGTCTTCATCCAGCCTTCCCCCGTGCTGGTCACCCTGCCAGGACCCATCCTCACCTCCTTCCCCCAGAGCACCGCCGTCGGATCCTCCTCAGGGGCTGCCCTGGGCACCGAGCTCAACGCCCAGGGAATGCCCATCTCCTCCGGCGCCTTCGGCAACGGCAACGGCTACGGCTTGGCTGGCCTGGGCTATGGCTGTGGCGCCGCAAGAGGCTGCTTCCCCTGCTGAGGGCCCTGCACACCCCCCCTGACACCACACACAGCCTGCAACAGCTCCTGCAACACAAGCCCCTGGCCTCATGCTTGCCCTGCTTGCCCCTCACACTGCCTCCCTTCCTGTCCCTTGCTGCTCCTGCCTCTGCCCTCTGCTTTGCCCTCAATAAACTTCTCCTGCAGACCAGACCCACATGCCTCCACTGAATTTCTTCTCAAGGCCAGGCCTCACCTGGCCTTTGCAGTCGGTCAGAAAGGTCCACAGCAGCTCCTCACAAATATGCCACCAGCAATACCTCACATCAGCACCTTGGGAGTCTTTAGATTGTGACACAGCCCCAGCTGTGCCTCACACAAAGGCTCCAACACCACAACGTTCCTCTGTGATGCCTCTGGCCAAGTCCCTCCACAGGCTGCTCAGCTGACCATCAGCCTTGCTGTCGAACCCTCACTTGGTGTAGTGCTTGGTCCTTCTTGGACCATCTGCCTGGCCAGTGTACCCATTCCCCCCAGGTGGCTGTTCCCAGGCCATGCTCTTACCTTCCTATGGCATCCTCAACTTGCCCCCTGGGGAGCAGCCTTAGGACACCATTTCCTCTTCACTGCAGGCTCTGGGCTAGTGTCGTAGTTTTTGCTGGGTGCCCTCTGCTGTAGGGGTGCTTCCTGTGTCCAGAGCCCAGCCCATTGGGTGGACACAGGAAATTAGGTACTTCCTACCATGATTCCTGCACAACTATAAAATCCACGTCGAGGTCTGGCACTTCCTCTTTTCCTTCTTCTCCACCACCTGGTAACTGGGGGAGATGTCTCCCGGCCGTGGCCCTGGTTAGGACCAAAGCCATGGGGGGATGGGCAATCTCAGACCTGGCCAGCTGAGACTGGCCTAGCAGTGGGGGGCTGGGGAGGAAGGAGGAGACCTGTGGGTCTTTGGAGCACCCTCAGGTGGGGAAGGGATCGTTCAGGGTCTGTTTTGGGGTCTCTCTTGTCACTGTGCTTCTAGCTTTCTGCACGCACTCACTGTTCTCTATTTACACTTTCCATCACTTTGGCAATCCGTTTGCCTGGCTCGTTATTTCTGCACGTGGTGGGGAGGGGGTTTGCCCCAACCCATTACAACTAGCATTCTCCAGCCTCACAGGGGAAAACGTCTGAGCTGAAGAGGCCACGGGAGTGGGTTGGAAAAGGGCCTGAAGACCTCTCTTCAAACCAAAAGACCCAGCCAGAACACCACAGAGTAGCACTAGGAGACTTCCAGAATGTAACTCAAACCATTCTCATGGCCAAATTCAGGCTTGGACACACCAAGGCGCTTCTGCCCACACCTCAGCCACCCTCTCTCCCTGGCACCACACTCCTGAAGCATAGACTCCTAAGTTGGAAATGTCCATCAGTAGAACTGAGTCCAACCTTTAACCAACACTCCCAATCCAACTCCAAACCAGTGCCCTAAGCACCACAGATAGAACAGAGTTTTGCTGACCCTCATGCCATTGTCCCCCCATGGCCAGAGCCCTCTCTAGAACATTCCTAGCCTCAAGCACATCAGTCTTCCTGTGGATCTTGGTGTCATCTGCAAGCTTCTTGAGTGTGCCCTCCATCCCCTTGCCCACATCAGGGTTAGAAGATACTAAAGAGAACAGGCCCCAGCGGAGCCCTGCAGAACAGCACGGCTGAGCAGCCCCCAACTGGATTGGCCTCCATCCACCACCACTCCATGGGCACAGCAGTTTGGTCTCCAGGGCAGAGTCTGCAGCTCCCAGCTGTGAGCAGCCACTTTCTCCAGGAAGAGCCTGTGGGGCACACTGGCCAAGAGCTTCCTAAAGCCCTGCTGAAAACCACCCAAAGCTTCTCCCTCATCCACCACGTGGGGCACTTGTTATGGAAGGAGATCTGCTCAGGCAGGCAGCACCTGCCTTTCAAAGCCCTTGCTGACTGGGCCTGATGGCTCAGTTCTCCACCATGTGCTGTGGGATGGCACGCACGATCATCTGCTCCACCACCTTCCGTGCCAACCTCGCACGGGACAATGCCTGAGCTCCGGAGGCCTGGAGGGTGGCTGGGACAGGGCCACAGGACCTCTCTCAGGAAGAGGTAGCTGCCAATATCCCAAGACACACAGTCTGGCTGCTGGACTCTTCCAGAATTTGCCACAAGCCCACCACTTGCTCCAAGCCTTCAACACCACACCACTCTGCTGCTCATACTTCAAATGCACTCAGGCTGCTCCAGGGACACTTGGCTGAATCTCTTCCCACCAGCCAGGCTGAACAAGACCAACTCTCTCAGCCACCTCCTGATCATCATTCCACACTCCTCAGCATTTCAAGGCATTAAAATAGAATAGAATTAACCACCTTGGAAAAGACCTTTGAGATCATTCTCTGCATCCACTCCAGCATGCTCATGTCCTTCCATGGCTGTGGCCCCACAGCTGAGCACTTCACAGCAGCTCAGCTCTCATGAGACTTGAGCAAAGATGGAGATTCGCCCTGCCCACTGATACAGCCCCTGCCCGATCAGCTCGTCTCGGGGCATGCAGTGGACACAGCACCAAAGGCTTTACCAACACTTCAAGGTGATCACCTCCCATGGCTTCCTCCTCTTCCACAAAGCTCCTCACTTCAACACCAAAGACATGCAGGCTGTTCAGACACCACTTACTCTTCCTAAGGCCACACCAATCACTCCCTCTCACCTTCCTGTCCCTTTCAGCTTGGCAGTGCCCGCCTGGACAAATCCTTCCACCCCCTGTCCTTCCAGCAAGGTCAGGCTTACCAGGCACTATTCTCCCACATCCTGCACCTTGATACTTTTCCACTTACTAAGAGCAGGAGCTCTGTGCCATTCTTCAGGAATTCCTGCAGGCACCAGGACCTTCAGGAGCTACAGGAGACTGGCCCCCAAGGTCATTACCCAGCTCAAACAGCACTGGTGGCCATATACAATGCTGCAAAGCCAGCAGAGCAACCTAGGCCGCCAGGAAATGAGACCCCTGGCCACAAGGCACCCACAAACCACAGCACCCCAGTGCCACGCCATGACCTCACTGCTGACACCCCACCTCTGCTGGGCTGGGCTCACCTCTGCTGACAGCCCTGCCAGCATAAAGCCGGCCCAGTGCCTTTCTCCCTCACAGACGCCTCCTGACGCCTTCTCCTGCGCTCTGCTCCCTCCACCAGGTCAGCCTCCAGACCCTCACCCTCCTTCTCCTGCCCCAGTGGCCATCTCTCTCACACCCCCGAGCCCCTGTGCTTCCTCCACACCCTCTCTCTCTTCCAGGGCCCCTCCACCCCACACCCATGGCCTGCTACGACCGCTGCCGCCCCTGCGGACCCACCCCGCTGGCCAACAGCTGCAACGAGCCCTGCGTCAGGCAGTGCCAGGACTCCCGCGTCTTCATCCAGCCTTCCCCCGTGCTGGTCACCCTGCCAGGACCCATCCTCACCTCCTTCCCCCAGAGCACCGCCGTCGGATCCTCCTCAGGGGCTGCCCTGGGCAGCGAGCTCAACGCCCAGGGAGTGCCCATCTCCTCCGGCGCCTTCGGCAACGGCTACGGCTACGGCTTGGCTGGCCTGGGCTATGGCTGCGGCGCAGCAAGAGGCTGCTTCCCCTGCTGAGGGCCCTGCACACCAACCCTGACACCACACACAGCCTGCAACAGCTCCTGCAACACAAGCCCCTGGCCTCATGCTCGCCCTGCTTGCCCCTCACGCTGCCTCCCTTCCTGTGCCTTGCTGCTCCTGCCTCTGCCCTCTGCTTTGCCCTCAATAAACTTCTCCTGCAGACCAGACCCATATGCCTCCTCTGCCTTTCTTCTCCCAGGCCTCTGCCAGCCTCACAGGGGTAAACGTCTGTTGAGGGTTGGGGGGAAGGGCGCAAAGCCTTCTTCCCCCCTGTAAGTAGAGGGAAGGAAATGGAAAGGAAAAAAACCACAGCCGTATTAGCAAAGGGATTGTGTGCTATATTTACAAAGCAGTTTAGGAAATGCAGGTTTATGCACAGAATTTAGAGTATTTACAGTATATACAGAAATATACAACAAAGTAACACAGAAATGAGAGGTCCCTCCTCTGCTGAGGGGGGTTCCCCACCCTTGCTCCCCCTTCTCTCCCCCTTTCCCCAGAGAGGATTAGAAAGAGAGAAAAAGAGAGACTGGTAATTTAAGCAGAATTTGTTAGTAGAGGCCTCACGCTTTTATCAGCTTCAGGTCAAGTCTGGCCGAAAGCCCAAAAAGCTGCGAGCTGCAAAGGGGAAGAAAGAAAGACTGACCAGAAAGCTGCTGTACTCCCAGTTCAAAAGGTGCTTTTTCCCAATCTACCAATGAAATTAGTTTCGATCTGTCTTTTGTTTATAAACATTCAGCCACAATATCCCCTTTCTTAAAGGGACAGCCTCAAACGGTCACAACGTCTGAGCTGAAGAGGCCATGGGGGTGGGTTGGAAAAGGGCCTGAAGACCTCTCTTTGAAACAATAGACCCAGCCAGAACACCACAGAGTAGCACAAGGAGACTTCCAGAATGTAACTCAAACCATTCTCATGGCCAAATTCAGGCTTGGACACACCAAGGCGCTTCTGCCCATGCCTCAGCCGCCCTCTCTCCCTGGCACCACACTCCTGAAGCACAGTTGGAAATGTCCCTGTGGTGAAGGCACATTATGCCCCGATACTGAATCTTGTCCCAGCATGTGGGCAAGTTCCCCCTCCCTCTAGGAGGGAGACAAAAGCCAAGGCATTAGCCTGGCTTGCACGCACCCAGCGCATGCAGCGCTTGTGCTTACACCAAGTATGGGCATAATTCTAGCTTCACCCTTTCTATAGGCTGAAGCCAGTTTCTTATGAGAGTGCCCATTAGTCAAGCCCAGCCTCGAGGAATCTATAAGTATCACCCCAGTTGGTGAACACGTTGCCCCCTCATTTACTTTGTCTCTGTGCTTGCTCGAGAGACCAACTCTCGAGCTGCAGCCTTTGCCATTGAGCTTATTGTTATTAGCTTCTGTTATACATGCACGCATACTGGAAGCGTCTGCATCGTTAAGAAGCCCAGAGGGAGGACTTTCGCTGAACCTGAGGAGCTCAGCATTGCTACCTCCAGTCGTGCCGATCGGAAGAGCCCATCGTGCCACCGGAGGACTGGACCAACCCCCGCGGGTAAGATCTGCCCAGTTGGCCAGTGAGAAGGGACTTGATCAATACCGCGTCCACGTATGCCTAGCCCCGCCGTAGCGGGAGAGGAGCCGCCGAGTGCCGCTCTGAGGAGCCGCCGAGTGCCGCTCTGAGGAGCCGCCGAGTGCTGCTCTGAGCCCTGTGAATTCCAGGGAAAACCAAAGCATTGTTTGTGCTTATATTGCACCGGACCCGGGACCACTACGAGAGTCCTGTTGCTCCTTTAACCTCATTAAAGAGAATCCGCCGCCTAACGCAGCCGCATTCTCTCCCTGAGGCTGTTTGCATCAGCCCCGAGAACCGCCGTGGTTGCGCCGAACCCCGTAGCTTCGCCTGCTTCCGTCGTTCGAGCCCACCTACCGGCCACCGTCGTCCCGCCCTGCCATGCGAGCCGACTTTAGAGGGCCGACCTCACGGACCGACCCTGTCCAGGACCGATCCCTGCTGTCTGAAGGGAACTGAATATCGTTCACGTGCTTTCCATCCACTAGCACTCAGTTCAAAGCATCCGCGTCTATCAGAGTAAGCGCTGACGCATAGAAAGATTGTAATATTGCTGTGTGTAGCCAGAAGCCGCCCGCGTCCCGCCAAGTCTCCATCTAGTGGCCAAGCGGCGGAACTGCACCCTTCGTTATATAAATATAGAAAGGGTTTATAGATAGTTCAATTATGTTATAATCATAACACTAAGCCATTTGTGGAATCTATTTCACGAACGTGCACTAGAACATGTATATAAGTTGGTGATTCATCGGTTATTAATAGTTTGATAATTAATAAAATAATATTTTTCATAATTCAGATTTCATATTCATAAATTTAAATAACCTCTTCACCACAGTCCCTCAGTAGAACTGAGTCCAACCTTTAACCAACACTCCCAATCCAACTCCAAACCAGTGCCCTAAGCACCACAGATAGAACAGAGTTTTGGTGACCCTCATACCATTGTCCCCCCATGGCCAGAGCCCTCTCTAGAACATTCCTACCCTCAAGCACATCCGTCTGCCTGTGGATCTTGGTGTCATCTGCAAGCTTCTTGAGTGTGCCCTCCATCCCCTCGCCCACATCAGGGTTAGAAGATACTAAAGAGAACAGGCCCCAGCGGAGCCCTGCAGAACAGCACGGCTGAGCAGCCCCCAACTGGATTGGCCTCCATCCACCACCACTCCATGGGCACAGCCATGCTGCCAGTTTGGTCCCCAGGGCAGAGTCTGCAGCTCCCAGCTGTGAGCAGCCACATTCTCCAGGAAGAGCCTGTGGGGCACACTGGCCAAGAGCTTCCTAAAGCCCTGCTGAAAACCACCCAAAGCTTCTCCCTCACCCACCACGTGGGGCACTTGTTATGGAAGGAGATCTGCTCAGGCAGGCAGCACCTGCCTTTCAAAGCCCTTGCTGACTGGGCCTGATGGCTCAGTTCTCCACCATGTGCTGTGGGATGGCACACACGATCATCTGCTCCATCACCTTCCCTGGCACCAAACTCACACCAACAACCCTGTAGCATCCAACAGTCTTGTTCTGGCTCTTTGGTGCCATGGGCAACACCTTGACAAATGTCCATTCAGCTGGGCCAACCAGGACTGCTGGGAAAGAATGGAAAGTGTTTTGGGGAGCTCCTCCACCAGCTCCCTCAGTAGCCTTGCCTGCCTCCATCCAGCCCCACAGACCTGGCTGTGTCTCACTGGTGCTCCTTACTGACCATTTCCCCTTGGAGAAGACAAAGGCACTTCTGCTGTGCAGAAGCAGGAGCAATCCTACTTGGCTTTGCCCTCTCTCATTGTCTCCCTTCAGAAGCTCACAAAGCCCTTGGAGTCCTCCTGGGTTCCCTGCTTTGGCATCCACAGGTCAAGAAGTCTTCTCTTGAGGAGCTCCAGCCCAAGCTCTCTGTGCAGCCAGCCTGCCCTACCCCAATGCCTTCTCTTTCTCCAGGAAGTGGTCAAGAAGCCTGTGCACATGGCACTTTGGGACGTGCTTTAATGCCCATGGTGGGGCTGGGTCAATGCTTGCACTTGATGCTCTTAGAGGTCCTTTCCAATCCAAACAATTCTCTGATTCTGGGACTCGATGACCTGCTGCTGAGCCACCCAGAGGTCCTGCTTGAAGAATGTCTGCTCATGCCTGCTCATCCTGGACTCCTGTGCCCTTCAGGACGGCCTCCCAAGATCCTTTGTCAAGCAGGTTACTAAACAAGGCCAAGTGTGTCCTCTGCAACTCCAGGGTGGCAGAGCTGCTGACCTCACTGCTTACTCCTCTCAGAACAGAAGGCTCCACATTGAGGAACCGCTGTGCCCAAGATGGCCTCCAGGCTCCAGCTCACACCCAGCTCCTTCTTTGCTCACAAACAACAGGGCCAGAGGAGCCGTTGCAGGGCCACCAGGAAATGAGACCCCCGGCCACAAGGCATCCACAAACCACAGCACCCCAGTGCCACGCCGTGACCTCACTGCTGACACCCCACCTCTGCTGGGCTGGGCTCACCTCTGCTGACAGCCCTGCCAGCATAAAGCCGGCCCAGCGCCTCTCTCCCTCACAGACGCCTCCTGACGCCTTCTCCTGCGCTCTGCTCCCTCCACCAGGTCAGCCTCCAGACCCTCACCCTCCTTCTCCTGCCCCAGTGGCCTTCTCTCTCACACCCCCGAGCCCCTGCGCTTCCTCCACACCCTCTCTCTCTTCCAGGGCCCCTCCACCCCACACCCATGGCCTGCTACGACCGCTGCCGCCCCGGCGGACCCACCCCGCTGGCCAACAGCTGCAACGAGCCCTGCGTCAGGCAGTGCCAGGACTCCCGCGTCTTCATCCAGCCTTCCCCCGTGCTGGTCACCCTGCCAGGACCCATCCTCACCTCCTTCCCCCAGAGCACCGCCGTCGGATCCTCCTCAGGGGCTGCCCTGGGCACTGAGCTCAACGCCCAGGGAGTGCCCATCTCCTCCGGCGCCTTCGGCAACGGCTACGGCTACGGCTTGGCTGGCCTGGGCTATGGCTGCGGCGCCGCCAGAGGCTGCTTCCCCTGCTGAGGGCCCTGCACACCAACCCTGACACCACACGCAGCCTGCAACAGCTCCTGCAACACAAGCCCCTGGCCTCATGCTCGCCCTGCCTGCCCCTCACACCGCCTCCCTTCCTGTCCCTTGCTGCTCCTGCCTCTGCCCTCTGCTTTGCCCTCAATAAACTTCTCCTGCAGACCAGACCCACATGCCTCCTCTGCCTTTCTTCTCCCAGGCCTCTGCCAGCCTCACAGGGGACAATGTCTGAGCTCAAGAGGCTATGAGAGTGTGTGCAAAAAGGGCCACAATGTCTCTCTTTGGTGTTCTGTCCTGAACAACAGCTCCACAGGACAACTCAGCAGGGCTGACATGAGGATACTAAAGCTCTTCCATTGCCCCTAGATATGCCTGGCCTCAGACCATCAATGCAGCCTGTGCTGACCCCTCTGTAGAACCCTCCTACTCTCATGCTGGTCAACGTTCCTACTCATGTTGGTGCTGTCTGTAGACACACAGAGGGTGTCCTCAATGCCTGCACTCTGAAAAGCATGGAGATTCCAATGAGCTCTGCCTCCATGTGTGAGCTCTGCAGAACACCACTTGTCAGCGGCCACCACCTGGAATCACCTCCATCCACCACCACACTTTGGGCCCAGCTATGCTGCCAGTTTGTTACCCAGTGCAGAGGAGACATGTCCAAGGCAGCAACAGCCTGGTTCTCTGTAAGGGTGCTGAGTCAGAGACTTTGCTGAAATTCAGATGAAAACCATCCCCAGCTGCTCCCTTTTTCACTCTGTGGATCACTTTCTCACACATAGCATCCTGTCACCCATGCAGAACTTGACTTTCAAGATGCCTTGCTGAACAGGGCCTGATCTCCTCCTTCTCCACATTGCCTTCCATAAAGTTCTCCTGCACACCAGCCTTAGGTGTCTGCTCTGCCTTTCTTTTACCAAGCCTCTGCTACCCTCAGTCAGCACAAAGCCAGCCCCTATTACAAGAGGGATATGAGCATGCTGGAAGGTGTCCAGAGAAGGGCCACGAGGAGGAGCAGAGGGCTGGAGCACCTCTCCTATGAGGAGAGACTGAAGGAGTTGGGGCTGTTCTATCTGGAGAAGAGAAGGCTCCCAGGTGACCTCATTGTGGCCTTCCAGTATCTGAAGGGGGCTACAGGAAGGCTGGGGAGGGACTGCTCAGGATCTCAGGGAGTGATAGGACTAGGGGGAATGGAATGAAGCTGGAGGTGGGGAGATTGAGGCTGGATGTAAGGAGGAAGTTCTTCCCCATGAGAGTGGTGAAGCCCTGCAATGGGTTGTCCAGGGAGGTGGTTGAGGCCCCATCCCTGGAGGTGTTTAAGCCCAGGCTGGATGAGGCTGTGGCCAGACTAATCTAGTGTGGGGTGTCCCTGCCCATGGCATGGGGTTGGAACTAGATGATCCTTGTGGTCCCTTCCACATTCCATTCTGGCTGTCTTCTGATGCAGATGATTCAGAAGTCCAAAAACCAGGAAACAGGAAACAGTTTGTCTCTCCACAGACAAAGCAAAGAAAAGGAGCAGGGACTCTCAGGTGACGCAGGGCTCTCAGGGTTCTCAGGCCTCGTGCACCGTAGACTCCTCATGGATTCTTCCTTTGGGCACGATGTATCTGTACGACACTCTGAAATTAAACTCTCTCAGCTAAAGTTAAATTTCTTTGTGGAACACACTGAATTTCACCATTCACACACGTGATTGGAGTCCTACACTGAGGGGATATAGGCTCTTTAGGAGAGACAGGAGAGGGAGAAGAGGAGAAGGGTGGCTCTGTATATTAGGGAGTTGCTCGATGCCACAGAGGTTGAGGTGGAGAATGAAGGGATTGAGAGCCTGTGGGGTAAAATCAGAGGGAGGCCTAACAGTTCTGACATCCTGGTTGGAGTCTGTTATGGACCACCCAACCAGGAGGAGGCAGCAGATGAAACATTCTATAAACAATTGGAGGCTGTTTCAAGATCATCAGATCTTGTCCTTGTGGGTGACTTCAACCTGCCACATATCTGCTGGGAACTTAATTCAGCAGGGAGGAGGCAGTCCAGAAGATTCCTGGAATGCATGGAGGACAGCTTCCTGATGCAGCTGTTAAGTGATCCTACCAGAGGTCAGGCTCTGCTTGACCTGCTGTTCTCCAATAGAGAAGGGCTGCTGGGAGATGTGATCGTGGGAGGCTGCCTAGGGTGCAGTGACCACGAGGTAGTGAAGGTTTCAATATGCAGGGAGATAGGGAGGAGCACCAACAGAACCTTGCTCCCCTGTGGGAGCAAGGGGGAGGTGGAGCGCGAAGCCTGGGTCGACAGAGCTCTGGTGGGAGCTGCGGGCAGGAGATGCCTGCTGCAGGCTCTGGGGACTTGGGGAGCGAGAGGCAGGCAGTGGCGCTGCCCTGGGCTGGGTCTGCAGTGAGCCGTGACCCTGCCCCTCTCCGGGTCTGTGAGCCTGGAGTTGCAGCTGCTGCTGCCCTGCAGGGCTGTTGTGCAACCCTCTGCCAGCCGAAGCCTGGCCACCCCGTGAGGAGCCGGCTCTGGCTCTCACCAGCCCCTTCCCTGCAGGCACGGCTGCCGGACGGTGATTGCCAGCCGGAACCTGCAGCGAGTGTCAGAGGTGAGTGTGGGCTCTGGAAGGACAGGCAGACAGAAAGGGGAGCTGAAAACACCTCGGAATGCTCTGCCCTGGGGGTGGAGCTGGCAGTGGTGCAAGAGGAGACACGGCTCGTAAGGTCTTCTGGCTCTCAGCACCAGCAGGCAGCAGCCTGGGTGTGAGGTCAGGGTGGGCTGCACCTCACGGTGGAGCTCAGTTCAGTGTGGAACTTGCTGCTTTCCCCCATCAGCTTCAGAGACCATGGAAATGGGACAAAAAGGAGCAGACTGGTGAAGGTTTGTCTGCAGGGGAGTGGCAGAGCCCAAGGTCAGATTGAAATCATCTCAGCTTGAAGTGGGACAAAGCCTCTTGTCCAAGGGTTCTGTGGGCTGAGGTGGGAACAGCCCCGAACCTTGGAGATGGAGGGTAGGAGGTAGGTCTGAAAGCAGTGACTGGTGAAGCTGTGTTAGACAAGCTACCCTAGGACTGGGTAGAACAACCTCCCACCCCTCTGAGTCTCACCCCAGGCTGGAGTCTGGCTGCTGCAGTTTCCATTCCTCGCCCGTGGCTTGTGCTGAAAGCTGCCATGAGAGCTTTGTGTAGCTGTGTGTGGACCTCACTGAAATCCAATAACCATCAAAACCAGTGTGAGAGTGAGCTGGCATGGCCCAGCTACCTCCCAGAGGTGCTTAGTGCTGTCTTTTCATGTTTTGTTTTTTTTTTTTTAACACAGCACTTACAGGATGGCCAAGGGCTCAGGCCCAGCCAGCATGGATTTAGGAAGGGCAGGTCCTGCCTGACCAACCTGATCTCCTTCTACGATCAGGTGACTGCCTGGTGGATGTGGGGAGGCCTGTGGATGTAGTCTACCTGGACCTCAGCAAGGCCTTTGACACCATCCCCCATAGCAAACTGCTGGCCAAGCTGTCAGCCCCTGGCTTGGATGGGAGCACACTGCAATGGGTTAGGAACTGGCTGGAGGCTGAGCCCAGAGAGTGGTGGTGAATGGTGCCACAGCCAGCTGGCAGCCAGGCACCGGTGGTGTGCCCCAAGGATCAGTGCTGGGCCCTGTGCTCTTTAACATCTTTATTGATGATCTGGATGAGGGCATTGAGTCCATCATCAGTAAATTTGCTGACGACACCAAGCTGGGGGCAAGAGTTGATCTGCTGGAGGGTAGAGAGGCTCTGCAGAGAGACCTCGACAGGCTGGACAGATGGGCAGAATCCAACGGCATGAGATTTAACACATCCAAGTGCCAGGTTCTGCACATTGGCCACAACAATCCCATGCAGTGCTACAGGCTGGGGTCAGAGTGGCTAGAGAGCAGCCAGGCAGAGAGGGACCAGGGGGTACTGGTCGATGGTAGGCTGAACATGAGCCTGCAGTGTGCCCAGGCAGCCAAGAGGGCCAATGGCATCCTGGCCTGCATCAGGAACAGTGTGGCCAGCAGGAGCAGGGAGGTCATTCTGCCCCTGTATACTGCACTGGTTAGGCCACACCTCGAGTCCTGTGTCCAGTTCTGGGCCCCTCAGTTTAGGAAGGAGGTTGACTTGCTGGAACGAGTCCAGAGAAGAGCAACAAAGTTGGTGAGGGGTTCGGAACACAAGCCCTATGAGGAAAGACTGAGGGAGCTGGGGTTGCTCAGCCTGGAGAAGAGGAGACTCAGGGGTGACCTTATCACTCTCTACAACTACCTGAAGGGAGGTTGTAGACAGGCGGATGATGGTCTCTTCTCCCAGGCACCCAGTACCAGAACAAGAGGACACGGTCTCAGGCTGTGCCAGGGGAGGTTCAGGTTGGATGTTAGGAAGAAGTTCTATACAGAAAGAGTGATTGCCCATTGGAATGGGCTGCCCGGGGAGGTGGTGGAGTCGCCGTCATTGGAGGTGTTCAGGAGGAGACTTGATGGGGTGCTTGGTGCCATGGGTTAGCTGTTTGGGTGGGTTGGATTGGTTGATGGGTTGGACACGATGATCTTGAAGGTCTCTTCCAACCTCGTTTGGTTTATTCTAATAAAGTTTATTCTAACCTTCACCTTGGACTGCAGGAGGGCAAACTTCAGCCTGTTTAGGAAACTTATTTGCAAAGTTCCCTGGGTAGCAGCCCTCAAGAACCAAGGGGTCCAGGCTGGTTGGCGCTGCTTCAAACAGGAGCTCTTGAAGGCACAGCAACTGGCAGTTCCCATGTGCCGAAAGATGAGCCAGCGGGGAAGGCTCTGGGCCTGGATGAGCAAGCATCTCCTGGAGGAGTTAAGGGATAAAAAGAGGCTGTATCACCTTTGGAAGGAGGGGAAGGCTTCTCCTAATATATTTAATGATGTTGTTAGATTATGTAGGAGAAAAATTAGAGAGACAAAGGCCCAGTTGGAACTGAAGCTGAACACCTCTGTGAAAGATAACCAAAAGCATTGTTACAAATACATTAACACTAAGAAGAAGGGCAAGAAGAACCTGCACTCCTTATTGGACCTGGAGGGGAACGCTGTGACTGAAGATGAGGACAAGGCTGAGGTCCTGAACACCTTCTTTGCCTCAATGTTTAACAGCAAGGCAGGAGGAGTTCAGGACGAGTGGCCTCCTGAGCTGGGCCATGGGGTCGGGGAGCAGTGTGATGCCCCAGAAATCCATGAGGAATTAGTTCGGGACCTGCTGAGCCACTTGGACACTCACAAGTCCATGGAACCGGATGGGATCCATCCTGGGGTGCTGAGAGAGCTGGCAGATGAGCTGCCAAGCCACTCTCCATCATTTTCCTCCAGTCCTGGCTCACAGGTGAGGTCCCAGATGACTGAAACTGGCCAATGTGGTCCCCATCCACAAGAAGGGTTGGATGGAGGAACCTGGAAACTCCAGGCCTGGCAGCCTGACCTCAGTGCCAGGGAAAATGATAGAACAGATTATCCTGGCAGCAATAACTGCACCTGAAGGGTGGCCAAGGGCTCAGGTCCAGTCAGCATGGATTTAGGAGGGGCAGGTCCTGTCTGGACTTCAGCAAGGCCTTTGACACTGTCCCCCATAGCAAATTCCAGGCCAAGCTGTCAGCCCCTGGCTTGGACAGCAACACTGAGAGCTGCGTTAAGGACAGGCTGGAGGCCGAGCCCAGAGAGTGGTGGTGAATGGTGCCACAGCCAGCTGGCAGTCAGGCGCCAGTGGTGTGCCCCAAGGATCCGTGCTGGGCCCCATCTTCTTTAAAATCTTCATTGATGATCTGGATGAGGGGATTGAGTCAGTCATCAGCAAATTTGTAGCTGACACCAAGTTAGGAGAAGATGTTGGTCAGTTAGAGGGCAGAAGGTCACAGTATCACAGTATCACAGTATTGCTTAGGTTGGAAAGGACCTCGAGGATCATCGAGTCCAACCTATCAACACAGACCCCATGACTAGACCATGGCACCAAGTGCCACGTCCAATCTCCCCTTGAACACCTCCAGGGTCGATGACTCCACCACCTCCCTGGGCAACCCATTCCAATGACGAATGACTCGCTCAGTGAAGAACTTCCTCCTCACCTCCAGCCTAAACCTCCCCTGGCGCAGCTTGAGACTGTGTCCTCCTGTTCTGGTGCTGGTTGCCTGGGAGAAGAGACCAACCCCTTCCTGGCTACAACCACCTTTCAGGTAGTTGTAGAGGGCAATGAGGTCACCCCTGAGCCTCCTCTTCTCCAGGCTAAACAATCCCAGCTCCCTCAGCCTCTCCTCCTAGGGCTTGTGTTCAAGGCCTCTCCCCAGCCTTGTTGCCCTTCTCTGGACACGCTCAAGTGTTTCGATGTCCTTCTTAAACTGAGGAGCCCAGAACTGGACACAGTACTCAAGGTGTGGCATAACCAAAGCAGAGTACAGGGGCACAATGACCTCCCTGCTCCTGCTGGCCACACTATTCCTAATGCAGGCCAGGATGCTATTGGCCCTCCTGACCACCTGGGCACACTGTTGGCTCATATTCAGGTGGCTGTCGATCAGCACACCCAGGTCCCTCTCTCTTTGGCAGCTCTCAGCCACTCCGACCCCAGCCTATAGCTCTGCATGGGATTGCCGTAGCCAAAGTGCAGCACTCGGCACTTGGACTTGTTGAATGCCATCCCATTGGACTCTGCCTATCTGTCCAGTCGGTCGAGGTCCCTCTGCAGAGCCTTTCTACCCTCTAACTGACCAACATCTGCCCCTAACTTTGTGTCATCTGCAAACTTGCTGATGACTGACTCTACCCCTTCATCCAGATCATCGATGAATATGTTGAAGAGCACAGGGCCCAGCACTGATCCCTGGGGCACACCACTGGCGCCTGACTGCCAGCTGGCTGTGGCACCATTCACCACCACTCTCTGGGCTCGGCCTCCAGCCTGTCCTTAACGCAGCTCTCAGTGTTGCTGTCCAAGTCAGGGGCTGACAGCTTGGCCTGGAATTTGCTATGGGGGACAGTGTCAAAGGCCTTGCTGAAGTCCAGACAGGACCTGCCCCTCCTAAATCCATGCTGACTGGACCTGAGCCCTTGGCCACCCTTCAGGTGCAGTTATTGCTGCCAGGATAATCTGTTCTATCATTTTCCCTGGCACTGAGGTCAGGCTGCCAGGCCTGGAGTTTCCAGGTTCCTCCATCCAACCCTTCTTGTGGATGGGGACCACATTGGCCAGTTTCAGTCATCTGGGACCTCACCTGTGAGCCAGGACTGGAGGAAAATGATGGAGAGTGGCCTAGCTAGCACATCTGCCAGCTCTCTCAGCACCCTAGGATAGATCCCATCCGGTCCCATGGACTTGTGAGTGTCCAAGTGGCTCACTCACCAACTGGCAGGTCCCCAACTAATTCCTCATGGATTTCTGGGGCACTGCACTGCTCCCCAACCCCATGGCCCAGCCTAGGAGGCCACTCGTCCTGAACTCCTCCTGCCTTGCTGTTAAACATTGAGGCAAAGAAGGTGTTCAGGACCTCAGCCTTGTCCTCATCTTTGGTCACCATGTTCCCCTCCAGGTCCAATAGGGAGTGCAGGTTCTTCCTGCCCTTCTTCTTATTGTTAATATATTTATAAAAATGCTTTTTATTATCTTTGACAGAGGTGTTCAGCTTCAGTTCCAGCTGGGCCTTAGCCTCCCTAATTTTAATCCTACATAATCTAACAGCTTCCTTGAACATACCTCGAGAAGCCTTCTCCTCCTTCCAAAGGCTTCCAAAGCCTCTTCTTCCCCCTTAAATCCTCCAGGAGCTGCTTGCTCATCCAGGCCGGTTGCCTTCCCCGCCGGCTTGCCATTCAGCACGTGGGAACCGCCAGTTCCTGTGCCTTCAAGAGCTCCTGTTTGAAGTAGGTCCAACCATCCTGAACCCCTTGGTTCATGAGGGCTGGTACCCAGGGGACTTTACAAACAAGTTTCTTAAATAGGCTGAAGTTCGCCCTTTGGAAGTCCAAGGTGAAGGTTCTGTTGGTGCTCCTCCCTATCTCCCTGCATATTGAATACCTCACTATCACGTGGTCACTGCACCCCAGGCAGCCTCCCACGATCACATCTCCCAGCAGCCCTTCCCTATTGCAGAACAGCAGGTCAAGCAGAGCCTGTCCCCTGGTAGGCTCGCTTAACAGCTGTGTCAGGAAGCAGTCCTCCATTCGCTCCAGGAATCTTCTGGACTGCCTCCTCCCTGCTGAATGAAGTTCCCAGCAGATATCTGGGAGGTCTCTGCAGAGGGACCTCAACCAACTGGACAGGTGGGCAGAGTCCAACAGGATAGCATTGAACAAATCCAAGAGCAAGGTGCTGCACGTTGGCCACAACAACCCCATGCAGAGCTACAGGCTGGGGTCAGAGTGGCTGGAGAGCATCCAGGCAGAAAGGGACCTGGGGGTGCTGATTGACAGCTGCCTAAACATGAGCCAGCAGTGTGCCCAGGTGGCCAAGAAGGCCAATGGCGTTCTGGCCTGCATCAGGAACAGTGTGGCCAGCAGGAGCAGGAAATTCATTGTGCTCTGTGCTCAGCACTGCTTAGGCCACACCTTGAGTCCTGTGTCCAGTTCTGGGCCCCTCCGTTTAAAAAGGACATTGAGACACTTGAAGGTGTCCAGAGAAGGGCAATGAGGCTGGTGAGAGGCCTTGAGCATAGCCCTGTGAGGAGAGGTGAGGGAGCTGGGGTTGCTTAGACTGGAGTAGAGGAGACTCAGGGGAGACCTCATTGCCCTCTACAACTACATGAAGGGAGGTTGTAGCCAGGAAGGGGTTGGTCTCTTCTCCCAGGCAACCAGCCCCAGAACAAGAGGACACAGTCTGAAGCGGTGCCAGGGGAAGTTTAGGCTGGAGGTGAGGAGAAAGTTCTTTACCAAGAGAGTCATTCACCATTGGAATGTGCTGCCCAGGGAGGTGGTAGAGTCCCCATCCCTGGAGGGGTTCAAGAGGGGATTGGAGGTGGCACTCGGTACCATGGTCTAGTCATGAGGTCTGTGGTGACAGGTTGGACTTGATGATCTTTGAGGTCTCTTCCAACCTTGGTGATACTGCGATACTGTGTTCAGGCTGGAGAAGAGGAGGCTGAGGGAGACCTCCTTGCTCTCTACAGCTCCCTGCAGGGAGGTTGCAGTGAGGAGGGGGCACAGCCTCTGTTCCTTGGTGGCAAGGGACAGGAGCAGAGGCAATGGTTCCAAGCTGCCTCAGGGGAGGCTCAGGCTGGATCTCAGGAAATCTCTCTGCCCTGGAAGGGATCTCAGAGCTTAGCAGAGGCTGCCCAGGGCAGTGCTGCAGTGCCCATCCCTGGGGCTGTTCCAGCAGCTGTGGAGCTGGTGCTTAGGGCCATGGTTCGGTGCTGAGCCTGCAGTGCTGGGTGGAGGGTTGGCCTGGATGAGCTTGGAGGTCTCTTCCAACCAGATGTGTTCTGTAATTCTGAGCTGTTCTTAAAGGCCTTTTCCAACTCAGAGGAGCCTGTGGTCCTATGATTCAGCAGTACACCTCCCATGCAGCGCCCCTGCCACAAAGAAAAGCTCTAGCAGGATAGCTGCTGTTCCATATCTGCAGACAGAAAGGGCAGCAGGGCTGTTGCCAGAGTTTGCTGTGCCCTGGGCCAACCAGCAGTGACAGCCCTCCCTAGTGAGGTCATCAACAGCAGGGACTTTCTGGAGAACCTGCCCTAGAGACAACGTGAAGCTCACCAGGGTCTAATATCTCAGATCTTCCTACTGAAGCCTCAAACACAGGAGGACTCTGAGATTTCTCACACTCCTCAAGAATAGCTCCAAGGCACCATGGCCATCCCAAGCTAAGGCACAGTGGCCTCCCAAGGTCAGCAGTCAGCTCCCTCAGCATTTCTGCCCACACCCAGTCCCACACCACTCCTTCCCACCTCCATTCATCTTCCCCAGCATCCAGCGCACCTTCTCTGACGAACAGCCTGGAAATGCTCACCTGGGCTCATAGCCATTGCCCAACCCTTGGGAGAAAGCTGCAGCACAGGGCCTGAACTCTAGGGATAAACACCAGGCCTACACAGAGGCTCAGCTGCACCTGAGCCTGGCTAAGTCACATGTTCTATGTTCAGCTAGGCTGCTCTTATTCAGAACCTGCTTCTCTTTAGGAACATGGGGGCAGTGTGCATTGAATCCATATGACTTCCAATGGAAAGGCTGCTCACCCTTCTGGGCGCCTTTGACCTTCATGTCTGACTCCACAGGGACTCTTGTACACCAGGCACCTCAAAAGGCCATGATGTGTGTTCTGAGAGTTCAGGGTGGCAGAGCTGCTGATCTCACTGCTTACTCCTCTCAGAACAGAAGGCTCCACATTGAGGAACCGCTGTGCCCAAGACGGCCTCCAGGCTCCAGCTCACACCCAGCTCCTTCTTTGCCCACAAACAACAGGGCCAGAGGAGCCATTGCAGGGCTGCCAGGAAATGAGACCCCTGGCCACAAGGCACCCACAAACCACAGCACCCCAGTGCCACGCCATGACCTCACTGCTGACACCCCACCTCTGCTGGGCTGGGCTCACCTCTGCTGACAGCCCTGCCAGCATAAAGCCAGCCCAGCGCCTCTCTCCCTCACAGACGCCTCCTGACGCCTTCTCCTGCGCTCTGCTCCCTCCACCAGGTCAGCCTCCAGCCCCTCACCCTCCTTCTCCTGCCCCAGTGGCCATCTCACTCACACCCCCGAGCCCCTGCGCTCCCTCCACACCCTCTCTCTCTTCCAGGGCCCCTCCACCCCACACCCATGGCCTGCTACGACCGCTGCCGCCCCGGCGGACCCTCCCCGCTGGCCAACAGCTGCAATGAGCCCTGCGTCTTGCAGTGCCAGGACTCCCGCGTCTTCATCCAGCCTTCCCCCGTGCTGGTCACCCTGCCAGGACCCATCCTCACCTCCTTCCCCCAGAGCACCGCCGTCGGATCCTCCTCAGGGGCTGCCCTGGGCACCGAGCTCAACGCCCAGGGAGTGCCCATCTCCTCCGGTGCCTTCGGCAATGGCTACGGCTACGGCTTTGCTGGCCTGGGCTATGGCTGCGGCGCAGCAAGAGGCTGCTACCCCTGCTGAGGGCCCTGCACACCAACCCTGACACCACACGCAGCCTGCAACAGCTCCTGCAACACAAGCCCCTGGCCTCATGCTCGCCCTGCTTGCCCCTCACACTGCCTCCCTTCCTGTGCCTTGCTGCTCCTGCCTCTGCCCTCTGCTTTGCCCTCAATAAACTTCTCCTGCAGACCAGACCCACATGCCTCCTCTGAATTTCTTCTCAAGGCCAGGCCTCACCTGGCCTTTGCAGTCGGTCAAAAAGGTCCACAGCAGCTCCTCACAAATATGCCACCAGCAATACCTCACAGCAGCACCTTGGGAGGGTTTGGATTGTGACACAGCCCCAGCTGTGCCTCACACAAAGGTTCCAACACCACAACGTTCCTCTGTGATGCCTCTGGCCAAGTCCCTCCACAGGCTGCCCAGCTGACCACCAGCCTTGCTGTCGAACCCTCACTTGGTGTAGTGCTTGGTCCTTCTTGGACCATCTGCCTGGCCAGTGTACCCATTCCCCCCAGGTGGCTGTTCCCAGGCCATGCTCTTACCTTCCTATGGCATCCTCAACTCGCCCCCTGGGGAGCAGCCTTAGGACACCATTTCCTCTTCACTGCAGGCTCTGGGCTAGTGTCGTAGTTTTTGCTGGGTGCCCTCTGCTACAGGGGTGCTTCCTGTGTCCAGAAGCCCAGCCCATTGGGTGGACACAGGAAATTAGGTATTTCCTACCATGATTCCTGCACCACTATAAAATCCACGTCGAGGACTGGCACTTCCTCTTTTCCTTCCTCTACGCCACCCGGTAACTGGGGGAGATGTCTCCCGGCCGTGGCCCTGGTTAGGACCAAAGCCATGGGGGGATGGGCAATCTCAGACCTGGCCAGCTGAGACTGGCCTAGCAGTGGGGGCGTGGGGAGGGAGGAGGAGACCTGTGGGTCTTTGGAGCACCCTCAGGTGGGGATGGGATCATTCAGGGTCTGTTTTGGGGTCTCTCTTGTCACTGTGCTTCTAGCTTTCTGCACGCACTCACTGTTCTCTATTTACACTTTCCATCACTTTGGCAATCCGTTTGTCTGGCTCATTATTTCTGCGCGTGGTGGGGAGGGGATTTGCCCCAACCCATTACAACTAGCATTCTCCAGCCTCACAGGGGAAAAGGTCTGAGCTGAAGAGGCCACGGGGGTGGGTTGGAAAAGGGCCTGAAGACCTCTCTTCAAACCAAAAGACCCAGCCAGAACACCACAGAGTAGCACAAGGAGACTTCCAGAATGTAACTCAAACCATTCTCATGGCCAAATTCAGGCTTGGATGCACCAAGGCGCTTCTGCCCACAACTCAGCCATCCTCTCTCCCTGGCACCACACTCCTGAAGCACAGAATCACAAGTTGTAAATGTCCCTCAGTAGAACTGACTGCAGCCTTTAACCAACACTCCCAATCCAACTCCAAACCAGTGCCCTAAGCACCACAGATAGAACAGAGTTTTGGTGACCCTCATACCATTGTCCCCCCATGGCCAGAGCCCTCTCTAGAACATTCCTAGCCTCAAGCACATCCCTCTGCCTGTGGATCTTGGTGTCATCTGCAAGCTTCTTGAGTGTGCCCTCCATCCCCTTGCCCACATCAGGGTTAGAAGATACTAAAGAGAACAGGCCCCAGCGGAGCCCTGCAGAACAGCATGGCTGAGCAGCCCCCAACTGGATTGGCCTCCATCCACCACCACTCCATGGGCACAGCCATGCTGCCAGTTTGGTCTCCAGGGCAGAGTCTGCAGCTCCCAGCTGTGAGCAGCCACTTTCTCCAGGAAGAGCCTGTGGGGCACACTGGCCAAGAGCTTCCTAAAGCCCTGCTGAAAACCACCCAAAGCTTCTCCCTCACCCACCACGTGGGGCACTTGTTATGGAAGGAGATCTGCTCAGGCAGGCAGCACCTGCCTTTCAAAACCCTTGCTGACTGGGCCTGATGGCTCAGTTCTCCACCATGTGCTGTGGGATGGCACGCACGATCATCTGCTCCATCACCTTCCCTGGCACCAAACTCACACCTGTGGCAATGCCAGCGACGAGCATTGTGAGCAATCTGGCAGTGCAGGCCTAGAGCCTGACATGATGGTAGGCCTTGCTCAGCATAAATGCAGAGCCAGCTAGCAGTGGAGCAAAACAGTGCTGTGCCTGCAGCATGTAACTAAAACAAGACACTGGTAGCTATACACATGGACAGTTATCTTGGGACAACAGGACATGCACCTGCATCAACAACCTCGTTGTGTCATTAGTGGTTGGACCAATAATCTGTAATAGTGCAATGTGTGGTCACTCAGAGGGAACCAATGGAGCTATGCCAACAGGGCACTCCAAGTTTATAGAAGTTGCAGCAGTTGCCTTGCTACGCACTTCTGCCTTTCCTGTCTCCTGTTTCTTCTACACTTTACCGTGCTATACTTGCACTACAGGCCTGCTCCATAGGCCTGCACCTCAGGCCTGCACCATCGGCCTGCACCACTGGAACAATAAAGGAACAATGCTTGATCACATTGGTCAGTCGTATTGATTCCTATCTCCGTCGCCCCATTAGACACCAACAACCCTGTAGCATCCAACAGTCTTGTTCTGGCTCTTTGGTGCCATGGGCAACACCTTGACAAATGTCCATTCAGCTGGGCCAACCAGGACTGCTGGGAAAGAATGGAAAGTGTCTTGGGGAGCTCCTCCACCAGCTCCCTCAGTAGCCTTGCCTGCCTCCATCCAGCCCCACAGACCTGGCGGTGTCTCACTGGTGCTCCTTACTGACCATTTCCCCTTGGAGAAGACAAAGGCACTTCTGCTGTGCAGAAGCAGGAGCAATCCTACTTGGCTTTGCCCTCTCTCATTGTCTCCCTTCAGAAGCTCACAAAGCCCTTGGAGTCCTCCTGGGTTCCCTGCTTTGGCATCCACAGGTCAAGAAGTCTTCACTTGAGGAGCTCCAGCCCAAGCTCTCTGTGCAGCCAGCCTGCCCTACCCCAATGCCTTCTCTTTCTCCAGGAAGTGGTCAAGAAACCTGTGCACATGGCACTTTGGGACGTGCTTTAATGCCCATGGTGGGGCTGGGTCAATGGTTGCACTTGATGCTCTTAGAGGTCCTTTCCAATCCAAACAATTCTCTGATTCTGGGACTCGATGACCTGCTGCTGAGCCACCCAGAGGTCCTGCTTGAAGAATGTCTGCTCATGCCTGCTCATCCTGGACTCCTGTGCCCTTCAGGATGGCCTCCCAAGATCCTTTGTCAAGCAGGTTACTAAACAAGGCCAAGTGTGTCCTCTGCAACTCCAGGGTGGCAGAGCTGCTGACCTCACTGCTTACTCCTCTCAGAACAGAAGGCTCCACATTGAGGAACCGCTGTGCCCAAGACGGCCCCCAGGCTCCAGCTCACACCCAGCTCCTTCTTTCCTCACAAACAACAGGGCCAGAGGAGCCGTTGCAGGGCCACCAGGAAATGAGACCCTTGGCCACAAGGCATCCACAAACCACAGCACCCCAGTGCCACGCCATGACCTCACTGCTGACACCCCACCTCTGCTGGGCTGGGCTCACCTCTGCTGACAGCCCTGCCAGCATAAAGCCGGCCCAGCGCCTCTCTCCCTCACAGAAGCCTCCTGACGCCTTCTCCTGCGCTCTGCTCCCTCCACCAGGTCAGCCTCCAGACCCTCACCCACCTTCTCCTGCCCCAGTGGCCATCTCTCTCACACCCCCGAGCCCCTGTGCTTCCTCCACACCCTCTCTCTCTTCCAGGGCCCCTCCACCCCACACCCATGGCCTGCTACGACCGCTGCCGCCCCTGCGGACCCTCCCCGCTGGCCAACAGCTGCAATGAGCCCTGCGTCTTGCAGTGCCAGGACTCCCGCGTCTTCATCCAGCCTTCCCCCGTGCTGGTCACCCTGCCAGGACCCATCCTCACCTCCTTCCCTCAGAGCACCGCCGTCGGATCCTCCTCAGGGGCTGCCCTGGGCAGCGAGCTCAACGCCCAGGGAGTGCCCATCTCCTCCGGCGCCTTCGGCAACGGCTACGGCTACGGCTTGGCTGGCCTGGGCTATGGCTGCGGCGCCGCAAGAGGCTGCTTCCCCTGCTGAGGGCCCTGCACACCAACCCTGACACCACACACAGCCTGCAACAGCTCCTGCAACACAAGCCCCTGGCCTCATGCTCGCCCTGCTTGCCCCTCACGCTGCCTCCCTTCCTGTGCCTTGCTGCTCCTGCCTCTGCCCTCTGCTTTGCCCTCAATAAACTTCTCCTGCAGACCAGACCCACATGCCTCCTCTGAATTTCTTCTCAAGGCCAGCCTCACCTGGCCTTTGCAGTCGGTCAAAATGGTCCACAGCAGCTCCTCACAAATATGCCACCAGCAATACCTCACCGCAGCACCTTGGGAGGGTTTGGATTGTGGCACAGCCCCAGCTGTGCCTCACACAAAGGCTCCAACACCACAACGTTCCTCTGTGATGCCTCTGGCCAAGTCCCTCCACAGGCTGCCCAGCTGACCACCAGCCTTGCTGTCGAACCCTCACTTGGTGTAGTGCTTGGTCCTTCTTGGACCATCTGCCTGGCCGCTGTCCCCATTCCCCCCTGGTGGCTGTTCCCAGGCCATGCTCTTACCTTCCTATGGCATCCTCAACTCGCCCCCTGGGGAGCAGCCCTAGGACACTATTTCCTCTTCACTGCAGGCTCTGGGCTAGTGTCGTAGTTTTTGCTGGGTGCCCTCTGCTACAGGGGTGCTTCCTGTGTCCAGAAGCCCAGCCCATTGGGTGGACACAGGAAATTAGGTATTTCCTACCATGATTCCTGCACCACTATAAAATCCACGTCGAGGTCTGGCACTCCCTCTTTTCCTTCCTCTCCACCACCTGGTAACTGGGGGAGATGTCTCCCAGCCGTGGCCCTGGTTAGGACCAAAGCCATGGGGGGATGGGCAATCTCAGACCTGGCCAGCTGAGACTGGCCTAGCAGTGAGGGGCTGGGGGGGAAGGAGGAGACCTGTGGGTCTTTGGAGCACCCTCAGGTGGGGATGGGATCGTTCAGGGTCTGTTTTGGGGTCTCTCTTGTCACTGTGCTTCTAGCTTTCTGCACGCACTCACTGTTCTCTATTTACACTTTCCATCACTTTGGCAACCCGTTTGTCTGGCTCGTTATTTCTGTGCGTGGTGGGGAGGGGGTTTGCCCCAACCCATTACAACTAGCATTCTCCAGCCTCACAGGGGAAAACGTCTGAGCTGAAGAGGCCATGGGGGTGGGTTGGAAAAGGGCCTGAAGACCTCTCTTCAAACCAAAAGACCCAGCCAAAACACCACAGAGTAGCACTAGGAGACTTCCAGAATGTAACTCAAACCATTCTCATGGCCAAATTCAGGCTTGGACACACCAAGGCGCTTCTGCCCACACCTCAGCCACCCTCTCTCCCTGGCACCACACTCCTGAAGCATAGAATCCTAAGTTGGAAATGTCCCTCAGTAGAACTGAGTCCAACCTTTAACCAACACTCCCAATCCAACTCCAAACCAGTGCCCTAAGCACCACAGATAGAACAGAGTTTTGGTGACCCTCATGCCATTGTCCCCCCAAGGCCAGAGCCCTCTCTAGAACATTCCTAGCCTCAAGCACATCAGTCTTCCTGTGGATCTTGGTGTCATCTGCAAGCTTCTTGAGTGTGCCCTCCATCCCCTTGCCCACATCAGGGTTAGAAGATACTAAAGAGAACAGGCCCCAGCGGAGCCCTGCAGAACAGCACGGCTGAGCAGCCCCCAACTGGATTGGCCTCCATCCACCACCACTCCATGGGCACAGCAGTTTGGTCTCCAGGGCAGAGTCTGCAGCTCCCAGCTGTGAGCAGCCACTTTCTCCAGGAAGAGCCTGTGGGGCACACTGGCCAAGAGCTTCCTAAAGCCCTGCTGAAAACCACCCAAAGCTTCTCCCTCAATCACCACGTGGGGCACTTGTTATGGAAGGAGATCTGCTCAGGCAGGCAGCACCTGCCTTTCAAAGCCCTTGCTGACTGGGCCTGATGGCTCAGTTCTCCACCATGTGCTGTGGGATGGCACGCACGATCATGTGCTCCACCACCTTCCGTGCCAACCTCGCACGGGACAATGCCTGAGCTCCGGAGGCCTGGAGGGTGGCTGGGACAGGGCCACAGGACCTCTCTCAGGAAGAGGTAGCTGCCAATATCCCAAGACACACAGTCTGGCTGCTGGACTCTTCCAGAATTTGCCACAAGCCCACCACTTGCTCCAAGCCTTCAACACCACACCACTCTGCTGCTCATACTTCAAATGCACTCAGGCTGCTCCAGGGACACTTGGCTGAATCTCTTCCCACCAGCCAGGCTGAACAAGACCAACTCTCTCAGCCACCTCCTGATCATCATTCCACACTCCTCAGCATTTCAAGGCATTAAAATAGAATAGAATTAACCACCTTGGAAAAGACCATTGAGATCATTCTCTGCATCCACTCCAGCATGCTCATGTCCTTCCATGGCTGTGGCCCCACAGCTGAGCACTTCACAGCAGCTCAGCTCTCATGAGACTTGAGCAAAGATGGAGATTCGCCCTGCCCACTGATACAGCCCCTGCCCGATCAGCTCGTCTCGGGGCATGCAGTGGACACAGCACCAAAGGCTTTACCAACACTTCAAGGTGATCACCTCCCATGGCTTCCTCCTCTTCCACAAAGCTCCTCACTTCAACACCAAAGACATGCAGGCTGTTCAGACACCACTTACTCTTCCTAAGGCCACACCAATCACTCCCTCTCACCTTCCTGTCCCTTTCAGCTTGGCAGTGCTCGCCTGGACAAATCCTTCCACCCCCTGTCCTTCCAGCAAGGTCAGGCTCACCAGGCACTATTCTCCCACATCCTGCACCTTGATATTTTTCCACTTACTAAGAGCAGGAGCTCTGTGCCATTCTTCAGGAATTCCTGCAGGCACCAGGACCTTCAGGAGCTAAAGGAGACTGGCCCCCAAGGTCATTACCCAGCTCAAACAGCACTGGTGGCCATATACAATGCTGCAAAGCCAGCAGAGCAACCTAGGCCGCCAGGAAATGAGACCCCTGGCCACAAGGCACCCACAAACCACAGCACCCCAGTGCCACGCCATGACCTCACTGCTGACACCCCACCTCTGCTGGGCTGGGCTCACCTCTGCTGACAGCCCTGCCAGCATAAAGCCGGCCCAGCGCCTCTCTCCCTCACAGACGCCTCCTGACACCTTCTCCTGCGCTCTGCTCCCTCCACCAGGTCAGCCTCTAGACCTTCACCCTCCTTCTCCTGCCCCAGTGGCCATCTCTCTCACACCCCCGAGCCCCTGCGCTCCCTCCACACCCTCTCTCTCTTCCAGGGCCCCTCCACCCCACACCCATGGCCTGCTACGACCGCTGCCGCCCCTGCGGACCCACCCCGCTGGCCAACAGCTGCAACGAGCCCTGCGTCAGGCAGTGCCAGGACTCCCGCGTCTTCATCCAGCCTTCCCCCGTGCTGGTCACCCTGCCAGGACCCATCCTCACCTCCTTCCCCCAGAGCACCGCCGTCGGATCCTCCTCAGGGGCTGCCCTGGGCAGCGAGCTCAACGCCCAGGGAGTGCCCATCTCCTCCGGCGCCTACGGCAACGGCTACGGCTTGGCTGGCCTGGGCTATGGCTGCGGCGCAGCAAGAGGCTGCTTCCCCTGCTGAGGGCCCTGCACACCCCCCCTGACACCACACACAGCCTGCAACAGCTCCTGCAACACAAGCCCCTGGCCTCATGCTCGCCCTGCTTGCCCCTCACACCGCCTCCCTTCCTGTCCCTTGCTGCTCCTGCCTCTGCCCTCTGCTTTGCCCTCAATAAACTTCTCCTGCAGACCAGACCCATATGCCTCCTCTGCCTTTCTTCTCCCAGGCCTCTGCCAGCCTCACAGGGGTAAGCGTCTGTCGAGGGTTGGGGGGAAGGGCGCAAAGCCTTCTTCCCCCCTGTAAGTAGAGGGAAGGAAATGGAAAGGAAAAAAAACCACAGCCGTATTAGCAAAGGGATCGTGTGCTATATTTACAAAGCAGCTTAGGAAATGCAGGTTTATGCACAGAATTTAGAGTATTTACAATATATACAGAAATATACAACAAAGTAACACAGAAATGAGAGGTCCCTCCTCTGCTGAGGGGGGTTCCCCACCCTTGCTCCCCCTTCTGTCCCCCTTTCCCCAGAGAGGATTAGAAAGAGAGAAAAAGAGAGACTGGTAATTTAAGCAGAATTTGGTAGTAGAGGCCTCATGCTTTTATCAGCTTCAGGTCAAGTCTGGCCGAAAGCCCAAAAAGCTGCGAGCTGCAAAGGGGAAGAAAGACTGACCAGAAAGCTGCTGTACTCCCAGTTCAAAAGGTGCTTTCTCCCAATCTACCAATGAAATTAGTTTAGATCTGTCTTTTGTTTATAAACATTCAGCCACAATATCCCCTTTCTTAAAGGGACAGCCTCAAACGGTCACAACGTCTGAGCTGAAGAGGCCATGGGGGTGGGTTGGAAAAGGGCCTGAAGACCTCTCTTCGAAACAATAGACCCAGCCAGAACACCACAGAGTAGCACTAGGAGACTTCCAGAATGTAACTCAAACCATTCTCATGGCCAAATTCAGGCTTGGACATACCAAGGCGCTTCTGCCCACACCTCAGCCACCCTCTCTCCCTGGCACCACACTCCTGAAGCACAGTTGTAAATGTCCCTCAGTAGAACTGAGTCCAACCTTTAACCAACACTCCCAATCCAACTCCAAACCAGTGCCCTAAGCACCACAGATAGAACAGAGTTTTGGTGACCCTCATACCATTGTCCCCCCATTGGCCAGAGCCCTCTCTAGAACATTCCTAGCCTCAAGCACATCCCTCTGCCTGTGGATCTTGGTGTCATCTGCAAGCTTCTTGAGTGTGCCCTCCATCCCCTTGCCCACATCAGGGTTAGAAGATACTAAAGAGAACAGGCCCCAGCGGAGCCCTGCAGAACAGCATGGCTGAGCAGCCCCCAACTGGATTGGCCTCCATCCACCACCACTCCATGGGCACAGCCATGCTGCCATTTTGGTCTCCAGGGCAGAGTCTGCAGCTCCCAGCTGTGAGCAGCCACTTTCTCCAGGAAGAGCCTGTGGGGCACACTGGTCAAGAGCTTCCTAAAGCCCTGCTGAAAACCACCCAAAGCTTCTCCCTCATCCACCACATGGGGCACTTGTTATGGAAGGAGATCTGCTCAGGCAGGCAGCACCTGCCTTTCAAAGCCCTTGCTGACTGGGCCTGATGGCTCAGTTCTCCACCATATGCTGTGGGATGGCACGCACGATCATCTGCTCCATCACCTTCCCTGGCACCAAACTCACACCAACAACCCTGTAGCATCCAACAGTCTTGTTCTGGCTCTTTGGTGCCATGGGCAACACCTTGACAAATGTCCATTCAGCTGGGCCAACCAGGACTGCTGGGAAAGAATGGAAAGTGTCTTGGGGAGCTCCTCCACCAGCTCCCTCAGTAGCCTTGCCTGCCTCCATCCAGCCCCACAGACCTGGTTGTGTCTCACTAGTGTTCCTTACTGACCATTTCCCCTTGGAGAAGACAAAGGCACTTCTGCTGTGCAGAAGCAGGAGCAATCCTACTTGGCTTTGCCCTCTCTCATTGTCTCCCTTCAGAAGCTCACAAAGCCCTTGGAGTCCTCCTGGGTTCCCTGCTTTGGCATCCACAGGTCAAGAAGTCTTCTCTTGAGGAGCTCCAGCCCAAGCTCTCTGTGCAGCCAGCCTGCCCTACCCCAATGCCTTCTCTTTCTCCAGGAAGTGGTCAAGAAGCCTGTGCACATGGCACTTTGGGACGTGCTTTAATGCCCATGGTGGGGCTGGGTCAATGCTTGCACTTGATGCTCTTAGAGGTCCTTTCCAATCCAAACAATTCTCTGATTCTGGGACTCGATGACCTGCTGCTGAGCCACCCAGAGGTCCGGCTTGAAGAATGTCTGCTCATGCCTGCTCATCCTGGACTCCTGTGCCCTTCAGGATGGCCTCCCAAGATCCTTTGTCAAGCAGGTTACCAAACAAGGCCAAGTGTGTCCTCTGCAACTCCAGGGTGGCAGAGCTGCTGACCTCACTGCTTGCTCCTCTCAGAACAGAAGGCTCCACATTGAGGAACCGCTGTGCCCAAGACGGCCTCCAGGCTCCAGCTCACACCCAGCTCCTTCTTTGCTCACAAAAAACAGGGCCAGAGGAGCCGTTGCAGGGCCAGCAGGAAATGAGACCCCCGGCCACAAGGCACCCACAAACCACAGCACCCCAGTGCCACGACGTGACCTCACTGCTGACACCCCACCTCTGCTGGGCTGGGCTCACCTCTGCTGACAGCCCTGCCAGCATAAAGCCGGCCCAGCGCCTCTCTCCCTCACAGACGCCTCCTGACGCCTTCTCCTGCGCTCTGCTCCCTCCACCAGGTCAGCCTCCAGACCCTCACCCTCCTTCTCCTGCCCCAGTGGCCATCTCTCTCACACCCCCGAGCCCCTGTGCTTCCTCCACACCCTCTCTCTCTTCCAGGGCCCCTCCACCCCACACCCATGGCCTGCTACGACCGCTGCCGCCCCGGCGGACCCTCCCCGCTGGCCAACAGCTGCAATGAGCCCTGCGTCTTGCAGTGCCAGGACTCCCGCGTCTTCATCCAGCCTTCCCCCGTGCTGGTCACCCTGCCAGGACCCATCCTCACCTCCTTCCCTCAGAGCACCGCCGTCGGATCCTCCTCAGGGGCTGCCCTGGGCAGCGAGCTCAACGCCCAGGGAGTGCCCATCTCCTCCGGCGCCTTCGGCAACGGCTACGGCTACGGCTTGGCTGGCCTGGGCTATGGCTGCGGCGCCGCAAGAGGCTGCTTCCCCTGCTGAGGGCCCTGCACACCAACCCTGACACCACACACAGCCTGCAACAGCTCCTGCAACACAAGCCCCTGGCCTCATGCTCGCCCTGCTTGCCCCTCACGCTGCCTCCCTTCCTGTGCCTTGCTGCTCCTGCCTCTGCCCTCTGCTTTGCCCTCAATAAACTTCTCCTGCAGACCAGACCCATATGCCTCCTCTGCCTTTCTTCTCCCAGGCCTCTGCCAGCCTCACAGGGGTAAACGTCTGTTGAGGGTTGGGGGGAAGGGCGCAAAGCCTTCTTCCCCCCCTGTAAGTAGAGGGAAGGAAATGGAAAGGAATAAAACCACAGCCGTATTAGCAAAGGGATTGTGTGCTATATTTACAAAGCAGTTTAGGAAACGCAGGTTTATGCACAGAATTTAGAGTATTTACAATATATACAGAAATATACAACAAAGTAACACAGAAATGAGAGTTCCCTCCTCTGCTGAGGGGGGTTCCCCACCCTTGCTCCCCCTTCTCTCCCCCTTTCCCCAGAGAGGATTAGAAAGAGAGAAAAAGAGAGACTGGTAATTTAAGCAGAATTTGGTAGTAGAGGCCTCATGCTTTTATCAGCTTCAGGTCAAGTCTGGCCGAAAGCCCAAAAAGCTGCGAGCTGCAAAGGGGAAGAAAGAAAGACTGACCAGAAAGCTGCTGTACTCCCAGTTCAAAATGTGCTTTCTCCCAATCTACCAATGAAATTAGTTTAGATCTGTCTTTTGTTTATAAACATTCAGCCACAATATCCCCTTTCTTAAAGGGACAGCCTCAAACGGTCACAACGTCTGAGCTGAAGAGGCCATGGGGGTGGGTTGGAAAAGGGCCTGAAGACCTCTCTTCGAAACAATAGACCCAGCCAGAACACCACAGAGTAGCACAAGGAGACTTCCAGAATGTAACTCAAACCATTCTCATGGCCAAATTCAGGCTTGGACACACCAAGGCGCTTCTGCCCACGCCTCAGCCACCCTCTCTCCCTGGCACCACACTCCTGAAGCACAGTTGTAAATGTCCCTCAGTAGAACTGAGTCCAACCTTTAACCAACACTCCCAATCCAACTCCAAACCAGTGCCCTAAGCACCACAGATAGAACAGAGTTTTGGTGACCCTCATACCATTGTCCCCCCATTGGCCAGAGCCCTCTCTAGAACATTCCTAGCCTCAAGCACATCCCTCTGCCTGTGGATCTTGGTGTCATCTGCAAGCTTCTTGAGTGTGCCCTCCATCCCCTTGCCCACATCAGGGTTAGAAGATACTAAAGAGAACAGGCCCCAGCGGAGCCCTGCAGAACAGCATGGCTGAGCAGCCCCCAACGGGATTGGCCTCCATCCACCACCACTCCATGGGCACAGCCATGCTGCCAGTTTGGTCTCCAGGGCAGAGTCTGCAGCTCCCAGCTGTGAGCAGCCACTTTCTCCAGGAAGAGCCTGTGGGGCACACTGGCCAAGAGCTTCCTAAAGCCCTGCTGAAAACCACCCAAAGCTTCTCCCTCACCCACCACGTGGGGCACTTGTTATGGAAGGAGATCTGCTCAGGCAGGCAGCACCTGCCTTTCAAAACCCTTGCTGACTGGGCCTGATGGCTCAGTTCTCCACCATGTGCTGTGGGATGGCACGCACGATCATCTGCTCCATCATCTTCCCTGGCACCAAACTCACACCTGTGGCAATGCCAGCGACGAGCATTGTGAGCAATCTGGCAGTGCAGGCCTAGAGCCTGACATGATGGTAGGCCTTGCTCAGCATAAATGCAGAGCCAGCTAGCAGTGGAGCAAAACAGTGCTGTGCCTGCAGCATGTAACTAAAACAAGACACTGGTAGCTATACACATGGACAGTTATCTTGGGACAACAGGACATGCACCTGCATCAACAACCTCGTTGTGTCATTAGTGGTTGGACCAATAATCTGTAATAGTGCAATGTGTGGTCACTCAGAGGGAACCAATGGAGCTATGCCAACAGGGCACTCCAAGTTTATAGAAGTTGCAGCAGTTGCCTTGCTACGCACTTCTGCCTTTCCTGTCTCCTGTTTCTTCTACACTTTGCAGTGCTATACTTGCTCTACAGGCCTGCTCCATAGGCCTGCACCTCAGGCCTGCACCATCGGCCTGCACCACTGGAACAATAAAGGAACAATACTCGATCACATTGGTCAGTCGTATTGATTCCTATCTCCGTCGCCCCATTAGACACCAACAACCCTGTAGCATCCAACAGTCTTGTTCTGGCTCTTTGGTGCCATGGGCAACACCTGGACAAATGTCCATTCAGCTGGGCCAACCAGGACTGCTGGGAAAGAATGGAAAGTGTCTTGGGGAGCTCCTCCACCAGCTCCCTCAGTAGCCTTGCCTGCCTCCATCCAGCCCCACAGACCTGGCTGTGTCTCACTGGTGCTCCTTACTGACCATTTCCCCTTGGAGAAGACAAAGGCACTTCTGCTGTGCAGAAGCAGGAGCAATCCTACTTGGCTTTGCCCTCTCTCATTGTCTCCCTTCAGAAGCTCACAAAGCCCTTGGAGTCCTCCTGGGTTCCCTGCTTTGGCATCCACAGGTCAAGAAGTCTTCTCTTGAGGAGCTCCAGCCCAAGCTCTCTGTGCAGCCAGCCTGCCCTACCCCAATGCCTTCTCTTTCTCCAGGAAGTGGTCAAGAAGCCTGTGCACATGGCACTTTGGGACGTGCTTTAATGCCCATGGTGGGGCTGGGTCAATGCTTGCACTTGATGCTCTTAGAGGTCCTTTCCAATCCAAACAATTCTCTGATTCTGGGACTCGATGACCTGCTGCTGAGCCACCCAGAGGTCCGGCTTGAAGAATGTCTGCTCATGCCTGCTCATCCTGGACTCCTGTGCCCTTCAGGATGGCCTCCCAAGATCCTTTGTCAAGCAGGTTACCAAACAAGGCCAAGTGTGTCCTCTGCAACTCCAGGGTGGCAGAGCTGCTGACCTCACTGCTTAATCCTCTCAGAACAGAAGGCTCCACATTGAGGAACCGCTGTGCCCCAGACGGCCTCCAGGCTCCAGCTCACACCCAGCTCCTTCTTTGCCCACAAACAACAGGGCCAGAGGAGACGTTGCAGGGCCACCAGGAAATGAGACCCTTGGCCACAAGGCACCCACAAACCACAGCACCCCAGTGCCACGCCATGACCTCACTGCTGACACCCCACCTCTGCTGGACTGGGCTCACCTCTGCTGACAGCCCTGCCAGCATAAAGCCGGCCCAGCGCCTCTCTCCCTCACAGACGCCTCCTGACGCCTTCTCCTGCGCTCTGCTCCCTCCACCAGGTCAGCCTCCAGACCCTCACCCTCCTTCTCATGCCCCAGTGGCCATCTCTCTCACACCCCCGAGCCCCTGCGCTCCCTCCACACCCTCTCTCTCTTCCAGGGCCCCTCTACCCCACACTCATGGCCTGCTACGACCGCTGCCGCCCCGGCGGACCCACCCCGCTGGCCAACAGCTGCAACGAGCCCTGCGTCAGGCAGTGCCAGGACTCCCGCGTCTTCATCCAGCCTTCCCCCGTGCTGGTCACCCTGCCAGGACCCATCCTCACCTCCTTCCCCCAGAGCACCGCCGTCGGATCCTCCTCAGGGGCTGCCCTGGGCACCGAGCTCAACGCCCAGGGAATGCCCATCTCCTCCGGCGCCTTCGGCAACGGCTACGGCTACGGCTTGGCTGGCCTGGGCTATGGCTGCGGCGCAGCAAGAGGCTGCTTCCCCTGCTGAGGGCCCTGCACACCAACCCTGATACCACACACAGCCTGCAACAGCTCCTGCAACACAAGCCCCTGGCCTCATGCTCGCCCTGCTTGCCCCTCACACTGCCTCCCTTCCTGTCCCTTGCTGCTCCTGCCTCTGCCCTCTGCTTTGCCCTCAATAAACTTCTCCTGCAGACCAGACCCACATGCCTCCTCTGCCTTTCTTCTCCCAGGCCTCTGCCAGCCTCACAGGGGACAATGTCTGAGCTCAAGAGGCTATGAGAGTGTGTGCAAAAAGGGCCACGATGTCTCTCTTTGGTGTTCTGCCCTGAACAACAGCTCCACAGGACAACTCAGCAGGGCTGACATGAGGACACTAAAGCTCTTCCATTGCCCCTAGAGATGCCTGGCCTCAGACCATCAATGCAGCCTGTGCTGACCCCTCTGTAGAACCCTCCTACTCTCATGCTAGTCAACGTTCCTACTCATGTTGGTGCTGTCTGTAGACACACAGAGGGTGTCCTCAATGCCTGCACTCTGAAAAGCATGGAGATACCAATGAGCTCTGCCTCCATGTGTGAGCTCTGCAGAACACCACTTGTCAGCAGCCACCACCTGGAATCACCTCCATCCACCACCACACTTTGGGCCCAGCTATGCTGCCAGTTTGTTACCCAGTGCAGAGGAGACACGTCCAAGGCAGCAACAGCCTGGTTCTCTGTAAGGGTGCTGTGGGTAATGGTGTCAGAGACTTTGCTGAAATTCAGATGAAAACCATCCCCAGCTGCTCCCTTTTTCACTCTGTGGATCACTTTCTCACACATAGCATCCTGTCACCCATGCAGAACTTGACTTTCAAGATGCCTTGCTGAACAGGGCCTGATCTCCTCCTTGTTATCTACACTGCCTTCCATAAAGTTCTCCTGCACAACAGCCTTAGGTGTCTGCTCTGCCTTTCTTTTACCAAGCCTCTGCTACCCTCAGTCAGCACAAAGCCAGCCCCTATTACAAGAGGGATATGAGCATGCTGGAAGGTGTCCAGAGAAGGGCCACGAGGAGGAGCAGAGGGCTGGAGCACCTCTCCTATGAGGACAGACTGAAGGAGTTGGGGCTGTTCAGTCTGGAGAAGAGAAGGCTCCCAGGTGACCTCATTGTGGCCTTCCAGTATCTGAAGGGGGCTACAGGAAGGCTGGGGAGGGACTGCTCAGGATCTCAGGGAGTGATAGGACTAGGGGGAATGGAATGAAGCTGGAGGTGGGGAGATTCAGGCTGGATGTAAGGAGGAAGTTCTTCCCCATGAGAGTGGTGAAGCCCTGCAATGGGTTGTCCAGGGAGGTGGTTGAGGCCCCATCCCTGGAGGTGTTTAAGCCCAGGCTGGATGAGGCTGTGGCCAGACTAATCTAGTGTGGGGTGTCCCTGCCCATGGCATGGGGTTGGAACTAGATGATCCTTGTGGTCCCTTCCACATTCCATTCTGGCTGTCTTCTGATGCAGATGATTCAGAAGTCCAAAAACCAGGAAACAGGAAACAGTTTGTCTCTCCACAGACAAAGCAAAGAAAAGGAGCAGGGACTCTCAGGTGACGCAGGGCTCTCAGGGTTCTCAGGCCTCGTGCACCGTAGACTCCTCATGGGTTCTTCCTTTGGGCACGATGTATCTGTACGACACTCTGAAATTAAACTCTCTCAGCTAAAGTTAAATTTCTTTGTGGAACACACTGAATTTCACCATTCACACACGTGATTGGAGTCCTACACTGAGGGGATATAGGCTCTTTAGGAGAGACAGGAGAGGGAGAAGAGGAGAAGGGTGGCTCTGTATATTAGGGAGTTGCTCGATGCCACAGAGGTTGAGGTGGAGAATGAAGGGATTGAGAGCCTGTGGGGTAAAATCAGAGGGAGGCCTAACAAATCTGACATCCTGGTTGGAGTCTGTTATGGACCACCCAACCAGGAGGAGGCAGCAGATGAAACATTCTATAAACAATTGGAGGCTGTTTCAAGATCATCAGATCTTGTCCTTGTGGGTGACTTCAACCTGCCAGATATCTCCTGGGAACTTAATTCAGCAGAGAGGAGGCAGTCCAGAAGATTCCTTTAGTGCATGGAGGACTGCTTCCTGATGCAGCTGCTAAGTGAGCCTACCAGGGGTCAGGCTCTGCTTGACCTGCTGATCTCCAATAGAGAAGGGCTGCTGGGAGATGTGATCGTGGGAGGCTGCCTAGGGTGCAGTGACCACGAGATAGTGAAGGTTTCAATATGCAGCGAGATAGGGAGGAGCACCAACAGAACCTTGCTCCCCTGTGGGAGCAAGGGGGAGGTGGAGCGCGAAGCCTGGGTCGACAGAGCTCTGGTGGGAGCTGCGGGCAGGAGATGCCTGCTGCAGGCTCTGGGGACTTGGGGAGCGAGAGGCAGGCAGTGGCGCTGCCCTGGGCTGGGTCTGCAGTGAGCCGTGACCCTGCCCCTCTGCGGGTCTGTGAGCCTGGAGTTGCAGCAGCTGCTGCCCTGCAGGGCTGTTGTGCAACCCTCTGCCAGCCGAAGCCTGGCCATCCCCTGAGGAGCCGGCTCTGGCTCTCACCAGCCCCTTCCCTGCAGGCACGGCTGCCGGACGGTGATTGCCAGCCGGAACCTGCAGCGAGTGTCAGAGGTGAGTGTGGGCTCTGGAAGGACAGGCAGACAGAAAGGGGAGCTGAAAACACCTCGGAATGCTCTGCCCTGGGGGTGGAGCTGGCAGTGGTGCAAGAGGAGACACGGCTCGTAAGGTCTTCTGGCTCTCAGCACCAGCAGGCAGCAGCCTGGGTGTGAGGTCAGGGTGGGCTGCACCTCACGGTGGAGCTCAGTTCAGTGTGGAACTTGCTGCTTTCCCCCATCAGCTTCAGAGACCATGGAAATGGGACAGAAAGGAGCAGACTGGTGAAGGTTTGTGTGCAGGGGAGTGGCAGAGCCCAAGGTCAGATTGAAATCATCTCAGCTTGAAGTGGGACAAAGCCTCTTGTCCAAGGGTTCTGTGGGCTGAGGTGGGAACAGCCCCAAACCTTGGAGATGGAGGGTAGGAGGTAGGTCTGAAAGCAGTGACTGGTGAAGCTGTGTTAGACAAGCTACCCTAGGACTGGGTAGAACAACCTCCCACCCCTCTGAGTCTCACCCCAGGCTGGAGTCTGGCTGCTGCAGTTTCCATTCCTCGCCCGTGGCTTGTGCTGAAAGCTGCATGAGCTTTGTGTAGCTGTGTGTGGACCTCACTGAAATCCAATAACCATCAAAACCAGTGTGAGAGTGAGCTGGCATGGCCCAGCTACCTCCCAGAGGTGCTTAGTGCTGTCTTTGCATGTTTGGTTTTTTTTTTTTTAACACAGCACTTACAGGATGGCCAAGGGCTCAGGCCCAGCCAGCATGGATTTAGGAAGGGCAGGTCCTGCCTGACCAACCTGATCTCCTTCTATGATCAGGTGACTGCCTGGTGGATGTGGGGAGGCCTGTGGATGTAGTCTACCTGGACCTCAGCAAGGCCTTTGACACTGTCCCCCATAGCAAACTGCTGGCCAAGCTGTCAGCCCCTGGCTTGGACGGGAGCACACTGCAATGGGTTAGGAACTGGCTGGAGGCTGAGCCCAGAGAGTGGTGGTGAATGGTGCCACAGCCAGCTGGCAGCCAGGCACTAGTGGTGTGCCCCAAGGATCAGTGCTGGGCCCTGTGCTCTTTAACATCTTTATTGATGATCTGGATGAGGGCATTGAGTCCATCAGCAGTAAATTTGCTGACGACACCAAGCTGGGGGCAAGAGTTGATCTGCTGGAGGGTAGAGAGGCTCTGCAGAGGGACCTGGACAGGCTGGGCAGATGGGCAGAATCCAACGGCATGAGATTTAACACATCCAAGTGCCAGATGCTGCACATTGGCCACAACAACCCCATGCAGTGCTACAGGCTGGGGTCAGAGTGGCTGAGAGCAGCCAGGCAGAGAGGGACCTGGGGGTACTGGTCGATGGTAGGCTGAACATGAGCCTGCAGTGTGCCCAGGCAGCCAAGAGGGCCAATGGCATCCTGGCCTGCATCAGGAACAGTGTGGCCAGCAGGAGCAGGGAGGTCATTCTGCCCCTGTACACTGCACTGGTTAGGCCACACCTCGAGTCCTGTGTCCAGTTCTGGGCCCCTCAGTTTAGGAAGGAGGTTGACTTGCTGGAACGAGTCCAGAGAAGAGCAACAAAGTTGGTGAGGGCTTCGGAACACAAGCCCTATGAGGAAAGACTGAGGGAGCTGGGGTTGCTCAGCCTGGAGAAGAGGAGACTCAGGGGTGACCTTATCACTCTCTACAACTACCTGAAGGGAGGTTGTAGCCAGGCGAATGTTGGTCTCTTCTCCCAGGCACCCAGTACCAGAACAAGAGGACACGGTCTCAGGCTGTGCCAGGGGAGGTTCAGGTTGGATGTTAGGAAGAAGTTCTATACAGAAAGAGTGATTGCCCATTGGAATGGGCTGCCTGGGGAGGTGGTGGAGTCACCGTCATTGAAGGTGTTCAGGAGGAGACTTGATGGGGTGCTTGGTGCCATGGGTTAGCTGTTTGGGTGGGTTGGATTGGTTGATGGGTTGGACACGATGATCTTGAAGGTCTCTTCCAACCTGGTTTGGTTTATTCTAATAAAGTTTATTCTAACCTTCACCTTGGACTGCAGGAGGGCAAACTTCAGCCTGTTTAGGAAACTTTTTTGCAAAGTTCCCTGGGTAGCAGCCCTCATGAACCAAGGGGTCCAGGCTGGTTGGCACTGCTTCAAACAGGAGCTCTTGAAGGCACAGCAACTGGCAGTTCCCATGAGTCGAAAGATGAGCCAGCGGGGAAGGCTCTGGGCCTGGATGAGCAAGCATCTCCTGGAGGAGTTAAGGGATAAAAAGAGGCTGTATCACCTTTGGGAGGAGGGGAAGGCTTCTCCTGATATATTTAATGATGTTGTTAGATTATGCAGGAGAAAAATTAGAGAGACAAAGACCCAGCTGACCTCAGTGCCAGGGAAAGTGATGGAGCAGATTATCCTGGGGGCAATAACTGCGCACCTGAAGGATGGCCAAGGGCTCAGGTCCAGCCAGCATGGATTTAGGAAGGGCAGATCCTGCCTCTCCAACCTGATCTCTTTCTATGATCAGGTGACCCGTCTGGTGGATGTGGGGAGGCCTGTGGATGTGGTCTACCTGGACTTCAGCAAGGCCTTTGACACTGTCCCCCACAGCAAACTGCTGGCTAAGCTGTCAGCCCATGGATTGGACCATTACACTCTGTGCTGGGTTAGGAACTGGCTGGAGGGCCAGGCCCAGAGAATGGTAGTGAACGGTGCCACATCCAGGTGGTGGCCAGTCACCAGTGGTGTCCCCCAGGGATCAGTGCTGGGCCCTGTCCTCTTCAACATATTCATCGATGATCTGGATGAAGGGGTAGAGTCAGTCATCAGCAAGTTTGCAGATGACACAAAGTTAAGGGCAGATGTTGGTCAGTTAGAGGGTAGAAAGGCTCTGCAGAGGGACCTCGACCGACTGGACAGATGGGCAGAGTCCAATGGGATGGCATTCAACAAGTCCAAGTGCTGAGTGCTGCACTTTGGCTATGGCAATCCCATGCAGAGCTACAGGCTGGGGTCAGAGTGGCTGGAGAGCTCCCAAACAGAGAAGGACCTGGGTGTGCTGATCGACAGCCACCTGAATATGAGCCAAGAGTGTGCCCAGGTGGTCAGGAGGGCCAATAGCATCCTGGCCTGCATTAGGAATAGTGTGGCCAGCAGGAGCAGGGAGGTCATTGTGCCCCTGTACTCTGCTTTGGTTATGCCACACCTTGAGTACTGTGTCCAGTTCTGGGCCCCTCAGTTTAAGAAGGACATCGAAACACTTGAGCGTGTCCAGAGAAGGGCAACAAGGCTGGGGAGAGGCCTTGAACACAAGCCCTGTGAGGAGAGGCTGAGGGAGCTGGGATTGTTTAGCCTGGAGAAGAGGAGGCTCAGGGGTGACCTCATTGCCCTCTACAACTACCTGAAAGGTGGTTGTAGCCAGGAAGGGGTTGGTCTCTTCTCCCAGGCAACCAGCCCCAGAACAAGAGGACACAGTCTGAAGCTGTGCCAGGGGAGGTTTAGGCTGGAGGTGAGGAGGAAGTTCTTCACTGAGCGAGTCATTAGTCATTGGAATGGGTTGCCCAGGGAGGTGGTTGAGTCATCGACCCTGGAGGCATTCAAGGGGAGATTGGACGTGGCACTTGGTGCCATGGTCTAGTCATGGGGTCTGTGTTGATAGGTTGGACTCGATGATCCTCGAGGTCCTTTCCAACCTAAGTAATACTGTGATACTGTGATACTGTGACCTTCTGCCCTCTAACTGACCAACATCTTCTCCTAACTTGGTGTCAGCTACAAATTTGCTGATGACTGACTCAATCCCCTCATCCAGATCATCAATGAAGATTTTAAAGAAGATGGGGCCCAGCACGGATCCTTGGGGCACACCACTGGTGCCTGACTGCCAGCTGGCTGTGGCACCATTCACCACCACTCTCTGGGCTCGGCCTCCAGCCTGTCCTTAACGCAGCTCTCAGTGTTGCTGTCCAAGCCAGGGGCTGACAGCTTGGCCTGGAATTTGCTATGGGGGACAGTGTCAAAGGCCTTGCTGAAGTCCAGACAGGACCTGCCCCTCCTAAATCCATGCTGACTGGACCTGAGCCCTTGGCCATCCTTCAGGTGCACAGTTATTGCTGCCAGGATAATCTGCTCCATCATTTTCCCTGGCACTGAGGTCAGGCTGCCAGGCCTGGAGTTTCCAGGTTCCTCCATCCGACCCTTCTTGTGGATGGGGACCACATTGGCCAGTTTCAGTCATCTGGGACCTCACCTGTGAGCCAGGACTGGAGGAAAATGATGGAGAGTGGCTTGGCAGCTCATCTGCCAGCTCTCTCAGCACCCTAGGATGGATTCCATCCAGTCCCATGGACTTGTGAGTGTCCAAGTGGCTCAGCAGTTCCCGTACTAATTCCTCATGGATTTCCGGGGCATCACACTGCTCCCTGACCCCGTCACCCAGCTCAGGAGGCCACTCGTCCTGAACTCCTCCTGCCTTGCTGTTAAACATTGAGGCAAAGAAGGTGTTCAGGACCTCAGCCTTGTCCTCATCTTCAGTCACAGCGTTCCCCTCCAGGTCCAATAAGGAGTGCAGGTTCTTCAGCTTCAGTTCCAGCTGGGCCTTTGCCTCCCTAATTTTAATCCTACATAATCTAACAGCTTCCTTGAACATACCTCGAGAAGCCTTCCCCTCCTTCCAAAGGCTTCCAAAGCCTCTTCTTCCCCCTTAAATCCTCCAGGAGCTGCTTGCTCATCCAGGCCGGTCGCCTTCCCCGCCGGCTTGCCATTCAGCACGTGGGAACTGCCAGTTCCTGTGCCTTCAAGAGCTCCTGTTTGAAGTAGGTCCAACCATCCTGAACCCCTTGGTTCATGAGGGCTGGTACCCAGGGGACTTTACAAACAAGTTTCTTAAACAGGCTGAAGTTTGCCCTCCTGCAGTCCAAGGTGAAGGTTCTGTTGGTGCTCCTCCCTATCTCCCTGCATATTGAAACCTTCACTATCTCGTGGTCACTGCACCCCAGGCAGCCTCCCACGATCACATCTCCCACCAGCCCTTCCCTATTGCAGAACAGCAGGTCAAGCAGAGCCTGGCCCCTGGTAGGCTCGCTTAACAGCTGTGTCAGGAAGCAGTCCTCCATTCGCTCCAGGAATCTTCTGGACTGCCTCCTCCCTGCTGAATGAAGTTCCCAGCAGATATCTGGGAGGTCTCTGCAGAGGGACCTCAACCAACTGGACAGGTGGGCAGAGTCCAACAGGATAGCATTGAACAAATCCAAGAGCCAGGTGCTGCACGTTGGCCACAACAACCCCATGCAGAGCTACAGGCTGGGGTCAGAGTGGCTGGAGAGCATCCAGGCAGAAAGGGACCTGGGGGTGCTGATTGACAGCTGCCTAAACATGAGCCAGCAGTGTGCCCAGGTGGCCAAGAAGGCCAATGGCATCCTGGCCTGCATCAGGAACAGTGTGGCCAGCAGGAGCAGGAAATTCATTGTGCTCTGTGCTCAGCACTGCTTAGGCCACACCTTGAGTCCTGTGTCCAGTTCTGGGCCCCTCCGTTTAAAAAGCACATTGAGACACTTGGAGGTGTCCAGAGAAGGGCAATGAGGCTGGTGAGAGGCCTTGAGCATAGCCCTGTGAGGAGAGGTGAGGGAGCTGGGGTTGCTTAGCCTGGAGAAGAGGAGGCTCAGGGGAGACCTCATTGCCCTCTACAACTCCCTGAAGGGAGGTTGTAGCCAGGTGGGGGTTGGTCTCTTCTCCCAGGCAACCAGCCCCAGAACAAGAGGACACAGTCTGAAGCAGTGCCAGGGGAAGTTTAGGCTGGAGGTGAGGAGAAAGTTCTTTACCAAGAGAGTCATTCACCATTGGAATGTGCTGCCCAGGGAGGTGGTGGAGTCACCATCCCTGGAGGGGTTCAAGAGGGGATTGGAGGTGGCACTCGGTGCCATGGTCTAGTCATGAGGTCTGGGGTGATAGGTTGTACTTGATGATCTTTGAGGCCTCTTCCAACCTTGGTGATACTGTGATACTGTGTTCAGGCTGGAGAAGAGGAGGCTGAGGGAGACCTCCTTGCTCTCTGCAGCTCCCTGCAGGGAGGTTGCAGTGAGGAGGGGGCACAGCATCTGTTCCTTGGTGGCAAGGGGCAGGAGCAGAGGCAATGGTTCCAAGCTGCCCCAGGGGAGGCTCAGGCTGGATCTCAGGAAATCTTTCTGCCCTGGAAGGGATCTCAGAGCTTAGCAGAGGCTGCCCAGGGCAGTGCTGCAGTGCCCATCCCTGGGGCTGTTCCAGCAGCCTGTGGAGCTGGTGCCTTGGAGGTCTCTTCCAACCAGATGTGTTCTGTGATTCTGTGCTGTTCTTGAAGGCCTTTTCCAACTCAGAGGAGCCTGTGGTCCTATGATTCAGCAATGCACCTCCCATGCAGCACCCCTGCCACAAAGAAAAGCTCTAGCAGGATAGCTGCTGTTCCATATCTGCAGACAGAAAGGGCAGCAGGGCTGTTGCCAGAGTTTGCTGTGCCCTGGGCCAACCAGCAGTGACAGCCCTCCCTAGTGAGGTCATCAACAGCAGGGACTGCTTGTGTGGCAGCCACAGGTGAGCAGAGAGCACAGGGGAGGCATGGGGGCATGCACCCCCACAAGGCTGTTTCTTGGGAGGTCTTTTCCTATGCTCAGCCCTGCAAGTTCCATGAACTCCAGGTGAGAGCTCCACAGCTTCAACAGCATTTGGACTTTTAAAAAGCAAGGAGGGGAAGAAAGTGCCCAGTGGGGCTCCTCCACTGCAGCACAGACCCACAGCTGGAAAATGGCTTAGCCTTTACTTAGCCTGTCCTGGTGTGAGCTAGGCCAGAGCTAACTCTGGTCAGGGGTTTGCCTTCTCATCTCAGTCCCTGCTCAGAGAGCCACTTTCCAGGAGGATTTTCTGGAGAACCTGCCCTAGAGACAACGTGAAGCTCACCAGGGTCTAATATCTCAGATCTTCCTACTGAAGCCTCAAACACAGGAGGGCTCTGAGATTTCTCACACTCCTCAAGAATAGCTCCAAGGCACCATGGCCATCCCAAGCTAAGGCACAGTGGCCTCCCAAGGTCAGCAGTCAGCTCCCTCAGCATTTCTGCCCACACCCTGTCCCACACCACTCCTTCCCACCTCCCGTCATCTTCTCCAGCATCCAGCGCAGCTTGTCTGACGAACAGCCTGGAAATGCTCACCTGGGCTCATAGCCATTGCCCAACCCTTGGGAGGAAGCCCCAGCACAGGGCCTGAAGTCTAGGGATAAACACCAGGCCTACACAGAGGCTCAGCTGCACCTGAGCCTGGTTAAGTCACATGTTCTATGTTCAGCTAGGCTGCTCTTATTCAGAACCTGCTTCTCTTTAGGAACATGGGGGCAGTGTGCATTGAATCCATATAACTTCCAATGGAAAGGCTGCTCACCCTTCTGGGTGCCTTTGACCTTCATGTCTGACTCCACAGGGACTCTTGTACACCAGGCACCTCAAAAGGCCATGATGTGTGTTCTGAGAGTTCAGGGTGGCAGAGCTGCTGACCTCACTGCTTACTCCTCTCAGAACAGAAGGCTCCACATTGAGGAACCGCTGTGCCCAAGATGGCCTTCAGGCTCCAGCTCACACCCAGCTCCTTCTTTGCCCACAAACAACAGGGCCAGAGGAGACGTTGCAGGGCCGGCAGGAAATGAGACCCCCGGCCACATGGAGAAAGTTCTTCCCAGAGAATATGCTGCCCAGGGAGGTGGTGGAGTCCCCATCCCTGGAGGTGTTCAAGAGGGGATTGGATGTTGCACTTGGTGCCATGGTTTAGTCATGAGGTCTGTGGTGACAGATTGGCCTTGATGAGCTTTGAAGTCTTTTCCAACCTTGGTGACTGTGATTCTGTGATTTTAGACCTTCCTTGCCTGCAATTTCCTTTTGCCCTCTGCAGTGAGTAGCAATCAAATGGAGAGGAGAGGCCCAGGTTGTGAGATTGAATAGAATAGAATAAACTAGGTTGGAAGAGACCTTCAAGATCATTGTGTCCAAGCTATCACCCAACACCACCTAATCAACTAAGCCATGGCACCAAGCACCCTGTCAAGTCTCCTCCTGAACACCTCCAGGGATGGTGACTCCACCACCTCCCTGGGCAGCACATTCCAATGGGCAATCACTCTCTCTGTGTAGAACTTCTTCCTCACCTCCAGCCTAAACCTGCCCTGGCACAGCTTGAGACTGTGTCCTCTTGTTCTGGTGCTGGCAGGCTGGGAGACCAACCCCCACTTGGCTCTAACCTCCCTTCAGGGAGTTGGAGAGAGCAATGAGGTCTCCCCTGAGCCTCCTCTTCTCCAGGCTAAGCAACCCCAGCTCCCTCAGCCTCTCCTCACAGGGCTGTGCTCCAGACCCCTCCCCAGCTTTGTTGCCCTTCTCTGGACACCTTCCAGCAGCTCAACATCTTTCCTAACCTGAGGGGCCCAGAACTGGACACAGGGCTCAAGGTGTGGCCTAACCAGTGCAGTGTACAGGGCTAGAATGACCTCCCTGCTCCTGCTGGCCACACTGTTCCTGATGCAGGCCAGGATGCCATTGGCCCTTCTTGCTGCCTGGGCACACTGCTCGCTTATACTCAGCTGCTGTCCACCAGCACCCCCAGGTCCCTCTCTGCCTGGCTGCTCTCAGCCACTCTGACCCCAGCCTATAGCACTGCCTGGGGTTGTTGTGCCCAATGTGCAGCCCCTGGCACTTGGACTTGTTGAATGCCATCCTGTTGGACTCTGCCCATCTGTCCAGCCTGGTAAGGTCCCTCTGCAGAGCATCTCAACCCTCCAGCAGATCAACTCCTGCCCCCAGCTTGGTGTCATCTGCAAATCTATTGATGATGATGACAATGCCCTCATCCAGATCATCAATGAAGATGTTAAAAGAGCACAGGGCCCAGCACTGATCCCTGGGGCACACCACTGGTGCCTGGCTGCCAGCTGGCTATGGCACCATTCACCATCACTCTCTGGGCTCAGCCTCCAGCCAGTTCCTAACCCACCTCAGAGTGCTGCTGTCCAAGCCAGGGGCTGACAGCTTGGCCAGGAGTTTGCTGTGGGGGATGCTGTCGAAGGCCTTGCTGAGGTCCAGGCAGAACACATCCACAGCCTGCCCCACATCCACCAGGCAGTCACCTGGGCATGGAAGGAGATCAGGTTGGTCAGGCAGGACCTGCCCTTCCTAAATCCATGCTGGCTGGGCCTGAGCCCTTGGCCATGCTGTAAGTGCTGTGTGATTGCACTCAGGATGACTGTTCCATGATCTTGCCTGGCACTGAGGTCAGGCTGACAGGCCTGGAATTCCCTGGCTCATCCAACCAGCCCTGCTTGTGGATGGGCACCACCTTGGCAGCTTCCAGTCCTCTGGGACCTCTCCAGTGAGCCAGGACTGCTGACAAATGATGGAGAGAGGCTTGGCAGCTCATCTGCCAGCTCTCTCAGCACCCTAGGATGGATCCCATCTGGTCCCATGGACTTGTGGGGATCCAAGTGGCTGAGGAGATCACCAACTACCCCATTCTGAAACATAGGGAAACTGTGCTGCTCCCGGGTTCCTTCTGCCAGCTCTGCAGGCCAGCTGTCTGGAAGACATTCTGTCCTGCTAGTAAAAATTGAGGCAAAGAAGGTGTTAAGTAACTCTGCCTTTTCCTCATCCCTTGTCACAACGTTCCCCTCCATGTCCACCAAGGAGTGGAGGTTGTCTCTGCCCTTCCTCTTGCTATTAATGTATTTATAGAAGGACTTTTTGTTGTCCTTCACAGCAAAGGCCAGACTAAGCTCCAAATGTGCTTCTGCCTCCCTAATTTTCTTCCTACAACAGCTAGCAACATCCTTAAACATTCCATGGGTTGCCTCACCTTTCTTCCAAAGCTGATACACCCTCTTTTTTGCCCTTACTTCTTTCAGAAGCTCATTGCCCATCCAGGCTGGCCGTCTGCCCCGGCGGCTCACCTTCTGGCACATTGGCACAGCCTGCTCCTGATGGGTGCTGCACACTCCTGAAGCCAGGAGAGCAGCACTCTGCCAGGTGCCTGAGCACAGACCTTCAGCAGGCTCTCCCCCACCTGCTCACAGACAGCCCTCCAGGCAGGGCCAGCTCCTGCTCCAGGAGCCACAGCCCAGCAGCAGCAGGAGGCAATCAGAGCAGGGCAGAGGGAAGAGTTTTTCTCTTCCTGCCCTCTCCCCCAGCCCCAGCCCTGTGCTGTCCCTGCCCACAGCCCCAAACCTGCACTCAGGTGGTTTTGAAGGCAGCTGGAGGTGCAGGGGATGAACTGAGCTGGGGCTGAAGGTCATCTGGAGAAGCTAAGGGATTTAAACCCCTCTTGTGGGAAGCCTCATCCCAGAGCTCAGTGGCTCCCTGTGGCACTGACCTAAGGTCAGTTTGCTGTGGCTGCAAGCACTGCACATTTTCTGCTGCAGGAGCTGACCTTCAGCCCCCCCCTGCTTTTCTCTACCCTTGCTCCAAGCCCCAGGCACAAACACAGCTTCTGTTTGCTCTGGAGATGCCTCTCCTGGAGCCACTCTCCCTGACTGGTGCTCTTGGGAAGGTTTGCCACAAAATGGGAGCTGAGCTTTCCTTGTGGTCCATTGTCCCTCCCAGAGCAAAAGACCCCTGCAGTTCAGCAGGCACAACATGCTATCAAGAATCACTGCAGGGAGGACAGAGAGCAGAGAGCACAGCCTCAGAGCTGTCCTGAGTGATCCAGACGAGGCAAAGTGGCCATGGGGAGTGAGGGCTGCCAGCACTCCTCCATTCCCCCCACCAAGAGCATGGACCAGAGCCTCCTGAAGGCTTTGCTAAGGCACACGGAGAATGAAGGAGTGCCAGCCCTGCCCCGGCACAGAACAGCCCTGCCCCAGCCCTGCCCTGGCACAGAACAGCTCTGCCCCAGCCCTGCCCTGGCATAGAATAGCTCTGCCCCAGCCCTGCCCTGGCACAGAACAGCCCTGCCCCAGCCCTGCCCTGGCACAGAACAGCTCTGCCCCAGCCCTGCCCTGGCACAGCTCTGCCCCAGCCCTGCCCTGGCACAGCTCTGCCCCAGCCCTGTCCCAGCCCTGCCCTGGCACAGAACAGCCCTGCTCCAGCCCTGCCCTGGCACAGAACAGCTCTGCCCCAGCCCTGCCCTGGCACAGCTCTGCCCCAGCCCTGCTCCAGCCCTGCCCTGGCACAGAACAGCTCTGCCCCAGCCCTGCTCCGGCACAGAACAGCTCTGCCCCAGCCCTGCTCCAGCCCTGCCCTGGCACAGAACAGCTCTGCCCCAGCCCTGTCCCAGCCCTGCCCTGTCCCAGAACAGCCCTGCCCCAGCCCTGCCCTGGCACAGAACAGCCCTGACCCTGCCCTGTCCCTGCCCCAGCCCCCCCCCCCACACACTACCGCCCCCACAATGCACCGCGGCGCCGGCCGCTCCCCGCAGGCTCGGTTTTGATTGGCTGCCACCGCCAGGAGGGGTCCTGCGGGCGAGGCGGTCCGCGCGCGGGGGCTGGCCGCGCCGTGCCGGTGCGCAGTGCTCAGGCGCCGCGCAGGGCTGCCCGCCCGCTGCCATTGCCGCGGGGACGATGTCTCACTGCAGCCGCGCCGCCGCGCGCCTCCTGGGCCGCTTCCTGCGACGTGAGTACCGAGCCGCCCCACCCCCGGCTCGCGCCTGCCCGGCCCCACCGGGCGCGAGCCGCCGCCTGCCCGCCCCGCGCCGCCCGGCCCCGGGAGGCCGCAGGGGCTGCCGGGGGAGCCGCCGGCGGGGTCCGCTCGCCCCCAAGGGGCCCCGCGGCGGGGCAAGGTCACCCCCGGCACCGTCCCGCCTGGCACCGGGCCCCGGGGCGCTGCGAGCGGGAGGGAGCAGCTCCGGAGGAGGGCACGGAGACCATCGCGGGCTGGGAGCAGCTGTGCTGCGGGGACGGGAGGCAGCCTGAACCATCGCCCCTGCCCCTGTCCCTGCAGGCCTTGGCAGGCTCCTGCAGCCTTCCTGCAGCCCCTCTGCACCTAGGGCAAGGTTGCTCTTAGGTCTCCCCGGAGCCCTCTCTTCCCCGGGCTGAACAGCCCCAGCCAGCTCTGCCGGCGGCGCTGGGCTGTCAGGCTCGGGGCGGGAGGGGAGCAGGGCTCAGAGCTGCGCCCCAGCGCCGCCCGCGCCCCCCAGCGCCGCCCGCGCCCGCCCGCGCCCCCCAGCGCCGCCCGCGCCCCCCAGCGCCCCCCAGCGCCGCCCGCGCCCCCCAGCGCCGCCCGCGCCGCCCGCGCCCCCCAGCGCCGCCCGCGCCCCCCAGCGCCGCCCGCGCGCCCCATCCGAAGCAGAGGCAGGCTGTGCGCTGAGGCACGGGGCAGGGCGAAGGGCACAGGGCACAGGCGGCTGCAGGGGACACCGTGTCACAGTCAGCAAGAGCTCAGGCACGGAGGGTGGCCAGGCACAGCTGTCAGCACCCAGGAAAGCTGTGTTCCCCAAGGCAGCCCTGGAAAGAAAACCCCACAAGGCCCAGAGGAAGCTGAGAGAGGTGGATCTGTCACTTAGAGGTGTTGGGAAGAGACCTCTCACATCCCGGGGTGGTTTGGATGAGAGGCAGCTGAGATCCCAGGGGTGGTTTGGATGAGAGACAGCTGAGATCCCAGGGGTGGTTTGGATGAGAGGCAGCTGAGATCCCAGGGGTGGTTTGGATGAGAGGCAGCTGAGATCCCAGGGGTGGTTTGGATGAGAGGCAGCTGAGATCCCAGGGGTGGTTTGGATGAGAGGCAGCTGAGATCCCAGGGGTGGTTTGGATGAGAGGCAGCTGAGATCCCAGGGGTGGTTTGGATGAGAGGCAGCTGAGATCCCAGGGGTGGTTTGGATGAGAGGCAGCTGAGATCCCAGGGGTGGTTTGGATGAGAGGCAGCTGAGATCCCAGGGGTGGTTTGGATGAGAGGCAGCTGAGATCCCAGGGGTGGTTTGGATTAGAGGCAGCTGAGATCCCAGGGGTGGTTTGGATTAGAGGCAGCTGAGATCCCAGGGGTGGTTTGGATGAGAGACAGCTGAGATCCCAGGGGTGGTTTGGATTAGAGGCAGCTGAGATCCCAGGGGTGGTTTGGATGAGAGGCAGCTGAGATCCCAGGGGTGGTTTGGGCCAGAGACAGCTGAGATCCCAGGGGTGGTTTGGATGAGAGACAGCTGAGATCCCAGGGGTGGTTTGGATGAGAGGCAGCTGAGATCCCAGGGGTGGTTTGGATGAGAGACAGCTGAGATCCCAGGGGTGGTTTGGGCCAGAGACAGCTGAGATCCCAGGGGTGGTTTGGATGAGAGACAGCTGAGATCCCAGGGGTCACCCTGGTGTTGTGTTGTTCTGTGGTGACCAGGAGCACGGTGACCCCAGCCCTTCAGTCTGCAGGTTCCTCTGGGTGCTGTTCTGAAGCTGCCCATGGAGAGCCAAGTGCCTCTTTGTTTCCTGTTGTGTTCTCTGCAGTGTGGGGTGTGTGTATGTGTGTGCAGGGGATGCTTCAGCCTCTACTGAAACTCTGCAGCAAAGGTGAAAGGAATGCTTACCCAGTGGTGAGAAGTGTGGGGAGACCCTGCAACTGCTTGCTCAGGGAGGCTGTGGATTCCCCCTGCCTGGAGGTGTTCAGGGCCAGGCTGGATGAGGCCTTGAGCAGCCTGTGCTGGTGGGAGGGGTCCCTGCCCGTGGGAGGTGTCCCTGCCCATGGCAGGGGGCTGGAGCTGGATGATCTTGAGGGTCCCTTCCAGCCCAACCCATTCCATGAATCCCTGGGCACTTCCTCTCCTGAAGCTCTTCACAAGCCAGAAGCAATCAAAGGCTTCCAAACACCTCTCTCCAGAGCCCCCTCTGCCAGAAGCCCCAGAGGGCTAACCAGATTGAGAGTGGATGTGAGGAACAAGTTCTGCCCCAGGAGGCTGCTGGAACACTGCAGCAGGTTGCCCAGGGAGGTGGCTGAGGCTCCATCCCTGGAGATATTCCAGGTGAGGCTGGAGAGGGCTGTGGGCAGCCTGCTCCAGTGGAGGATGTCCCTGCTGAGTGCAGAGGAGGTTGGGCTGGGTGAGCTGTGGGGCTCCCTTCCAGCCCAGCCCATCCTGTGATCCAGAGAGAAGGAGCAGTTATGTTGTGATGAGGATGGTGAGACCCTGGCCCAGGCTGCCCAGAGGCAGGAGCTGCCCCATCCCTGGGTCCAGCTGAGGTGGTTGGGGGCTCTGAGCTCTAGCTGCAGTTGCCCCTGCTGGCTGCAGGGTGCTGGGTTAGCTGCCCTTGAAAGGTCCTTTCCCACCCCAACCATTCTGTGACTCCCTACCTGCTCATGAAGGCTTTTAAAGCAGCTGCTGCACGGTGAGAGCTTTCCCTGGGAACCTTCCTTTGGTGCTCTCCAAAAGGCTCACAGGCTGCTGGGCCCTGAGGCCTGGGCCTTGGCTGTGCTCTCAGTGGGAAGCTTCCCTTGCAGCATCAGCTCCTGAGCCTCCAGCTGGCTGTGTTGCAGAGGAGGTGCAAGGCCTTGGTTGTGGTGGTGCCTTGCAGGAAGCTGTGCCGCGCCTCCCCGCCCTTGCCGCGCCTCCCCTCCCGCGCAGTGCCTCCCCGCCCCTGCAGCGCCTCCCCGCCCCTGCGGCGCCTCCCCTCCCGCGCAGCGCCTCCTCTCCCCTGCAGCGCGTCCCCGCCCCTGCAGCACCTCCCCGCCCGTGCAGCGCCTCCCCGTCCCCGCCCGTGCAGCGCCTCCCCGTCCCCGCCCGTGCAGCGCCTCCCCGTCCCCGCCCGTGCAGCGCCTCCCCGTCCCCGCCCGTGCAGCGCGTTCCTGTCCCCACCTTGCAGCGCGTTCCCGTCCCCCGCCCGTGCGGTGCCTCCCCGTCCCCACCCGTGCCACGCCTCCCCGCCCGTGCGGCGCCTCCCCGTCCCCGCCCGTGCAGCGCATTCCCGTCCCCACCTTGCAGCACGTTCCCGTCCCTGCCCGTGCGGCGCCTCCCCGTCCCCGCCCGTGCCACGCCTCCCCGCCCGTGCGGCGCCCTCCCCGTCCCCGCCCGTGCGGCACCTCCCCGTCCCCACCCGTGCGGTGCCTCCCTGCCTGTGCGGCACCTCCCCGGCCCCGCCCATGCTGCGCCTCCCTGTCCCCACCCGTGCCATGCCTCCCCGCCCGTGCGGCGCCTCCCCGTCCCCGCCCCTGCAGCGCGTTCCTGTCCCCGCCCGTGTCGCGCCTCCCTGCCTGTGCAGCACCTCCCCACCCGTGCGGCGCCTCCCCGTCCCCACCTTGCAGTGCCTCCCCGTCCCCGCCCGTGTGGCACGTTCCCGTCCCCGCCCGTGCCGCGCCTCCCCGCCCACGCCGGGCCTCCCCACCCCTGCGGGCACCTGCCCACCTGTGCCGCGCCTCCCCGCCCTTGCGGCGCCTCCCCAAAGGGCAGCTCCCAGCACTCTGCGTAGGGCAGCGGCAGGAGCCTGTGCTGTGGCTGTGCAGTCAGAGCTGTGGCTGCAGGGCTGTAACCTTCCTGCTGTGTGGGAAGGCTTTGGGAGCTTGGCTGGAGAGGTTGCAGTGAGTGGTGGGAATGCCCCTGGCAAGGAGCTCTGCAGCAGCAGCAATCCAAGCTCACAGTGTGGGGGCTGTGGTGCCAGCAGGATCCTGCAGTGCTTTGGGTTGGAAGGACCTTAAAGACCATCCAGTTCCAACCCCCCTGCTGGGGCAGGGACACCTCCTCTTAGATGAGGCTGCTCAAGGCCTCATCCAGCCTGGCTTTCAACACTGCCAGGCTTGCAGCCTCCACAGCTTCTCAGGGCAGCCTGTTCCAGTGCCTCACACCCTCATGGGGAAGAATTTCCTCCTCATGTCTCATCTCAATCCAGCTGCTTCCAGTTTGAAGCCATTGTCCCTTGGCCTGGCACTGCCAGCATTTGTAAAGCCTCCCCAGCTCTCCTGGAGCCCTTCAGGGACTGGAGGCTGCTCTGAGGTCTGCCTGGAACCTTCTCTTCTCCATGCTGCACAGCCCCAGCTCTCCCAGCCTGGTCCCAGAGGGGAGGTGCTGCAGCCTCTGATCATCTTGGTGGCCTCCTCTGGACCCTCTCCAGCAGCTCCAGGTCCTTCTTGTGCTGGGGGCCCAGAGCTGGAGGCAGTGCTGCAGGTGGGGGCTGAGCAGGGCAGGGCAGAGGGGCAGAATCCCCTCCCTGTGCTGGGGGCCAGGGCTGGAGGCAGTGCTGCAGGTGGGGGCTGAGCAGGGCAGGGCAGAGGGGCAGAATCCCCTCCCTGTGCTGGGGCCCAGGGCTGGAGGCAGTGCTGCAGGTGGGGGCTGAGCAGGGCAGGGCAGAGGGGCAGAATCCCCTCCCTGTGCTGGGGCCCAGGGCTGGAGGCAGTGCTGCAGGTGGGGGCTGAGCAGGGCAATGCAGAGGGGCAGAATCCCCTCCCTGTGCTGGGGGCCAGGGCTGGAGGCAGTGCTGCAGGTGGGGGCTGAGCAGAGCAGAGTCAGGAAAGCTCAGGAGCCATTTCTGGGAGAGGAGGGCTGGGGCAGAGCAGTTTGTTGGCTTATGGCCAGTGGTTGATGAGTGCTGAGGAGAATGTGTGAGTGACCTGCAGGACCTCTTGGATCACTGAGCTGCTTTACTGTGGTTCAACTTCATCAGTCTGGGTGAAAGCTCTTTCAGATCACAGAGCCCAGAGTGCCAGGCTGGAGGGGACCCCAGGCTCCTCTGCTCCAAGCTTGGCAGGTGATGGAGCAGCTGAGATGAGCTGGCCCAGCCCCCTGGCAAGCTGAGCCTGCAACCTGTCCCATGCAGGGGACTCCACTGCTGCCCCTGGGAGCTGATCCCAGGGCTGGCTGTGCTCCTGGGCTGCAATGGGAATGTCCCAGCAGTAGCTTGTGGGAGGTGTCCCTGCCCATGGCAGCAGGACTGAAGTAGGTGGCTGCTATTTGATGATGATGATGAAGATGAAGGGTCCTCTCTTCAGGCAGGTTTTTCAGAGCTGGAGCACAGACAGTATCTGCCAAGCTTGGATTTGAGTGAGTTCAGTGCTGCCTGTTTGTTCTTCCCCCTGGCAGAGCCATCAGAGGCCTCCCAAACCCTGCTTCCATACTGCTGGAAGCCCAGGCTGTTCTCTGCAAGGCCTGGCTGCTGCTCCTTGAGCACTGCTACAGGCTCTGCACAAGAAGGAGCACCTCCTGCTCCTCCCAGGGCTGGGTATCACCCTCTGTGGTGCCAGGTATCATCCCCTGTGGTGCCAGGTGAAAGCTACTCTTCATAGAACCAGGCTGCTCACAGCCACCTCCAGCCTGGCTGCAAACACCTCCAGGCAGGAGGCTTCCACCACCTCCCTGGGCAACCTGTGCCAGGCTCTCACCACCCTCATGGGGAACAACTTCTTCCTCACAGCCAATCTCAATCTCCCCACTTCTAGTTGTGCTCCATCCCCCCCAGTCCTATCCCTCCCTGACACCCTCACAAGTCCCTCCCCAGCTTTCCTGCAGCCCCCTGCAGATCCTGCAGAGCCACAATGAGGTCTCCTGGGAGCCTTCTCCTCTCCAGCCTGCACAACCCCAGCTCTCTCAGGCTGTGCTCACAGCAGAGCAGCTCCAGGCCTCTGCTCCTCCTCATGGCCCTTCTCTGGCCCTGCTCTTCACAGACCTGCACTCTTCTAGAGCTGAGGAAACCTTCAGAACTGGCAGAGGTTGTTCAGAGTTTTCTTTCCAAAAGCACCTTGGGGCTTTTTAGCCTGGAGAGGAGAAGGCTGAGAAGGGATCTCACAGAATCACCAAGGTTGGAAGAGACCTCAAAGCTCCTCAAGTCCAAGCTGTCACCACTGACCTCATGACTAGACCATGGCACCAAGTGCCACATCCAATCCCCTCTTGAACACCTCCAGGGATGGGGACTCCACCACCTCCCTGGGCAGCACATTCCCATGGCCAACAACTCGCTCAGTGAAGAACTTTCTCCTCACCTCCAGCCTAAACTTCCCCTGGCACAGCTTGAGACTGTGTCCTCTTGTTCTGGTGCTGGCTGCCTGGGAGAAGAGACCAACCCCCACCTGGCTACAACCTCCCTTTGGGGAGTTGTAGAGGGCAATGAGGTCACCCCTGAGCCTCCTCTTCTCCAGGCTAAGCAACCCCAGCTCCCTCAGCCTCTCCTCACAGGGCTGTGCCCCAGACCCCTCCCCAGCTTTCTTGCCCTTCTCTGGACACCTTCCAGCAGCTCAACCTCTTTCCTAACCTGAGGAGCCCAGAACTGGACACAGGACTCCAGGTGTGGCCTGAGCAGTGCTGAGCACAGGGCACAATGACTTCCCTGCTCCTGCTGGCCACACTGTTCCTGATGCAGGCCAGGATGCCATTGGCCTTCTTGGCCACCTGGGCACACTGCTGGCTCATGTTCAGGCAGCTGTCAATCAGCACCCCCAGGTCCCTCTCTGCCTGGCTGCTCTCAGCCACTCTGACCCCACCCTGTAGCTCTGCCTGGGGTTGCTGTGGCCAATGTGCAGCACCTGGCACTTGGATGTGTTCAATCTCCTGCCCTTGGCCTCTGCCCATCTGTCCAGCCTGTCCAGGTCCCTCTGCAGAGCCCTTCTGCCCTCTAACTGACCAACATCTGCTCATCAGTGCTGAGCCATACTCAAAGGGTGGGTGTAAGGAGGGTGGGACCAGGCTTTGCTCAGTGGTGCCCAGTGGCAGGTGGTGGGCACAAACTGCAACATGAGGATTTCCATCTACACATGAGCAGGAACTGCTTTAGCTGAAGGCTGACAGAGCCTGGAGCAGGCTGAGCAGAGGGCTGCTGGAGTTCCCATCTCTGGAGCCATTCAGAGCCTGCCTGGCCACCTTCCTGTGTGACCACCTCTAGGTGAAGCTGCCTTGGCAGGGGGGTTGGCCTGGATGATCCCCAGAGGTCCCTTGGAAGCCCTCCCATTCTGTGGCTAATGGTCTGTGCTCTCCTCTCTTTGTGCAGTGCAGCAGAGTGGGGCCCAGCACTGCTCCTACCTGGCCTCCAGGAAAAACCTCTATGTCACCAAAGACACCAAGGTCATCTGCCAGGGCTTCACAGGCAAGCAGGTAGGTGTGGGACCTGCTGCTGCACCACCACCCTTTAGCTGCAGGAAGGCAGCTGGCTGAAAAGCAAAATGCCACAGAGTGAGGCTGGGGAGGCTCTGGCACAGGCTGCCCAGGGAGGCTGTGGCTGCCTCCTGCCTGGAGGTGTTCAGGACCAGGCTGGATGAGGCCTGGAGCAGCCTGTGCTGGTGGGAGGTGTCCCTGCCCATGGCTGGGGGCTGGAGCTGGATGATCCTGAAGCTCCCTTCCAAGCCAGCCCATTCTGTGGATCTGATCCCTTCCAACTCAACTCACTCTTCGAGTCTGGAGCCTTTGACCCCAGCTGGATTGCTCTTTCTCCCCTGTGGGCTGTGCAGTGTCAGCAGTCATGCTGCAGGGCATCAACTGCCCTGCAAATAAATCAGGCATGAAGTCCAGCTGTGAGAGAAGGACAGTTGCAATCCTGTGGTGGTTTCAGCAGGGCTGTGTGAGCTGTGGGTTGGGGTTGTTGCTTTGTCTCTTCTGCCAAAGGTAAGGAGCAGAAGCAGCTTTTCAGCCATCTGCATTCACAACCTGAATGCACAGTCTGTGTAGTCCAAGTGTTGCTGCAGGACATTATTTACCCACTCACAGACTGCTCTGGGCTGGAAGTGAGCCTCCAAGGGCAGCTTGGCCAAGCCCCTGCAGGCAGCAGGGACAACTCCAGCTAGAGCAGGCTGCCCAGGGACACAGCCAGGCTGAGCTTCAATGGCTCCAGAGACAGAGCCTCAACCCCAGCCCTGGGCAGCCTGTGCCAGTGTCTCCCCAGCCTCCCTCTGCAGAGCTTCCTCCTCAGCTCCAGCCTAACTCTGCCCTGCTCCAGGTTCAAACCACTGCCCCTGGGCCTATCCCCACAGCCCCTTCTGCTCAGTCCCTCCCCAGCCTGCCTGCAGCTCCCCTGCAGGAAAAACCTCTATGTCACCAAAGACACCAGGGTCATCTGCCAGGGCTTCACAGGCAAGCAGGTAGGTGTGGGACCTGCTGCTGCACCGCCACCCTTTAGCTGCAGGAAGGCAGCTGGCTGAAAAGCAAAATGAGACAGAGTGAGGCTGGGGAGGCTCTGGCACAGGTTGCCCAGGGAGGCTGTGGCTGTCTCCTCCCTGGAGGTGTTGAAGGCCAGGCTGGATGAGGCCTTGAGCAGCCTGTGCTGGTGGGAGGTGTCCCTGCCCATGGCAGGGGGCTGGAGCTGGATGATCCTGAAGCTCCCTTCCAAGCCAGCCCATGGATATAAAAGGACTCTGCTGGCTTTGTGGAGTTCATGCTCAGGAGGGTCCCTTCAGCCCTGAGACTTCCTTGCTGTGGTCCAACAGCCTTCTGTTGCCCTTGCATTCCAACACCAGCTGCTGCTTGGTTTTTCCCTCCCTTGCCACTGGTGCTGCAGTCATCTTTCTGAGATTACCTTGAATTTTGTGCTTTATTTTGGCCTTAAACCTTTTTACTGCATCCCCAATCCCAGCAGGGTGGGGTTGGAAGGGGCCTCTGGAGATCCTCCAGTCAGAGAGTCATAGAATCAGCCAGGTTGGAAAACCCCTCAGAGCTCATCAAGCCCAACCTATGACCTAATGCCTAACACCATCTGATCAACTCAACCATGGCTCCAAGTGCCACCTCCAAGCCTTTCCTGAACACCTCCAGGGATGGGGACTCCACCACCTCCCTGGGCAGCACATCCCAATGGCCAATCTCTCTTGCTGGGAAGAATTTCTTCCTCACCTCCAGCCTAAACCTCCCCTGGCACAGCTTGAGACTGTGTCCTCTTGTTCTGGTGCTGGGTGCCTGGGAGAAGAGACCAGCCCCCACCTGGCTACAACCTCCCTTCAGGGAGTTGGAGAGAGCAAGAAGGTCTCCCCTGAGCCTCCTCTTCTGCAGGCTAAGCAACCCCAGCTCCCTCAGCCTCTCCTCACAGGGCTGTGCTCCAGACCCCTCCCCAGCTTTGTTGCCCTTCTCTGGACACCTTCCAGCAGCTCAACCTCCTTCCTGACCTGAGGAGCCCAGAGCTGGACACAGGACTCAAGGTGTGGCCTGAGCAGTGCTGAGCACAGGGCAGTGCCAGAGCACAAATAGCTGTGCCAGAGCAGCACAGCCCCAGCAGCTTGCCCAGGAGCCCTGTGTCCAGTGGGCTTTGAATCATAGAAGGTTAGGGGCTGGAAGGGAGCTCCAGAGCTCACCCAGTCCAACCCCCTGCCAGAGCAGGGCACCCAGGGCACCCAGGAGCACATCCAGGTGGGTTTTGAAGCTCTCCAGAGCAGGATGCTCCACAACCTCTCTGGGCAGCCTGCTGCAGGCCTCCAGCCACCCCTCAGCAGTTGGTTTCCTGTGTAAAGGGAGTTTCCCTGTCAGTCCCCAAGGCCTTTGGGCATCAGTGCCTCTGCAGGAAATGTCTGGCTGTGTTTCAGGCTGTTTCACAGCTTCCTCCCACTCTCTGCTCCCCTTGCAAACATGGAGTCTCCTCTTGCTGA